>NW_011495040.1:3219334-3229871 GCF_000754665.1 Bison bison bison | reverse complement strand
ACCGCGGCCGCTGGAGCCCGGCCTTGGCCCGGCCGGCCCCAACCGCCTCCTGGGCCTGCCGTCGTCCGGCCCCGGCCTGCAGCCCGACCCCCGCTTCCTTTGTGGACCTGAATGATTTTTTTTTTCTTTTGGCCTCCCCTTTCCCTAAGATCACGGTGCTGGAAGGCCGACCCCGCCACTTCGATCAGTGCCTCCCCGCCCGGAGAAACGGCCCTCCTCTTGTTTTTCCCCTCGGGCTCTTCCCGCGCCTCCCTCCTATCCGGGTTTAATTAATTGATGGAGTTTTTTTAGTCCCCCCCACCTTTTTTTTTTCTCGCCTCTTGACTAGAAGGCCCCGCGCGAGTCCCTGCGTCTCTGCCCCTGGTCATCTGTTCCTCACCCCCACACATACCACCCCCCACCCACCCCGGTCCACCTGCCTCCCGCCGGGGATGGCCTCGCGGTGACGGCAGCCAGGACCCCACGGCGAGCTGGTGCCCTCGCCCACGCACCCCCCGAGTCTACCCTCCTCCTCTCCGTATTCTGAGCTCTCTGAAAAGAGAGGAGACGCAGGGGAAGATGTGGCTGAAGCTTTTTTTCTTGCTCCTCTATTTTCTGGTCCTTTTCGTCCTGGCCAGGTTTTTTGAGGCCATTGTGTGGTATGAAACTGGCATCTTTGCCACCCAGCTGGTGGATCCGGTGGCGCTGAGCTTCAAGAAGCTGAAGACCATCCTGGAATGTCGGGGGCTGGGGTATTCGGGGTTGCCCGAGAAGAAGGATGTCCGGGAACTGGTGGAAAAGTCAGGCAAGTATCTGCTCCCCGAGGGTCTCCTCTACTCGTGGGCAAGCGGGGTGGTCTCCCAGGATGAGTCGATACCTCGAAAGGTTAAGTAGATTACTTCCAGAGCCGCCTAGATTTTCTTTGTCCAGTTTTTCTACCAAAAAAAAAAAAAAGGGAGTAAACCCCAGTTTTCAGAAGGGGCCTGGAATTATTTGTAGGGGTGTTGGCATGTCTTCCTAAGATTATTTTAAAATAACAGTTTCACGTGCAGCTTCTTAGCGTTGTTTACGGAGTGGTTTTCTCAAAATTTGGAAATGTCAACCAGTCACAAACTGGAAAGCATGATTTGTCAGTTGAAATTCATAAGGCTATAAGAAAAGAAGAACCCCCATAACGTTGACTATGGATCGAAGCATTTGTCACCGTAGTAATAGCAAGATACCGGAGGGAAAAACATTCCTGAAGTATTTAGTATCAAAGAAGCATTTAGGCCTAGGATTTCAATTTTATTTTATTTTTTCTTCTAATTTTATTGAGATATAATTGACGTGCAGCACTGTACAAGTTTAAGGTGTGTAGCATGATGATTTGTATGTCATGAAATGGTAATCACAGTAAGTTTAGTGAACATCGGATGCCAAATTAAATGGAAAAACATTTTTTTTAAGATATACATTTGAAATAATGAGTTTAAATTTAGAGAAAGTGTACATGGCGCAGTATTAGCTTTTCATACTTTAAATTTGGTGAAAATAAGGTGATTTTTTTTGCGGAATGTCTACCTTGTTTGTTTTGAAAGAGTTTATTTCTATTTCTGTAATGATTTTTTTTCTTATTGTATCTTGGATGAAAACTATTTTTTCCCTTCTGTACCACAAGCACTGCTGTATCAACTTAAATGGGTTGAGAAATAGAACTGAGCCAAGAGACATTTAACATGTTAACGTGTGCAGTTGCAATAACTTAGTTTTGGGGTAGAATTTGAGTGAGAAATACACATAATTTTTTTTTCACCCCTGACAAACTATATCTTTGTTTAGACACATTTCCTGGAAGGGAGAGGGTACTGTAATTTGAGAAAGGCATTTTGGGTTGCTGTAGGAAGCAGTTGAAAGTGATAGTTAACTTTTTTGTTGTTTCAGGTATATCTGTCAGCTGTGTGTTTTTTATTTATAAGAGTTTTTTTCCTATTTAGTATCTTACAGCCATGCAATATGATAGACAAGAATACTAACTTCAGAGGACTTTAGCACCCACATGTTTGTTGGTTACAGTTAGGATCATTACTGGGACAGAAGAGTAAACATTCTCTGTAAAAGTGACCATTTTTTCTTTAAATTTGCATAAAATTGTGCCTCTTGTTTATTGACTGGGTTTTGATTACTTTTATTTCTCCCATGGCTGAGGTGTAGTGTAGAGGGAATAGAGTAAGGTAAAAGATCGCTAATAAATAAACTCTCTAGGTTTAGAAATAAAAAGTGCCTTAACTGCCCAAGCCAAATCATTTTTCATGATAAAGTGATTTGATAACACATTTTTTTTCTTTTGATTTTGATTTTATTTAGCATTGCCTTCCTTTGAGCCTAAAAATGCTTGTAACTTTGAGCATACAAAAAGTGCACTTAATATTTAAAGAATACACACAGCCCACAAAAATATGGCTCAGATCCCATGTTTTATAGCACATCCCACAATTTATAAAGCAGTTTAACTTTATAGTTTAAGGATTTGCTGTGAATGGTTTTGCTGCTATTATCATGATACGGTGCTTGTTTTGCCTTGTGAACAGTTGACAAAAGTTAATTTGATGGCAGTGTTTTTCTTTACTTATTATTTCATGATACAAACTATAAATTTGCACTGTAAGTGTGTATGAATATGAAATTTGTTCTTATAGATAATCTTTTGTATCTGACCTTCAAGTCACATAAGCCTTGTTGCTATTTCATGCAGGTGATGACAGTCAGTTTCAGAAGTATATAAATCATGCTATTTTAAAATTTAAATAGTGTATTTACATAAAATACCTGGACACAAACTAAATAATACTGTGATGGCTTTGGGGACTGATATAAATTCAGTAATTTCCTAATGAATTATGTGATAACTCCAAGTCTGTTTTGTTCATTTTTGCCTGACACATAAAAGGTTCTTACATAATTAATGTGAATGTGTGAATATTAAACAGACATATTCATGTTCTACTCTTCTGTAGAATGCAACGCAAGTACAATGACATCATATAAAATAGAATTAATTATTCAAACATGAGATTTTTGAAATCTTATTAATGTTTTTTCTTTTCTTCAGGTGACCTGATGGAAGGTGAGCTTTATTCTGCACTCAAAGAAGAAGAAGCATCTGAATCTGTTTCTAGTACCAATTTCAGTGGTGAAATGCACTTCTATGAGCTTGTAGAAGACACAAAAGATGGCATCTGGCTGGTTCAGGTATTAGAAACAGTGATAGAAGTGAAATAATTGTTACCAAAATAGTAGTCACCAGGTGGTGACCCTTCTGTGTACTTGTGTCATCTTTCTTAGACATAATCAGTTCTCATGGGGAGGCTTCAGTGTCCGCTTAAAGAGGTTTTGCAGACCAAGGAAAGCAAACATTAATTAAAGAGTGGGGAAAGGGAAGTGGTGGGGAAAGAAAGTTGGACTGTTTAGAATCAGGAGAGGCAAATCCATTTTTGTTGTCAGAGCTTCATTAAGAAACACATGTATTCCTTTTATTTAGTGATTTGTGCTTTTTCTCCCAGTTTTTGTTCAGTGATCCAAATAATTTTTGTTTTTAAAGAAAAAACCCTAAAGTAAAAGTAAAGGAGTCCTTTTGTTAGGGAAGTAACCAGCTGTGTGCCTAATAGAAGAAGCAGTGTTGTGGGAAATGGTAGGGGGCTTACTACTTTGCTCATGAAATTGATGAGATTATAATTTTAGACCTTGGCTCTTATGCTGTCAGAATTGTGAGATTTAGTTAGCAATTAGAATTTTAGAGCTATGAAGGGCCTCAAAAAAAATCATCTTTAATGCTTCTGAAAGTGTGGTTTATGGTAAATGAGTGGACACGCATTATCATTTGGGTATTTTTATGTAAGGTAGAAAAATCAGTATTATATTGAACATGTAATTTCATAACATTGCTGAGAGAAAGTCTGCTGCTGCTGCTGTTGCTGCTGAGTCGCTTCAGTCATGTCCGAGTCTGTGTAACCCCATAGACGGCAGCCCACCAGGCTCCCCCATCCCTGGGATTCTCCAGGCAAGAACACTGGAGTGGGTTGCCATTTCCTTCTCCAATGCATCAAAGTGAAAGTGAAGTCGCTCAGTCGTGTCCGACTCTTCCCGACTCCGTGGACTGCAGCCTACCAGGCTCCCCCGTCCATGGGATTTTCCAGGCAAGAGTACTGGAGTGGTGTGCCATTGCCTTCTCCGAAAGAAAGTCTAAAGTTGTTAAAAGTAACTTCACTTAAAGTAACATCTTAAATAAATTAGCAACATTAATTCAGCTAAAATTATAATTATTGAACCAGGATCAAATCCCAGGTCCCCTAATTTCTTGTCCAGTGTTATTGCCATTTCACATTGGGGTTGGCAAAGTTTGGTTCAGGGCATAGGAAACAAAATAGCTGTTGCTTCATATTTCTTTCTTGAGAACAATGACTGCAAAATAAGGTAGAAAAAGCTGGGAGTTGAGGGACCTTAGCAGCGAATCTGATCCTGTCACTGATTTGCAATATGATTGTGAACAGATTTTCTGTTGCACGTGGCCTCAAATAAATACATTTACACCTGAAGAAGATAGAATAGTAGTTCCTTAGCCTAACTGTTGACGTTTGGAAATTCTTTAGCTGATTGCATTGGATATCACATGACCTTTCCTTTACTTGCAATCTTCCTATAGTATTTGACCATTTATCCTCCTGTTAATAATTTGACATTTTTAAAATTCAGCAAGCAGAAAAACTGGGAGGAGCATATGGGTACTATCTATACATTATCCATCAAATTCTAGTCTATTTCTGTGTTATTAGTATTGAAAAAATAAACTGTAGCGTCTTTAAAGCCTTAATTTATAAATAGTTATTCTGTTTCTTTCCCCAGATATTTAGTTCCGATAGTCTGATTGAGGAAGACTTGTGGGTTTGATTTTGGTATTTTCAATTCATTACTGAGATTGAACTGAACAGCCAGTCCGACTGCCCTATGTGTTACGTTTGTCCATGTTTGTCATTGAACAGTCCCATGGAGATGAGTGATAAAGAGGCTGAACACCTTCCAAAATTAGAAAACCCATGGCAAAAGTCTGGAAATCCTTTTGGTGTATAGAGTGTTGCCTATAGACAACAAGCACATTCTGCTTCACTAATTCACAATATAGTCTTAGCTTCTAAATGATCTATTATTTTTTGATATCATATTAAAGATAAGCATGGATTAAACTCCCTTGATACATTACAAAATTCATCCAGTTTATTCATCAGTTAATTGTGCACAAGGCCAGAGATACATGAGAACATACACCAGCCTAACTCCTTGCTCTCTGAAGCAACTCACATTCTATTTGGGAGAGGGAGGCACTAACTAAATAAATATTTAATATAACATCAGTTAATGGTAAGTGCTAAGACAAATAAGCAGAGTAAGGAGACAAGGGAGTGGCTAAGAATTCTCTAATAAGGTGACATTTGAATGAAGTGAAGAACAAGTAATGAATGGTAGTGAATGTTAATGTTATACATTCTTATCACTAAGTTATTTTTCCCTGAGAATGTTTTTTTAAACTTCATAAGTGTTAATAGTTAATGGTGCAGTAGGACACAGTTTTTCTAGTGACCTTCAAGATTTGCACTGATCACCACTGTCTGGCTTGTGTTCCCCGGGTCCAGTGGCTTGCATCTGTCAAATGGCTGCTTGGGTTGAAAGAACAGTCTCTGGCAGGACAACTGAGAAGACTGAGATAGAAACCTCGGTTACAGTGTCCTCAGCACTGAACTTACCAGCTAAGCTCATCGGCACAGACACTTTGGCTCTTAAAAGAAAGCTGTGTTGTTGTTTTTAATTGAAAATACCTTCTCAAAACAGAAGAGAAATATTCTCTCAATTGCTTGTCATTCTTTCAGTTCAGGTTATATTTCTTTGATCTTTTGTGAAGGACAGCATTCAGGGTTTCAGTTGTTAACTATTTGAATTATCAATCTTTTCTGTTTGTTTTGAAAGAAATCAACTCATTTCAGTTTGCTCTGTCATCGCTGCTGTTGCTGTTTTAATCTGTGAGGGTGTATAGAACCCAACCAATTCAGTGTTCTTCATATTGCATTTGTTTTAGGTAGCTTGTGTAAGAAATATTTAAGGATATCAAAATTCTTTTTATTTTTCCTCCCAGGTTTCTAATATCATTTTCTTAATCAGATGAATTATACTCTCCTTCTGTGTTTATTGAAGAAAAATGTAATTAGGTAGCATATAATTGATAATTAGCACTTTATATTTCATATATTATGTTATTGAAGGGATGTTTCAGTATACTGATTTAAGGGGGAAAGTCACTTTAATAAATGGATATTGTTGTTGTTTAGTTGCCACATTATGTCTAACTCTGCGAACCCATGGACTGTATGTAGTCCTCCAGGCTCTTTTGTCTGTGGGATTTCCCAGGCAAGAATACGGGTTGTTGTTGTTCAGACAACAGAATACTGTTGCTAAGTCATGTCCAGCTCTTTGTGATTCCATGAATCCCTGTCCTTCACTATCTCCACTGTGATATAATAGTGGATAGAATACTGGAGTGGGTTGCCATTTTCCTCTCCAGGGGATCTTCCTGACCTAGGCATCAAACCCGCATCTCCTGCATTACAGGCAGATTCTTTACTGCTGAGCCACTGGGGGAAGCCCTGTGTAAATGGGTGTATGACTTAGCTATTCCATTACTTAGTTCATTCTTTTTCTGGAATGAATTGGTAATCTAGATTGACTGATTACCTTTTTCGGTGACACTGCATGTGGATGACACTACAAAAGAAAAAGTTAGTTTCTGTAATTTAATTAACTCATTCTATATCCATTATGAGGAAGGAAATAGCAGCCCAATCCAGTATTCTTGCCTGGAAAATCCCATGGACAGAGGAGCCTGGTGGGCTGTAGTCCATGGAGTCGCAAAGAGTGGAATACAGTTGAGTGACTAAGTACACACTACAATTTCTGTCTTCTCAGTAACTCATGAGTTTATTTTCTGAATCATATATGTTGACGATCTTCATATCTTTCTGTTAATTGTTTTAAGATGTATTAGCACTCATGACGGAGAAGGCAATGGCACCCCACTCCAGTACTTTTGGCTGGAAAATCCCATGGACAGAGGAGCCTGGTGGGCTGCAGTCCGTGGGGTCGCTGAGGGTCGGACATGACTGAGTGACTTCACTTTCACTTCTCACTTTCATGCATTGGAGAAGGAAATGGCAACCCACTTCAGTATTCTTGCCTGGAGAATCCCTGGTGGGCTGCCGTCTATGGGGTCGCACAGAGTCGGACACAACTAAAGCGACTTAGCAGCAACAGCAGCGCTCATGAATTAGCCTTACATTAGAATATTAGCATGCTTCTTTTTTTTTTTTTAATATTTATTTATTTTACAGCATGCAGGATCTTTAGTTGTGGCATGCAAACTCTTAGTTGCTGCATGTGGGATCAAACCTTGGCGCCCTGCATTGGGAGCACAGAGTCTTAGCCACTGGACCATCAGAGAAGTCCCTATATTTCTTTTCATGTGAAACTTTTCCATAGTTCTATCTTCTCTGTAATAAGAGGTAGGAAGAACTAATTGTAGTTTCTAAGGCAGCAGTACATATGGGACATATTTACCAAAAATAGACTATGTAATCTATGAAAGAACCAAGTCATCTTTTTTCAGTCAGCTCTTTCTAAGTTTTCTTGCTCTGTTCCTAACCTAACCTTGTATCTTTCATTAGTTATTTATTTCCAGTTGTGTAGATTCTTTGATGCTACTGCCAACCAATCTTTTTAGCATCACAAATAGAAGTTTCTTTTCTTTCAAAAGATTCTTGCTCAGAGAGGCAGATGGAATAGTACATCTGAAATTAAGAAGTTAGCATACATTATAGGTTTTATGGATTTATCCTGTTCTTAACATTACTATTTCTGTATTTTGACTTTTGTTCAAAGAAGTTCAAAGACGGACTGTGCTATCTATTCTCTACTGGCTCTGTCACATCATAAGGAATTTAACATCACCGTAGTTGAGGTAGCAATGAAAAGCATATGCTTTAAAGTAAAGCTTTAGGTCAATATTTATTGAAGTTATTATGTTAATATAGTTCCTGATTGGTTGAAAAGAGTTACCAGCTGTTTTAAAATTTTATTTTTTTACTCCTAGATAGTAGTTTTGTTCAAGGAAATTCTAACTTATTTATTGCTCTCGTTACACAATGTAAAGGTGAAATACTTGGTAAGTCTTCCTTTATTTTGTATTAGTGAAAAGCTTTTATTTGTGTTTACTCATGATGAAAGCTAGTGAGGCTACCAAAGAATTAAATGCTATTGAGTTTTGGTTTTATCAGTTAATCATCTTCACTTAATGATCTTATGCAATTTGCATATATATATTTAGATTGTCTATGATTTTTTTAAAGTAGAAAACTACTTGTTATAATGCAATATTGAGAGATGCAGAAAATACCATAGTTCTACACTCCTTTTATATAGAGTTATTTAATTTAGCCTCCATGTTGTATAAGAATTGACAGTATTAAAAGGTATATAACAAATGTTCTGATTAGTAATAAAACCCACCTCTGAAAAATAGGCAAAAATGTGTAGGTTTTTTCTTATACAAATGTAATACATGTGGAAGGGACCCAGCAATAACCCGAGACCCGGTTTCTCTTGGGAAGCTTAACTGAACTGTAGAAGTTTGACATCAGAAAATATGGGAATTTAGTGTTTCACATTGTCCAACTGAGTTCCTTCCAGTGTGTGCTGAACCCAGTGTCATGAAAGGCAATTGTTAACATCTCTTCCCAACTCCACATTTAGAAATATCACTTTAGTAACTTGAAATCAGCTGTGTGGGAGGAAGTCTGTAAATGATAGAAATCAGGACTTCCATTTTCTTCTAGAGAGCTCATAGTTAAACATTTACCAGCCAACCACTGGTTTCATCCATTCATCCAACCATCGTACAAATATTTATTGAAATATAATGTGTGCCAGCTGAACCTTGTGAGGAGGGCAAAGAAGATGAGTAACCTACAGTCTATGCCATAAAACAGCTTACTGTTTGATTTACTAAAATGTGTGGGCCAATAAAAAAATGTTAGCATAGATCATCTTTACCAGCTAGTAAGTTAGGTGGTCTGTAATGGTGCTTCCATCTTGAGAGATCCTAAAAAACTATTAGACAATGAAGTGGAATCCAGGAAAATTAGTACTAGGAAAAATTTAGTAGTTTTTCTCCTGGAAAAAAGTGTATTTTTAAATACACTAAATTGGAAGTCTTCATGTGTAACTGGACTGAAGAACATTGATGTGCAATAGCATAACCAGGTACTAGTTATACTAATGTTTGTCAGAAAACATCCCAGGTGACATGTTGCTGGGGAAGGGATTTTCATTCTAACAGAAGTCAGCTTGGAGCCTTTAGATAACCTATATAATCTGAAGTAAAATAATGAGTTCAGTTGCTCAGTCATGTCTGACTCTTTGCAACCCCATGAACTGCAAAATGCCAGGCCACCCTGTACATCACCAACTCCCGGAGTCCACCCAAACTCATGTCCATTGAGTCGGTGAAGCCATCCAACTATCTCATCATCTGTTGCCCTCTTCTCTTCCTGCCCTCAGTCTTTTCCAGATCAGGGTCTTTTCTAATGAGTTGGCTCTTCGCATCAGGTGGCCAGAGTATTGGAGCTTCAGCTTCAGCATCAGTCCCTCCATTGAATATTTAGGACTGATTCCCTTTAGGATGGACTGGTTGGGTCTCCTTGCAGTCCAAGGGACTCTCAAGAGTCTTCTCTGGCACCACAGTTTGAAAGTATCAATTCTGTGGCGCTCAGTTTTCTTTATGGTCCAACTGTCACATCCATACATGACTACTGGAAAAACCATAACTATGACTATACCTATAGAGTCAAATAAAATGTTTTTTTTTTTTTCAAAGCCTAAGGGATTTTTCATTTTTACGTGGTTCTGTTAGGAATTATTAAACTCTTAAAAGCAGATATTAGAATCAGTTCAGTTCAGTTCAGTTCAGTCGCTCAGTCGTGTCCAACTCTTTGCGACACCATGAATCACAGCACGCCAGGCCTCCCTGTCCATCACCAACTCCCAGAGTTCACTCAGACTCACGTCCATCGAGTTAGTGATGCCATCCAGCCATCTCATCCTCTGTCGTCCCCTTCTCCTCCTGCCCCCAATCCCTCCCAGCATCAGGGTCTTTTCCAATGAGTCAACTCTTCACATGAGGTGGCCAAAGTACTGGAGTTTCAGCTTTAGCATCATTCCTTCCAAAGAAATCCCAGGGCTGATCTCCTTCAGAATGGACTGGTTGGATCTCCTTGCAGTCCAAGGGACTCTCAAGAGTCTTCTCCAACACCACAGTTCAAAAGCATCAATTCTTTGGTGCTCAGATTTCTTCACAGTCCAACTCTCACATCCATACATGACCACAAGAAAAACCATAGCCTTGACTAGACAGACCTTTGTTGGCAAAGTAATGTCTCTGCTTTTGAATATGCTATCTAGGTTGGACATAACTTTCCTTCCA
>NW_011495040.1:3218616-3219234 GCF_000754665.1 Bison bison bison | reverse complement strand
TTCACAGTCCAACTCTCGCATCCATACATGACCACAAGAAAAACCATAGCCTTGACTAGACAGACCTTTGTTGGCAAAGTAATGTCTCTGCTTTTGAATATGCTATCTAGGTTGGACATAACTTTCCTTCCAAGGAGTAAGTGTCTTTTAATTTCATGGCTGCAGTCACCATCTGCAGTGATTTTGGAGCCCAAAAAAATAAAGTCTGACACTGTTTCCACTGTTTCCCCATCTATTTGCTATGAAGTGGTGGGACCGGATGCCATGATCTTAGTTTTCTGAATATTGAGCTTTGAGCCAACTTTTTCACTCTCCACTTTCACTTTCATCAAGAGGCTTTTTAGTTCCTCTTCACTTTCTGCCATAAGGGTGGTGTCATCTGCATATCTGAGGTTATTGATATTTCTCTTGGCAATCTTGATTCCAGCTTGTGTTTCTTCCAGGCCAGCGTTTGTCATGATGTACTCTGCATATAAGTTAAATAAGCAGGGTGACAATATACAGCCTTGACGTACTCCTTTTCCTATTTGGAACCAGTCTGTTGTTCCATGTTCAGTTCTAACTGTTGCTTCCTGACCTGCATACAGATTTCTCAAGAGGCAGGTCAGGTGGCTGGTA
>NW_011495040.1:3203330-3218332 GCF_000754665.1 Bison bison bison | reverse complement strand
ACCTCCACTAGCTTTGTTCATAGTGATGCTTTCTAAGGCCCACTTGACTTCACATTCCAGGATGTCTGGCTCTAGGTGAGTGATCACACCATCGTGATTATCTGGGTCGTGAAGCTCTTTTTTGTACAGTTCTTCTGTGTATTCTTGCCACCTCTTCTTAATATCTTCTGCTTCTGTTAGGTCCATGCCATTTCTGTCCTTTATCGAGCCCATCTTTGCATGAAATGTTCCCTTGGTATCTCTAATTTTCTTGAAGAGAATAGCTTGCATAAATACGGCCCTGGGGTTAAACACTGCCACGTACCTGCTTCAGGGATGTTCCCATTTCTCTTCACACTCTTTTGTTGCCTGTGCTATAACCAGGGATGCTTATCAGTTATAGTGACCTAAATTGATTAACCTCTTGATACATTGTCATTGTAAATACAGACCTGAAGTGTTTGGGTTATTTGCAGCCTTGCTCAGGAAATAAGAGTGAAAGGGGAGTTTCTAAAAACAGCAACAGGGACTATGGCAATATGATTTTACAGTTTTTTTTTTTAAACCTGAGTAATCTGTAAAAGCAGTCAAGATTTCTTTGATTACTTAATGGATAAAAGAGCTACCATTTTGACTCTTCAGTGGTAGGAAAAGAAGAGAAGAGAAGAACCTGTCTTCTTGGATCTCCCTTATTCTTCAGATAAAATTTATAAAGTACTTTTATTTATTTATTTATTTATTTTTTTTTTATAAAGTACTTTTAGACAATAGAAAACTTTGGAGGCTAGGAACTTATTGGGTAATGTGCCTGTGTGAACCTCCTCAGAAAGCACTTTTACCTACTAAGACCATGTCCTCTCATTGCCCTCCTGGCTGCCTCAATCGTCTGAGCATTTTGATAATACATGTCTCCCTCCATGAGGCCTTTTATTTTCACTTAAGAGTACTATCAGAGCCATTAGTTCCGTGCCTTAAGTTGTGTATTTGTGTAGGTATTTATTAAGCATCAAAGTTACATTACATATGTTACATACCTATGTGTGTCTCTCTGGGTATGAGAATGATAGTATCAGTGATATACAGCAAGGGTTATTGGACAGTAATCTGTTGGCACATAACGTGAACTTTTTTATTATTTATTTATTTTTGGCTGCACTGGGTCTTGGTTTCTGTGAGTGGGCTTTGTCTAGTTGCAGGGACGGGGGCTGGGCCGGTTTTCTGGTGTGCAGGCTTCTCTTGTTGTGAACCATGGGCTCTAGGGCTTCAGTTGCAGTGCACTGGGTTTAGTTGTTCCTCAGCATGTGGAATCTTCCCAGACCAGGGATCAAACCCCTGTCCTTTGCGTTGGCAGGCAGATTCTTAACCACTTAGCCACCAGAGAAGTTCTAAAGTGAACTTTAAGTCACTCTTCACCATCATGCAGGTTCTCTCCTCCTGGTGCCCTTGAAATTTGTTCCCAGGGGAGAGCCCAGACATGAGGTATTTGTACCGTCTCTTGCCTCACCCAGCACTCATTGCATATACTCACTCCCCTGGGATTTCACTTGCTGGAGGCTTTGTGAACATGGAAATGGCCCGCCCTTCTAGATAGCTTAGTGGCCCCCAGAGTATTGTCCTATAATGTTGAATTAAATAGTATCGGTACTGTAACATTCATGAAAAGTAACTTGGCCTATATACCCAGGGCTTAAAATACATCAAACATATGGATTCATGGAGACATAGGACATTTTTGGCTTTCCTTTATAAGTTCTCATTTAGTCATTTCTGGTTTTAATTTTTGTTTTTAATATATAATTTTTGTTTGTTTTTCTGATATCTCTATTGAAATTCCCTTAAAGTAGGAAGACAGAGAATAAAGGGAAAAGGTATTAACAATTAGAAAGGCTGAGAAAGAAGTCATTACATATTTTGAAGGTTAACCTATAGTTTTCTCTTTTAAAAATCTTTTTCTTCTTCCAATCCTAATTGTGTTTGAAAGCTATTTGCAAATTTGAAGTTAGAAGTTCAAGAATGTAGAATTTATTAATGGTAATTTTTTTTAATATGTTAGTATCTTTGTGATTGTTAAGAAAAATCCCATAGAAGTAGTAGTATTGATTCAGTCAGTTCAGTCACTCAGTCGTGTCCAACTCTTTGCGACCTCATGAACCACAGCATGCCAGGCCTCCCTGTCCATCAACAACTCCTGAAGTCCACCCAAACCCATGTCCACAGAGTTGGTGATGCCATCCAACCATCTCATCCTCGGTTGTCCCCTTCTCCTCCTGCCCTCAATCCTTCCCAGCATCAGGGACTTTTCAAATGAGTCAGCTCTTTGCATCAGGTAGCCAAAGTATTAGAGTTTGTGCTTCAACATCAGTCCTTCCAGTGAACACCCAGGACTGATCTCCTTTAGGATGGACTGGTTGGATCTCCTTGCAGTCCAAGGGACTCTCAAGAGTCTTCTCCAACACCACAGTTCAAAAGCATCAATTCTTCGGTGCTCAGCCTTCTTTATAGTCCAACTCTCATATCCATACATGACCACTGGGAAGACCATAGCCTTGACTAGACGGACCTTTGTGGGCAAAGTAATATCTCTGCTTTTTAATATGCTGTCTAGGTTGATCATAGCTTTCCTTCCAAGGAGTGTCTTTTAATTTCATGGCTGCAATCACCATCTGCAGTGATTTTGGAGCCCAGAAAAATAAAGTCAGCCACTGTTTCCCCATCTGTTTGCCATGAAATAATGGGACCGGATGCCATGATCTTCATTTTCTGAATGTTGAGCTTTAAGCCAACTTTTTCACTCTCCTCTTTCACTTTCATCAAGAGGGTCCTTAGTTCTTCTTCACTTTCTGCCATAAGGGTAGTGTTATCTGCATTCAGTCAAGCATAGTTTAATAGAAAACATGTGTTTGACTCTTGGTTCCATAATTATACTTTAGAAAAAAAGTGAAATTTGAACTTGTTGAACCCACACATGGTCATTTTTAGTAAGCTCATTTGGGTTATTTAAATTTTTCAGAGCAGAGAAATGACTCCAAGGTCCATTTTCTTCACAAGTTAATTCTAGAGAATAGGCTACATGGAGGAGAATATGGCTTACTTTTTAATTTGGTTTTGACCCCCTATGTATAACTGCCACAGAGTATGAGAATTCCCACAATGTTTTAGATCTTTTCCAGTAGAACAGTTGCTTTTTCTTACAAGAAGTACAGTGATAATATGATCATCCACTTAACAAGACCTAGGGATAGAATATGTTTTTCAGAAAAAGTAAATAGATGTAAATGGTTGGTTTGATGCCATTTTAGGTGATTAAAGTTTCTGTTTTCCTTCTTGGGAATAGGTCATCGCAAATGACAGAAGTCCTTTGGTGGGTAAAATCCACTGGGAGAAAATGGTGAAAAAGGTGTCGAGATTTGGAATACGTACAGGCACATTTAACTGCTCCAGTGACCCCAGGTAAGTTGATGGCAATTCTTAGAATTTGAGTTCTGACCAGAAGTTTTCAATGTAATAAAGACAGTGGTATTAGAAGCCTGTTTAAACTGAAAATTAATTAGCATGCTTAGCACAGTGTTAGTTACACGGGTGCTTGATTAGTAGTTTTTGGTAACCGGCAGTTTCTTTCTTTCAGATCTCTTTTTATCTGGTTCTTCAGTGCTGTTTCTAACAGGGTGACTCTTTAGAGTATGTCTTTGGTCTTTTTTGTTTCAATTTTATTTCCCAAAGAGACTTCAGTACATTTATGGTTTTAGGTGACACCTTTGTGCCGATCTAAATCTTCCTTAATTCGAACTCCTAGTTTGCATTTTGACAGTCGTTTCCATCTGCCTACAAGTAACCCAGATGGAATATATTCCCTAAATCTAGTGTTCAAATTCATATTGATCTTTTTCTTTAGTAAATCGTGTCCTTTCTGCCTTTTTCTGTCCTTTAATATTTCTTTTTTTCATTTTCTCAGACAAGAATCTTTGCAAGCGCTTTTGTTTCTTTTTGTCATCATCTCCAGTATTTAGTCGTCACATTATTTTACTATCCCATTGTTCTTCAAAATGCGTTTTATTTGAATTTCTAGTGCCTCCAAGTTACAACTTGAATTAATTTGTTTATTTAATTATCCATTCAATAAATATTTAATGAAGGATTAGCATGTACAGCATGTTCTGTTTAGTGCTGAGGACAGGGCGTAGCATATGTACATAGAAACCCCCATGTTAGGTAGCTTCTAATGTAGGTAGACATGCCTGACATATATTGTCCCTTTTATGTGGTCATAGTGGGAGACCCATTGGCTGAAGAAAACCTACCTCCACTACTGCTTCACCTCAGATTCTCCCACCCTTCTCCTTCAGGCGCATGTTTGCTTTGATTTTCCTCACTGTCCTTGTTCTGCTCACTTGTAACATAGGCTGAGACCTGTGGGAGGAGGACCCCTTAAAAGTTGAGGATAAGAAGGGACGTTGTTGTGTCTCCTCACTCACATGTAATCTCATTTACCCACAAAGCTCCCCTTTTCACCTTTACCACAGAATCTTGATTGTGTTGTGATGCCTTTGGTGTAAATGTCCATGATAGCCTGAGTGTTCATGTTCTTATGAAAAGGAAATCATTCTTATTTCTATCTTTTGTTTACCAAAGACAATTGCACTTGGTCTTATTCCATCATTCCCAAATAGAGTATAGGTGAAAGATCTCCCCGCAACCCCACTGGTGATTGCAATACCAGAATGAATGATAGTTCTAATATATTGATTTTTTTTGAGATAATGCCAAAAATCAGTACTTAACATAGCTAACTTATTGAAAAGTATTCAGAATTTATTTTTTTAAAAATCAATAAACTAAATAATACATTTAAATACTATAACTTTTAAGTACATTAGAAAATATCAAGTAAAAATAAATATACAAAAATATAAAGTTTAAACACATTTCAGTCTAATATAAATTCTTAGATAACATTAATAGAAAACTCAAAATGAAACTAAGCAGAGTATAAAGTGAAAATAATCTATTAAGCATGAAAACCTGAAGGAAATAGTATATTGACTTTTAATATAATCTTGTAAAGGAAAATGCGTCAGAAGTGTCATGCTGCTGCTGCTGCTGCTGCTAAGTCGCTTCAGTTGTGTCTGACTCCATGCAACCCCATAGACGGCAGGCCACCAGGCTCCTCCGTCCCTGGGATTCTCCAGGCAGTAACTGGAGTGGGTTTCCATTTCCTTCTCCAATGCCTGAAAGTGAAGTCGCTCAGTCATGTCTGACTCCTAGCGACCGCATGGACCGTAGCCTACCAGGTTCCTCCGTCCCTGGGATTCTCCAGGCAAGAATACTGAAGTGGGTTGCCATATCCTTCTCCACAGAAGTGTCATAATTGAGTCCAAATTTAGTACAAATTTTTCTAGCTTTTCTTTTGAAAAGCCCTATTTGATTTTATACCAGCTAAGGAATGGTAAAGAGAAACATATAAGCTACCTTTAAGTTTCCTCTGAATCCCTCATCTTGATCTTCAGATAATCCCCCCTCTTACTTATGATGGAGGGCTACAGTCCATAGGGTTGCAAAGAGTCAGACATGACTGACTATCTGTCCATGGGATTCTCCAGGCCAGAGCGCTGGAGTGGGTAGCCGTGCCCTCCTCCTGGGGATCTTCCTGACCGAACCCTCGGTCTTGTGGCTCCTGCATTGCAGGCAGATTCTTTACCGCTGAGCCACCGAGGAAGCCCATTTATGATGGAAAAGACCCTTTTTGAGCAACTCTTTCTTTTTTGCTGACTGCAGCTATCATTTTTTGTTATTAAAGAGACATTTTTACATCATTTTCTCTAGTCTTGTCACAAAGATAAAGATCTTGATGCAGAGTTATTTATATCTATTTCAATATTGTCATGTTCATTTCCATTTATTTGGAAACTCTGTTCTTGCCATAGATGGTATGCTTAGTCAGGGTCATTTTTTTCTTTCTTTTTTTTTTTGAGGATTATAGAGATACAGAAGAGCAAAATAGGGAGATAATAGAAAAGTGTTCAGAATGTCAGTGCAAGGTGTAACTGGGCAGGGAATAGTGTTATTCAGCAAGCATTTTAATATGTTGAATAGTTTCATCATCCTGATCTTAGATTTTTAAAATCAGCAAAACTGGTGAGTATCCCCTACTGCCTGTGTTGCTTTCTTTGACTATAGTTCTTTTTCTCAGGCGGCCTCAGGCACAGCCTCCTCTGACATGCTGGGCCCACTGTAGAGTGGTACTTTCCTGACCTGATTGGCTCCCCTTAAGAACATTCAGAACCACCACTCTGTGCAGCATCTGACTCTGTCCATGCCAGCAGTTTTCATTTCTTTCCCACACAGCCATCTTACCTGGCCTCAATTCCTCTCATTCCCCAACCTAGTGGTCTGTCTCAGGGAGCTTTTCCCTGCCAGGTCTATTCTTTACTCTTTTATTCCCCCATCTTTGGAGAAAGTAGAAAGTGAGGTGGGACATTTATCTTTAAGAGGTTGGAGAGGCAGGGCAGGGATAGTAGAGAGTGGATGGAGGGCCCTGGAATTACAGGAGTTGAGTGATAAATGGGCCAGGAGGGCTTATGATGAAACAGTCATGGGTGGGGACCCATGGAATAAGCAGGGAAGGGAAAGGAAGGAGGAGACTGGTGAGTGGGACAGGAAGGCCAGGGAAGACAGTGACCTTGTCTGAAGAAACAACAGCTTATAAACAATACCAAAGGTTCTTTTTATTTTTTTTCAGTGTTCCTTTTTTAAATATAATGTGCCATACCAGAATGGCACACTAAATACTAAAACTTAGTAGCTATTTTTTTTTATCCTTTTTAGTCTTCAAATTGTCTAAGAGATCTCAAAAAGTTTAAGAATGGGAGGATATTTTTATGATGTTGTCGCCTTAAAAAGTTGTTTTGAATTAGCAGTAAGAAGTTTTTATATGGATATATGGCAATATAACATTAAAAAATAATATGAATATTAGTCTTATTTTCTGTTTAACAGTTGGGTTTTAAGATTGATATGATATACTTTGTGTGTTGGATTTCAAGTCTAGAAAACATGATTTAATCTGAAAGATACGTGATGACAAACAAAATCTTATTGTCCTAGGTACTCTTAAATTCTTCTGCAGTGATAAACCTTAAAACTATCAATGTCACTTGTCTCTGAGCTGAAAAGAAAGTACATAGTGCATTTGTTTTCTTCCATGAAGAAGTAAATGAACTAAGACTTTGCCTGTTTTATAGGGTAAAATTTTCTGTCAGAAAGACTGTAATTTAACTTATGACACAAATCAGAAAAGCCAAATATTCTCTAAGGTGGTTATAGAAAGATGAAAAGAATGACCAAGAGTAGAAATGTGTCATCTCAAGTATCCCATACAATTAAAAACGTAAAACAAGTTAGATAATTAAGATGTAAATAAGACAACTATCTATATGGAGTTCACTTGTGGTTTTGGTGGGGGTGGAGGAAAAACTAGCATTCATGTCAGTGAATTATTATTTTTCATTGAACAAAGACACAGAGTAGAAGGTATTTTATTCTGTAGGAGTATATAATTTTCAAGCCATTTCAATTAAAGCTGTATTGATATTAATGGTATCTGTGTTATTAAGGAAGTAAATCTAAACAAGGCGAGTTATGGTCTCTAATCCTGAGTCACCCAGATAGTTTCCCAGAGTCATTACTAATCTTGTCTTTGTGACATAACATGTTGTCTTCACTTACCTTAAATTGTATCATGAAATCCTGAGGTAAAATTGATATTGTCATTATAAAACCATGTGCCATGTATATCAAGACTTCTTTCTCTCTTAATCTGATCATATAAATGTGTAATATGCTTATGTAATTTAGTTAAATGTAGGCAGTGGCAACCGACTCCAGTACTCTTGCCTGGAAAATCCCATGGCCGGAGGAGCCTGGTAGGCTGCAGTCCATAGGGTCGCTAAGAGTCAGACACAACTGAGCGACTTCACTTTCACTTTTCACTTTGATGCATTGGAGAAGGAAATGGCATCCCACTCCAGTGTTCTGCCTGGAGAATCCCAGGGACGGGGGGAGCCTGGTGGGCTGCCGTCTATGGGGTTGCACAGAGTCGGACATGACTGAAGCAACTTAGCAGTAGCAGCAGCAGCAATCTATGCTTATTACTAAGTAAAGCATAATATTTATGATTTTCACCTTAGTATTCTGAATAGCACAATAAAAAAGTAAATACTTTTTACCATTCATTTACAAATCTGTAGTGAACAAAATGTATCCACCTAGTAGATTTTGTTTTTTCCAACTTTACTGAGGTAAATTCATATGTCATAAAACTCCACATGGTAGGTTTTTAGGAAAGACTGTTTTGAAAAAAGAAGGAAACTGTTTCCTTATTATTAAATTATTAAAACTGATTATCTCTCCACTGTAATACAGCAGCTGTTTTCATTTTCTGGTATCTCCTTTCATTCATCTTTTAGTTTTTTTTTTTTTTTTTTTAGAAAGAGAGGTTTGTCACAAATATTATAGCAAGACCATGTCCATTTCCAAGAGGATTAGAGTCCTGACCCCATTGGATAAAGCTAAACAAATGATTTAATTTTAAATTCTTCTATATTTACTGTCACAAAATGGGAGTCATCCTTGGACTGAATCTCCTTTTTT
Organism: Bison bison bison; assembly: GCF_000754665.1. Classification (NCBI taxonomy): domain Eukaryota; kingdom Metazoa; phylum Chordata; class Mammalia; order Artiodactyla; family Bovidae; genus Bison; species Bison bison. The sequence continues at coordinate 3,209,707 of NW_011495040.1, read as the reverse complement.
TCCAGCAATTTTATATTTATAGAAGAGTGATAAAGATAGTATAGAGTTGCCATATATAATCTTTCACCAAGTTTAGTTAGTATTTACATAACCATGGTATAATGGTCTAAAGAAATTAACACTGGTACAATACCATTAACTACATTACAGATTTTATTCCAGTTTCACCAGTTTTCCAATAATATCCTTTTTTCCTGAATCTCTTCTTAATCTGAAAACTTACTATCTTTGTTTCCTCTGTGTTAAATACTCCTCTTCATGGTCTCCATTAAAGAGATGAGCAAGTATAAAAAACATAGGACTTGCTCTTTACTTGTTGAGCTTTTGTGCAGATTTCTCTGTGATAGTGTTTGTGTGCATCAGGCATGTGGTGGGTGCTTGGGTTAATAAATGTGTGCAGCGTGGCTCCTACCCTCAGAAACTTGCATTCAAGTCAGGGACTCAGCATACAAGATAATCCATTTCCTTCTCTCTTCTTTGCCCACTTGAATCTAACCATTCTTCAAGACCTAGTTCAGTTCCCAAACCTTTGATGAAATCTTCACCAACTCAAACTCCCAATAAAAGTCCCTTTTTTTGAACTTCATTTACATTATTTAGTGGTAGGATATATACAGTTTTATTCTTTTGTCTCCTTAATAGGATTTAAAATTCTTTGTGAACAGGAATCATTTTCCTATTATATTTTGGATCCTACCAACACATAATGTATTGTTGTTGGTTAGTCTCTAAGTCATATCTGACTCTTTGCGGCTCCACGGACTGCCGCACCCCAGGCTTCGCTGTCCTTCACTCTCTCCTGCAGTTTGCTCAAACTCATATCCATTGATTCGGTGATGCCATCCAGCCATCCCATTCTCTGTTGCACCCTTCTCCTTCTCCCCTCAATCTTTCCCAACATTAGGGTCTTTTCCAATGAGTCAGCTCCTCACATCAGGTGGCCAAAGTATTGGGGCTTCAGCTTCAGCATCAGTCTTTCCAATGAAAATTCAGGGTTGATTTCCTTTAGGATTGACTGGTTTGATCTCCTTGTCCAAGTGACTCTCAAGAGTCTGCTCCAACAATGCATTAGGTGCTGGATGTATGTGTCAGTTCCCTTGACTCTAAGGCTTTTTAAGCTCTAAGGTTTTTGTTTGAAAAAAAAAAAAAGAGAAAGGGAGAAACAGATAAAAACAAAAAGATGATAAAAAGCTTTGCTTTTCCTCTTATACAGCTGGTACTACTTTTGATTGTTTACGGGTTATTTGTTTTGGGGGAGAGGGTATCTTTCAAGGGCTATGGAAATTATCAGGGAAAGACAAACTGTACAACAGGGAAGATAAGCAAGCTAGCTCATCTAGCAGCCTTGCTGTGTACTTACAGTTCCCTCTCTTACAGATACTGCAGGAGAAGAGGCTGGGTTCGATCCACACTCATTATGTCTGTTCCACAAACGAGTACTTCCAAAGGGAAAGTCATGCTTAAAGAGTACAGTGGGCGCAAGATAGAAGTAGAGCACATTTTTAAGTGGATAACTGCTCACGCAGCTTCTCGGATCAAAACCATTTATAATGCTGAACGCTTGAAAGAAGAATGGAATAAAAGTGATCAATATTGGGTAAAAATATACCTATTTGCAAACCTGGACCAACCGCCAGCTTTCTTCTCTGCACTAAGCATAAAGTTTACTGGAAGAGTTGAGTTTATTTTTGTAAACGTGGAAAAGTGGGACAACAAGAGTTATATGACAGATATCGGTGTCTATAACATGCCGTCATACATACTTAGAACTCCTGAAGGAATTTACAGATACGGAAACCACACAGGCGAGTATATATCTCTTCAGGCCATGGATTCATTTTTGCGCTCCTTACAACCTGAAGTAAATGATTTGTTCGTTTTGAGCTTGGTTCTTGTTAACCTTATGGCTTGGATGGACTTATTTATCACACAAGGAGCTACTATCAAGCGATTTGTGGTTCTCATAAGCACTTTAGGGACGTATAATTCTCTTTTAATTATCTCCTGGCTACCTGTGTTGGGCTTTTTACAGCTCCCTTACTTAGATAGCTTTTATGAATATAGCTTAAAATTGTTGAGATATTCCAATACCACCACACTGGCTTCATGGGTAAGGGCAGACTGGATGTTTTATTCCTCACACCCAGCCTTGTTTCTTAGTACATACCTTGGACATGGTTTACTAATCGATTACTTTGAGAAGAAGAGACGGCGCAACATCAACAATGATGAAGTCAATGCCAATAACTTAGAATGGTTATCAAGTCTATGGGACTGGTACACCAGCTACCTCTTCCACCCGATTGCTTCTTTCCAGAACTTTCCTGTAGAATCTGATTGGGACGAAGACCCTGACTTGTTCTTGGAGCGATTAGCTTTCCCTGATCTTTGGCTTCACCCCCTGATACCGACTGATTATATAAAAAACTTACCAATGTGGCGATTTAAATGTCTTGGAGTCCAGTCTGAAGAGGAAATGTCGGAGGGTTCTCAAGATATTGAGAATGACTCAGACAGTGAGAGCACAGACACTTTGAGCAGTGAGAAGGAAGTATTTGAAGATAAACTGAGCATCATTCACAGTTCTCCAGGAAGAGCAAGTCACTGTGATGCTGAGGCTTGTTCCTGTGCCAATAAATATTGTCAGACCAGCCCTTATGAAAGGAAGGGGCGGTCCTATGGATCATATAGCGCTAATGAAGATATGGAACCTGATTGGTTAACTTGGCCTGCTGATATGCTGCACTGTACTGAATGTGTTGTATGCCTAGAGAATTTTGAAAATGGATGTTTGCTAATGGGGTTGCCTTGTGGTCATGTGTTCCATCAGAATTGCATTGTGATGTGGTTAGCTGGGGGCCGACACTGTTGCCCTGTCTGCCGGTGGCCTTCTTATAAAAAAAAGCAGCCATATGCACAACACCAGCCCTTGTCAAATGACTTCCCATCTTAACCATGTGCAATTTGTCCTTTATAAGCTTTGCGTATCTTACAGCCTGCCTTTTTAATGTTAGTCACAATGTTTTTGTGGTTTGACGTTTAGTTTAATGTTAGTGCAGTGACAGGAAATACACATTATGCTAATGTTGATGACAATTATTTGGTTGCCTTGTGTGTCAATTTGAATGCATACTTAATTGTAAAAATTTTTATTTACGACATTGGAAATTCAGAAGTTAATGTTCTTTTGTAAGCACAAAGAAAGTATGATAGAAATTTATCCTCGCAAGACTTTACAAGGTAGGATCAAATTCTAATGGAATTGAGGCAGTTTCTTATCCTAAATGTTTCCTTCCTTTTTACAATTTCTGTCCAGTACCTCTTGGTTAAATAATGTATGCTCTGAGACATGAAATTAAAACAGACCTATGAAATAAATTATTTTAAAACCAGAAGATTACAGCTTTTCTAATGTTAAATTGTTTTTGATAAGGTGGCTGGGTGTTCTAAGTGTTTTGCTTGTTTGCTAATTTCACAGTTGAGTCACATATGGTTCTTGGATTAATGTGGCGGAGGTGGGTGGTGGAGGAGACAGATTATGTTGCTGACACTGGCCAGAGGTGGTATTAGTCCTCCTTGGTTAGCTTTGATGGGAAGAAATTTCATGGTGGGTGTTTTTAAAAGTATTAAATCATTTATGAGTATATTCAAGTAAACAAAATCAGCTATAGCATACTAGCCACACATAGATTACTTGATATATTTTTCCTGACTTTTTATTTTGAAAAATTTTTTTAACTATAGAGAAATTGGAAATATAGTACAGTGAACATTCACTTGTCTCATTCACCCAGTGTTTACATCTTGTTACATTTTCTTTATCTCCTCTCTATGTCTATAATCTTTTTTTTCTTTTCTCTTTTTTTCCCCTGATTCCTTTGAGAATAAATTTCAGTCATGATGATGCTTCTATACTGTTAAATGTATCATCATGTGTCTCCTAAGGACATTTTCTACACATCCACCACACCATCATCACACCCAGAAAATGTAATGTTGATTTAACAGTATCTAATACACAATTCATACTCCCCAGTTGCTCCCAAAATATTCTGTATCTTTATATGTTTCTGTTTGTTTTCATTGGGAACTCAGACAGGGTTTATGCATTGGGTTTAGTCTCTTTTCTTTTATTCGTTTCTCTAGAGCAGTCACCCTGCCCTACCCACTGCCCTCTCCCCACCCCCCACACACACTTTTTAAGTCTTTTCTGACATTTTTGCAGAGTACAGGCTAGTTGTCTTAAAGTGTTCCACATTTCTGGATTTGTCTTGAGTGTTTCTTCATAATTAGATGAAAGAACTTTGCCTGGGTGGTCTCTATTTCTCATTTGTATAACATCGGGAGCTCATGATGTCAGTTCATTCCATTGTTGGTGATGCTGAATTTGCTCAGGTAATATCTGCTTTATCTTTGCAATGTAAGGTATTTTCCACTTGATAATTAAGAAGGAATCTGTGAGGCCGTGTGAGTATCCTGTTCTTCAGCAACCTTTAACCTAATGGTTTTAACATCTGTTGATGATTGTTGGCCTTAATCTGTTACTAAATAAGAGTTGTGACGTGGAGATTTTTAAATTCTGTCCTTCATTCTGCATTTAGTAGTGGCATTTTTTGTGTGTATAGAGGAGCTTTCCATTTTTTCATCTCATACTTTGAAATGTCACTGTAGATCAAGATTCTTTTTATATTCAGTGTGTTAAAATTCATTATTCTTTTTGATGCACAAATCATTCCAAATTTGGTAAGCGGGAGCCTCTCTAAGCTCGTTCTTATGTCCTGTTGACATCCCTTTCGATCTTGAAACACTTTGTTGCTTTTGGACACAAGATATTCCAGACTCACTTTGTATTTTCCCTGGCCCAACCCTGTAATATGCCATTTCTTCAAAGCACCCAAATTTCATGGACTTTTTAATATCCTTTACCTTCTGTCCCTCAAAATGGTAAGAAAATTAAATTTTCTCTTTCTGAATTGCTGCTGGGTCGTTAGCAGAAACATTTTTTTCCTTCATGGTGCACTGAGCCTCATTTTCATACAGAAATGGGAATAGTAAGAAATAGCAGTTACTAACTTTGTATTAATATTTGGAAGCTTTTTAAAATTTTTAAATAAGAATATAAGCACTGCTCCTTATGCTCTTATTTTCCTTTTGGAAAAGAAAATAATATTACTGTTAATGTTTCCTAGAGTTCTGCCATTGGTCCAGTGTTCTTTTCTCTCTGGTGTTTTCAGCAGATGTCCCAAATCACCATGTTCAGGCGAAGACCCCTCCCCAGATCTTCAGTTTCATGTATAGCTCTCTGCTGAACAGCTCCTTCTGAGTGCTCTTAAGTAATTCAGTTCAGTTCAATTGCTCAGTCGTGTCCAACTCTTTTCGACCCCATGAATCGCAGCACGCCAGGCCTCCATGTCCATCACCAACTCCCGGGGTTCACTCAGACTCACGTCCATCGAGTCAGTGATGCCTTCCAGCCATCTCATCCTCTGTCGTCCCCTTCTCCTCCTGCCCCCAATCCCTCCCAGCATCAGAGTCTTTTCCAATGAGTCAACTCTTCGCATGAGGTGGCCAAAGTACTGGAGTTTGACCTTCAGCATCAGTCCTTCTAATGAACACCCAGGACTGGTCTTCTTTAGGATGGACTGGTTGGATCTCCTTGCAGTCCAAGGGACTCTCAAGAGTCTTCTCCAACACCACAGTTCAAAAGCATCAATTCTTCAGTGCTCAGCTTTCTTCACAGTCCAACTCTCACATCCATACATGACCACAGGAAAAACCATAGCCTTGACTAGACGGACCTTTGTTGGCAAAGTAATGTCTCTGCTTTTGAATATGCTATCTAGGTTGGTCATAACTTTCCTTCCAAGGAGTAAGAGTCTGTTAATTTAATGGCTGTAGTCACCATCTGCAGTGATTTTGGAGCCCCCAAAAATAAAGTCTGACACTGTTTCCACTGTTTCCCCATCTGTTTGCTATGAAGTGATGGGACCGGATGCCATGATCTTAGTTTTCTGAATGTTGAGCTTTAAGCCAACATTTTCACTCTCCTCTTTCACTTTCATCAAGAGGCTTTTTAGTTCCTCTTCACTTTCTGCCATAAGGGTGGTGTCATCTGCATATCTGAGGTTATTGATATTTCTCCCAGAAATCTTGATTCCAGCTTGTGCTTCTTCCAGCCCAGCATTTCTCATGATGTACTCTGCATATAAGTTAAATAAGCAGGGTGACAATATATAGCCTTGACGTACTCCTTTTTCTATTTGGAACCAGTCTGTAATTAGTGAATCTCAAAGCAGCTCTACCTTCTCTCTCTGTATCCCCTAGTCTTCGTCTTATGGTCCTGATTTCAATTCATACATATAATATTGTCCATAATG
>NW_011495040.1:3202038-3203230 GCF_000754665.1 Bison bison bison | reverse complement strand
CTGGAAAAGGAAATAGCAACCCATTCCAGTATTCTTGCCTGGAAAACCTCATGGATAGGGGAACCTGGTGGGCTACAGTCCATGGGGTCACAAGTCGGACACACCTTGGCAACTAAATCACCACCACTACCATAGGTATTTTAAAGGATAATTGAAATTTCTCCTCCAGCATCCCAGAGCACACCACACTTTTGGAGACTACAGGCATACCTTGGAAATACTGCAAGTTTGGTACCAGTTCACTGGAGTAAAGCAAGTATAGCAGTAAAGCCAGTCATAGGAATTACTTGGTTTCCCAGTGCATATAAAAGTTATGTTTTTAAAAAAGTTATGTTTACACTACTGAAGTCTATTAAATATGCAATAGCACATCTAAGAATGTACATCAGATCAGATCAGGCACTCAGTCGTGTCCGACTCTTTGCAACCCCATGAATCACAGCATGCCAGGCCTCCCTGTCCATCACCAACTCCTGGAGTTCACTCAGACTCACGTCCATCGAGTCAGTGATGCCATCCAGCCATCTCATCCTCTGTTGTCCCCTTCTCCTCCTGCCCCCAATCCCTCCCAGCATCAGAGTCTTTCCCAATGAGTCAACTCTTCGCATGAGGTGGCCAAAATACTGGAGTTTCCGCTTTAGCATCATTCCTTCCAAAGAAATCCCAGGGCTGATCTTCAGAATGGACTGGTTGGTTCTCCTTGCAGTCCAAGGGACTCTCAAGGGTCTTCTCCAACACCACACTTCAAAAGCATCAATTCTTCGGCACTCAGTCTTCTTCACAGTCCAACTCTCACATCCATACATGACCACAGGAAAAACCATAGCCTTGACTAGATGGACCTTTGTTGGCAAAGTAATGTCTCTGCTTTTGAATATGCTATCTAGGTTGGTCATAACTTTCCTTCCAAGGAGTAAGCGTCTTTTAATTTCATGGCTGCAGTCACCATCTGCAGTGATTTTGGAGCCCAGAAAAATAAAGTCTGACACTGTTTCCACTGTTTCCCCATCTATTTCCCATGAAGTGGTGGGACCGGATGCCATGATCTTCGTTTTCTGAATGTTGAGCTTTAAGCCAACTTTTTCACTCTCCACTTTCACTTTCATCAAGAAGCTTTTTAGTTCCTCTTCACTTTCTGCCATAAGGGTGGTGTCATCTGCATATCTGAGGTTATTGATATTTCTCCCAGAAA
>NW_011495040.1:3184118-3201938 GCF_000754665.1 Bison bison bison | reverse complement strand
ATTTGGAACCAGTCTGTTGTTCCATGTCCAGTTCTAACTGTTGCTTCCTGACCTGCATACACATTTCTCAAGAGGCAGGTCAGGTGGTCTGGTATTCCCATCTCTTGTTTTAAAAAGTACTTTATTGCTTAAAAAATGCTATCACGTAAACCTCCAGCAAGTTGTAATCTTTGCAATATATTGAGTAGTATTAGCCCAGAAGATAAACCAGTCTCCTTACCACTGGCTTACAAGGCCCTGGCCTAACTTACACACATCGTGATTGTACTGCCTGCCTCTTTAGGGTCATGCTCTACTTGTTCTCAGCTTGGTGCTTGTCTGTCCCCTCTGCCTCATGTTCTCACCCCTCTTCTAGGCTTTATCTGGCTAGATCTCACTTTCTCCAGAAATGTTACATCTCCTACCCATCTTTTCTTTCCTCTCCAGGCTTATGAAGAGACACAGATATCTTTACAGTGAAAGCTCTGATGGCAGTCACCCTACTCAAATGATCAAACTTACCTTTGCAAATAATGGAGCAACCCCATTTCTCCTTGCCCTTTCCTCATATATGCCCTTCTTTTTTTTTTTTTTTAAGGCCTCACCATTTGGCACGTGGGATGTTTGTTCCCTGACCAGGGATTGAACTCACACCTCCTGCATTGGGAGTGCAGAGTCTTAACCACTGGACCACAGGGAAGTCCTGCCCTTCTTATATCCCAGAGATAGCTGGTATATGCCTGTCCTAGTTAGTTGCATTGTATTAAAACTACACACATGTCTTTTCCAGGTGAACTCCTTTAAGGTAGGAACTTGCTCTATTCATTAAATGTATCAACATGCTTGGAATAAAATGGAGGTAATACCTTTGAATGCTAGACATGCTATGAAAGTATTACAGTAAGGTCAAGGAGTAAATAGTCGGTAGAGGTTCAGGTCTTCAGGGAAGGTTGCATCAGTCAGTTCAGTTCAGTCGCGTCCGACTCTTTGCAACCCCATGAATCTCAGCGTGCCAGGCCTCCCTGTCCATCACCAACTCCCAGAGTTCACTCAGACTCACGTCCATCGAGTCAGTGATGCCATCCAGCCATCTCATCCTCTGTCGTCCCCTTCTCCTCCTGCCCCCAATCCCTCCCAGCATCAGAGTCTTTTCCAATGAGTCAACTCTTTGCATGAGGTGGCCAAAGTATTGGAGTTTCAGCTTTAGCATCATTCCTTCCAAAGAAATCCCAGGGCTGATCTTCAGAATGGACTGGTTGGTTCTCCTTGCAGTCCAAGGGACTCTCAAGGGTCTTCTCCAACACCACAGTTCAAAAGCATCAATTCTTCAGTGCTCAGCTTTCTTCACAGTCCAACTCTCACATCCATACATGACCACTGGAAAAACCATAGCCTTGACTAGACGGACCTTTGTTGGCAAAGTAATGTCTCTGCCTTTGAATATGCTATCTGGGTTGATCATAACTTTCCTTCCAAGGAGTAAGCATCTTTTAATTTCATGGCTGCAGTTGCATATGTACATGCTAAGTCACTTCAGTCATGTCCTACTCTGCAACCCTATCGACTGTAGCCCACCAGGCTCCTCTGTCTATGGGATTTCCCAGGCAAGAATACTGGGGTGGGTTGCCATTTCCTTCTCCAGGGGATCTTCCTGACCCAGGGATCCAACCCAGGTCTCCTATGTCTCCTGCATTAGCAGGCAGATTCTTTACCTCTGAGCCACCAAGGAAGCCTAGTCCATGGAAGCATGACTCATGCTTTAATTGTGAAGCATAGCAAACAATGCTTTTGTTTTCCTGGAGGTAGAGAATTGAAGGAGAAATTCAAGATTGACAGACTCTGAACTGTAACTTTTTTATGTTTGAATTCGTAGAGCGACCTAGTGAATTTAATTAAAAATTCCAAGTATGTAGGCTTTCTAATTACTGAACTCTGGTTAACTGTAATAGTGGGATGCACAATTGTGTTCTGCTCGAGAGTTTTTTCCTCTATCTTCTCTATTTCTTGTGGAAGTATTTTCTTTCTTTAAAAATGATAAGCTCCCTGAAGGCAGAAGTAATGCTATAATCTACTGTTATATCCTTAACATTTTAGACCCAGAGTAGATATTCAATAAAGAATATTTGCTTGAATTTTATAAATCTTCTCTAATTTTGCCCTTTACCAAACTGTTCACCACCTGTCTAGTATGTTTAGTCAGTGTTGCTACTCTTAGTAAAATTCTACAAACTTTTTCATTTGGGAATGGACTTTGAGAGCATCATCTATTTGTTGATAAAGGGTCTGGTGACATGTTTCTGCCTGGGTAACAATCTGGAGTTTGAGGAGGTCTTTTCACAAAGACAGAGTCGTAGAGTTTCAGACACAGCAAAAGGGAAGTTAGAACTCTGATATTTTCAGGGCCACTTTTGTTATGTTGTTTAAATGCTGTCCATTTAGTTTTACTAATTTCCTGAGCCAAGTGGCTAAAAACAATAGGTTTCTGGAACAAAATGCCTCAAGCTGACTCCCAGCTTTGTTGCCAGAGGCTTGGATAGGAAGCATCCCTTAAAATGCCAAACAGGAATATCTTGGGCTTTTAAAACAGTATTATTCAAATTATTTGTTAGTATTGAGCGTAGTGGACTGTAACCAATCTTAATATATAATATTTTGCTTTAATAGCACTTAATGGGGTTTTTAATGAGAAACAAAGAGCATTCTTACAGTTTTATTGTTGAAAATAATAGACTCTGAGTGGCAGAAACAAGTGTGAAGGCCCCTTTGTCCAATATTATGCCTTGATTTAGATTGTTGATGTCTCTCTTATGAATGAACTGACACACTCATCATTTAACGAAAGATTTGCTACATTTGCAAGAATCTTCAAACAGTTCTCCTGCCAGGATCCACAGAAGAATATGCAGTTAACTGGCAGTAGAGCAACAGCGGGTGCTGGAGACCCAGATCTGGACAGGTGGCAGGACACTTCCCATGTCGCTATCTTTGGGAAGGAAGATGAGTCAGGAGTTCATCTGTTGACAAGAACTAGTTCTGATTAACCAACTTGCTCTGAAATATGTTATGCTACTTACATTTATTCATCAAAATGGCATCTATTTAACCAGAATTTTTATTCAGAGAGAAATCTGTGAACTATTAAAGACCATCCTCAAGAGTTTAGCACCAAACTCATCCCCTAGTATCTCCAAAACAGCAATCAGGAGACATGAGAGCATCTTTCTCCTGCTTCAGCCAAACATACTTTCTGCTGTATGGAGTGAGAGATGACAGAATTCCAGACCCTGCTGTATTTTCAGGGCTGTGGAAAGGATGAGAGGTAATATCACCACAGCAGAAGACAGTTCATGGTATAATATGCACCAGACTGGGCTATACAGAAATCAGAGAAAGGATCTTTTATAATTTCAAATTTTCTAAGGACTAAAATAAGACTATAATAATTCATTCAGTTGCATTCCTTTAAGGAGGAATGTATCTAACCCATTTTGGAACAACATATGTGTTTTATTTAGAATCTGGTAATCAGAGACCTTGAGTTTGTTCAAACAGCTAGAAGTTTTAGTCTAGGAGAATGTGGTGTTAATTGTAAGTTGCTTATTTATCTGAAAATTATGCCATAGCCTGAGTGCAGTACTAGTATTTCCTGAAATAATATTCTTATAGAGTGAACCACAGGTGAGAAATGGAAAAGGCTTTTGATGCCTTGTAACATGTATTAATCAGCTTAAGAAAAAAGTAGAGGAGTAGGACAGGAGAGGTAGGGCTTCCCAGTTGGCTCAGTGGTAAGGAACTTGCCTGCAAATGCAGGAGATGCAAGAGACACAGGTTCAATATTTGGGTCAGGAAGAACCCCTGGAGTAGGAACTGGCAACGAACTCCAGTATTCTTGCTTGGAAAATTTCATAGACAGAGGAGCCTGGTGGCTCCTATAGTCCATGGGGTCGAAAAGAGATGGACATGACTGAGCAACTGATCACACCCATACAGGACAAGAAAAGGATGGAACAAATGAACAGTACCTTCTTTAACCATTTTCAGAAGGGAAAGGCTACCCACTCCAGTATTGCCTGGAGAATTACATGGACTGTGTAGTCCATGGGGTCGCAGAGTCAGACACGACTGAGCGACTTTCACAGGGAAAATATGTTATTTTTTTCCCCTTTAAAGTTTTTACTGAAGGGCAATGTATCTCCACGCATGCATGCATGCTCAGTTGTGTACGACTCTTTGCAACCCCATGAACTATAGCCCCCCAGGCTCCTCTATTCATGGATTGCCTAGGCAAGAATACCAGAGTGCGTTGCCATTTCTTTCTTCTGAAGATCTTCCCTACCCAGGGATCGAACCCATGTCTCTCGCATTGGCAGACAGATTCTTTTAACACTGAGACACCTGGGAAGCCTGACTATATCTCCGTCAGTTCAGTTCAGTTCAGTCGCTCAGTCATGTCCGACTCTTTGCAACCCCATGAATTGCAGCACGCCAGGCCTCCCTGTCCATCACCAACACCTGGAGTTCACTCAAACTCAACATCCATCAAGTTGGTGATGCCATCCAGCCATCTTATCCTCTGTCATCCCCTTTTCCTCCTGCCCCCAATCCCTCCCAGCATCAGGGTCTTTTCCAATGAGTCAACTCTTCGCATGAGGTGGTCAAAGTACTGGAGTTTCACCTTCAGCATCATTCCTTCCAAAGAAATCTCAGGGCTGATCTCCTTCAGAATGGACTGGTTGGATCTCCTTGCAGTCCAAGGGACTCTCAAGAGTCTTCTCCAATACCACAGTTCAAAAGCATCAATTCTTCAGCGCTCAGCTTTCTTCACAGTCCAACTCTCACATCCATACATGACTACTGGAAAAACCATAGCCTTGACTAGACAGATAAATATTAAATGTCAAGATTATTAATTTATTACAAACTCAACACACTCATGTAACCCATCACCCAGATTAAGAAACTAAGCAATTGCCACATCCCAGCAACCTCCCTTGTTTCCTTAGTCATTACTTCCACCATCCTCCCCAAAGTTAATCTCTGTGATAACTTCCAAAACCATAGATTAGTTTGGCTTCTGTTTGAGTGTTACATAAATGGAATCATATAGTGTGTGGTATTTTGTGTGGTTAGGGTTAGATCTCTCATTTATATGTTCATGAGGTTCATCTCTATTGTACGGAGCAGTCGTTTGTTCATCATTATTACTGCATAGTATTGATGAACATGTGACAATTTATACATTCCATTATGGGGGACATTTAGCTTATTTCCAGTCTTTTACAAGTATAAATAGTGCTGCTATGAACATCCTTTTATGTGACTTGGGTCACATTTCTGTTGAGGGTGAAATTTCTGGGTTATTGAGTGTCCCTCAGTTCAGTTTTGATAAACACTGACAGTTTTCTAAAGTGGTTCTACCAATTTACACCCTCCCCAGCAGTGTATGAGACTTACAGTCGTTCCACACTCTTGTTAAAATTTGATGTTACAATTTTTTTCATTCTTATAATTAGTGGGTTTTGTTTGCATTTCTCCAATGACAGCTGACACTTGACACATTGTCACATGTTTATTGGTCATTTGAGTTACCTCTTTTGTGAAGTCCTTCTTCAAATCTTTTCCCCATTTTTCTATTGAGTTACTGTCTCATTGAATTATAGGAGTTATTTATATATTCTGTATGTAAGTCCTTTGTCAAATATACATATTACATATTTTCTCCCTGTCTGTAGCTGTCTCTTTAGGGGGCAGGATGGATTTTTTTTTTTTAAACATTTTTTCCCTCGGAAATTTTTAGCTATACACAAAAGTAAAGAGATTAATATAATAAAATCCCATGTACCCAATTTCAATAATCATCAACTCACAGCCAATCATTTTTCAGCTATATGACTATTAAAAATCATACTTTGTACTGCCTTAACCTGTCCTTTTATTTCCATTATTAATGCTTTAGGCCTTTATTACCTCCTTCAGTGTTCATTTGTTTATCCTTCCTATATTTATTGAAGTTGAACTAATAATAAAACCCAGTGAATGTATTTCTGTATTTACATTACCCGAGTTCTGTGCATATGGTGGCTCTGTTGATCACTCGCTTTTTTTTTGCTTAGCCTTCTCTGGTCCTCCTCTACCTGATTTTCCTTCCACTTCTCCTATCCTTTGTAATTTCCTTTCTGGGACCTCCTTCCTCCTTACCTCCTTCAGAGTTATTCTCCCAGGGTTCTTTTGCACTTCTCAATTCATTTGGGTGATTGCATTGATACTCATGTCCTTGACTCCCACTTATATACTGCTGACTTCTGAGTTTATGTCTCTAGTCCAGAACACTATTCAATACCAGATCTCCATACAGAGCTATCTTATGAGCAGTTCACTTGGGGAACCCACAAACATCCACGGCACACTTGTTGACTGTTGACCTCTTCACACCCTGTCACCAACCTATTCTCCCATTCTCCATTATACTAGAATTCTAGCTGAACAGATATCCAGCTATCAGTATCTCTCAGCTCCCACTGTAGTTAGGTGTGACCAATGTGAGTAATTCCTATCAATGCACTGTAAGCAAAAGCGATGCATGCCACTTCTGGATCTTGACTTAAAATATTGGGTATGTGTAGTATAACTAACTTTCTCCCCTACATCAGCTTGCCAGATATGGTGATGACTTGAAAGTCAGGTGTGACCAGTGCACGGCGCTACCTCACCAGCCTGAGTTCTTGCATGACCTCACAGAGCAGAGCTCCCTGACTATGGAGATTACTAGACCATTCCACAAACAAGTACACTTAATATTTAGATCATTGCATTTCAGGTCTCTCTGTTATAGTAGACTAGCCTTTAACTATTACAGCATCTCAGTCATCTCATGTCATCAATTACAGCATCTCAATCATATCGTATCAAAAATTTACTAATCTTCCTTCCACCTAAATATTGTGTCTTCGGTTCCAATACAAGTAAAGGCTCTTGCAGTTACGTTATCATTTTCCTCTCTCCATCCCTTCATTGAGTTTTCCTAAGTGCAATTCATATTATTTCTTAATAATGACACAGGACTTCTAGCTATGATGGAGGAATTGGTAATAGACTGGTCTTGCTGTAACTGTAAAGCCAGACCAAACTATATGAGCAATTGCTTTCAGGCAGTGGACAAACAGGCAGCACAAGACTGAAGATCCCTAAGAGAAGGGCAACTAACGGTAAGCTCCACAATTACCTAGCTCACTGCACAGAACAATTTCCTGATTGTAATACAGAGAGCTTGATCTCAGCAGAATACAGTTGTCGCACCAAGATTCAACCATGATGTTGCATGTGTCTGTAGTTCATTTTTTGTATTGCTGATTAGTATGCTATTGTATAAATATACCACAATTTACATATTTATTTGCTGATGGATATCTGTTCCGTTTTTGCTATTATGAATAAATCTGCTTTGAATATCGCTATACAGTCATTTGATGGACATAAACATGTATGTTGAGTATATAACAAGGGATGGAGTTGCTCTAACATAAAGTTTTTACATCTTTAGCTTTAGTTGATACTGCTAAAGAATTTTCCAAACTAGTTGTACCAATGTACACTCTAGTCAGCAGTAGATATGAATTCTCATTTCGGGACTTCCCTGGCGATCCAGTGGTTAAGACACCACACTTCCACTGTGGGAGCATGGGTTTGATCCCTGGTTAGGGGACTACGATCCCGCGTGCTGTGCTGCACAGCCAAAAATGAGAAAAATTCTTGATTACTCCATATTGTTTTCCTGCACTTGATACTGTCAGTGTTTTTAATATTAATCATTCTTTTTCTCCCACTTTAATTGAGATATGTGATGTATGACACTGTTTTAAGGTATACAGCATAATGATTTGACATTTATACATCATTAAATGATTAACACAATAAATTTAGTGAACATCCCTCATTGCATAGATACAAAATTAAAGAAATAAAAATGTCTTCTCTTGTGATAAGAATTCTTAACATGTACTCTCAACTTTCATATATAACACGTAGCAGTGTCAGTTATATTTATCGTGTTGTATATTACATCCCTTTGGAGAAGGCAATGGCACCCCACTCATGGGTGGAGGAGCCTGGTAGGCTGCAGTCCATGGGGTCACTGAGTCGTACACGACTGAGCGACTTCACTTTCCTTTTCACTTTCATGCACTGGAGAAGGAAATGGCAACCCACTCCAGTGTTCTTGCCTGGAGAATCCCAGGGACGGGGGAGCCTGGTGGGCTGCCGTCTATGGGGTCGCACAGAGTCGGACACGACTGAAGTGACTTAGCAGCAGCAGTTAGCGGTATTATTTTTGACTGGAAGTTGGTACCTTTTGAGTACTTGCATACAGTTCCTCCTTCCTCCATATCCTATCTCTGGAAACCACAAATATGATTTCTTTTTCTATGAGTTTGTTTGTTTGTTTTTGAAGTATAATTGATCTACAACACTATGATAATTCAGGGTACAACATGGTGATTCGATTTCTTTTTGCCAATTTTAAAAAGTCAAGGTGTAGTAGATACACAATATCATACAAGTTCAGTTCAGTTCAGTCGCTCAGTCGTGTCCGACTATTTGTGACCCCATGAATCGCAGCACGCCAGGCCTCCCTGTCCATCACCAACTCCAGGAGTTCACTCAGACTCATGTCCATCGAGTCAGTGATGCCATCCAGCCATCTCATCCTCTGTCATCCCCTTCTCCTCCTGCCCCCAATCCCTCCCAGCATCAGAGTCTTTTCCAATGAATCAACTCTTCGCATTAGGTGGCCAAAGTACTGGAGTTTCAGCTTTAGCATCATTCCTTCCAAAGAAATCCCAGGGCTGATCTCCTTCAAAATGGACTGGTTGGATCTCCTTGAAGTCCAAGGGACTCTCAAGAGTCTTCTCCAACACCACAGTTCAAAAGCATCAATTCTTCAGTGCTCAGCTTTCTTCACAGTCCAACTCTCACATCCATACATGACCACAGGAAAAACCATAGCCTTGACTAGACGGACCTTTGTTGTCAAAGTAATGTCTCTGCTTTTGAATATGCTATCTAGGTTGGTCATAACTTTTCTTCCAAGGAGTAAGAGTCTTTTAATTTGATGGCTGCAGTCATCATCTGCAGTGATTTTGGAGCCCCAAAAAGTAAAGTCTGACACTGTTTCCCCATCTATTTCCCATGAAGTGATGGGACCAGATGCCATGATCTTTGTTTTCTGATTGTTCATACAAGTTACCGGTGTATGATACAGTGATTCACAATTTTATACTACATTAATATTACTATAAGGAGAAGGCACTGGCAACCCACTCTGGAAAATCCCATGGATGGAGGAGCCTGGTGGGCTGCAGTCCATGGGGTCGCTAAGAGTCAGACACAACTGAGCGACTTCACTTTCACGTTTCACTTTCATGCATTGAAGGAAATGGCAACCCATTCCAGTGTTCTTGCCTGGAGAATCCCAGGGACGGGGGAGCCTGGTGGGCTGCTGTCTATGGGGTTGCACAGAGTCGGACATGACTGACGTGACTTACCTGCAATATTACTATAAAACGTTGACTATATTCCCTGTGTTGTGCAATATACCATTGTACCTTATTATATATATATAACAGTTTGTATTTCTTAATCCCTGTTCTTTTAATGCCCCTTTCCCCTCCCTCTCCACTGTAATAACCACTAGTTTGTTGTCTATATCTGTGAGTCTGCCTTCTTTTTTGTTATATTCACTAATTTGTTTGTGTTTTAGATTCCACATATAAGTGAGATCATAAAATATTTGTCTTTCTCTGTCTGGCTTATTTCACTTAGCATAATACCTTTCAAGTCCATCCATGTTTTCACAAATGGCAAAATTTTATTCTTTTTATGGTTGAGTGGTAGCCCATGTGTAATCTGCTGTTTAATTCATTCACTGAGGTTTATTCAGTGACTAAGGTTTTTATTTCTGTTGTTATATTTTTTTACGTCTAGAAATTCTTTGGTTCTTTTTTCATTTTTATGGTCTCTTGTTTCTTTAAGTCCCTCTTTCATTTCTTTGAACATTTTAAGTATAGTATTTTTATTTTACATTTGAGAATTCTAATATCTGATGTGCTTTGGACTATAATTATGATTTCTTTTAAATTTACTCTTGGCCTCACATATTTGCATTTGGAAAATTTTGTTTATCTTAATATGTATGAGACACAGGTTTGATCCCTGGGTCAGGAAGATCCCTTGGAGTAGGAAATGGCAACCCACTCCAGTATTCCTGCCTGGAAAATTACAGGGACAGAGGAGCATGGTGGGCAACAGTTCATGGGATCACAAAGAGTTGGACATAAGACTGAATGACTAAGCATACAATCTGTAGGAATACTGCAGTGCCTGAATTTGGGGTATATTCTTTCAAAATGAGCTCAGAATGTTCTGACAGGTACTGATGATGCCGTCCACTAAAGAAGTTTAAATTAATATCTAGGCTTGGGATTTCCAACACTGTGAGAATATAGTATGGCTTTAAATCCATATAAGGGCATATTTATAATGATGCTTTCTTAAGGAAGCCTTCTATTTTTATTTTTCCTTCAGAGCTGTGGCCTAAAACATTTCCTTCTTGGCTGCCTTTGCAAGCAGATAAGACTTTTTTCCTAGCCTATTCTTTCACTGAGGATAAGGTCATCATGGCTCCTAGCTTCGGGGTGGGGGAGTGTCTCAATTTTGCTTCACCATTTTATCCTGCCAAAGGCCTTGCCTTCTGTTCCTCTATCCAGTCATTAAAATCAAGCGTACTATTTGATTCCATTTACGCAAAGTTCAAGAAGAGCTGAAACTAAATCTATAGAGATAGAAATCAGACTAATGGTTCTCTTTTGGGGATGTTGACTAGAAACAGGGATGATGGAGCCTTCTAAGATTTGGAAATGTTTTAAATATTGATCTATGTAGTGATTCTGTAGGTTTACACATATGTACAAATGCACAGGACATACACTTATTTGAACACTTACTGTCTGTGTCATACTCTTTTTGCAGTACACAAACAGGGTTCTTGGTTTCTGTTATTGGCAGATATTACTGATTTCCCTTATTTTTCTGAGAGACCAACCATGCACATAAAATAGTGCAGCTGTATGTTATTAAAACTATGTGGTTTGCAGTGAGTTTTTCAGAATTTCCAGTCCCCAAAACGTTGAATGTGTGAGCTGCATGCTCACACTTTCCGATTCTGATACTGTTTCTTGGAGACCTTAGTAAAGTATTGCTTAAAAATTCAGTTTGATTTTTCTTATGGTTTAAAATAGAACTTGTCCAGTTATATTTTTGATCTGCTTTGCTTTTATTTTTAGTTTTTTATTGGAGTATAGTTGATTTATAATGCCACTTTCTGCTATACATAAAAGTGAGTCAGTTATACATATACATATCAGTTCAGTCGTGTTCAACTCTTTGCGACCCTATGGACTGCAGTACACCAGGCTTCCCTGTCCATCACCAACTCCTGGAACTTGCTCAAACTCATGTCCGTAGAGTCAGTAATGCTATCCAACCATCTCATCCTTTGTTGTCCCCTTCTTCTCCAGTCTTTAATCTTTCCCAGCATCAGGGTCTTTTCCAATGAGTCAGTTGTTTGCATCAGGTGGCCAAAGTATACATATATCTACTCTTTTAAAGATTCTTTTCCCATACAGGTTATTACAGAGTATAAGTACAGTTTCCTGTCGTTCGATTTTTTTTTAAGTTCAGGCTTTGTCCCTGCTGTGCTGTGGAGAAATAAGAAAAGGCATGTAGTCTCCCATGAGAGGAGCTTTGGTGATAGAAATGGTGCTCTAGAGGGCAATACAGGGTGGCTGCAGTGATTACTGTGATTTCCCAGGGACGGTACTCGCTTCAAGCCAGAGCCAGTCATCAGATATGTACTTACCCTTCCCAAATGGGAACTACCCCTACTTTGGGGCACGATGGAGGATAGAGGTTTGTTGTTGTTGTTTAAAGAATTCAGCTAACCGGTTTGCCTCCACCCTCTATCACTTTATTTCTTCTTTCAAGTGTAGGACCCATGTGTATATGTGAAGATTGTTGGAAGTTGAATTGTGCCCCTTCAAAAGATGACATTCTAAACCCCTAGTACCTCAGAATGTGACCTTATTTGGAAATAGGGTCATTGCAGATATAGTTAAGATGAGGTCATGCTGGATTAGGGTGAACCCTTCATACAGTAGGACTGCTGTGCTTACAAAGAGGAGAGTATCCCTGTGGACTGGATTGTGTCCTCCCCAAATCCATGACACATTGGAGCCCTAACCCCCTATGTGATGGTATTTGGAGAAGGGTCCTTTGGGAGGTGATTAGATTTAGATGAGGCCTTGAGGTGGGGACCACATGACAGATTAGTACTCTTATAAGAGAAGGCAATAGTTATTAGTACTCTTATAAGAGAAGGCTATGTCTCTACCATGTGAGATCCTAGCAAGAAGGCCAAGCCAGGAAGAGCGCTCTCCCCAGGCTGGCACTTATCTTGGACTTTCAGCCTCTAGAATTACTAGAAAATAAATTTCTGTTGTTTGAGCCACCCAGTCTTTGGTATTTAGTTTTGGCACCCCAAGCTGACTAACACAAACACTACATAGTAACGGAGGCAGAGATTGGAGTGATGCAGTGGCAAGCTGAGGAAAGCCAGTGCTTGATGGCCATCACCAGAACCTGGAAAAGGGCAAGGAATGATCCTCCCCAGAGTCTCAGATGGAGCATGGCCCTATTGAATGGCCCTACTGATACCTTGCTTTTGGATTTCTGGCCCCAGAACTGTGAAAGAATAAATTTATCTTGTTTAAACCACCTGATTTGTCATACTTTGTTAAAGTAGCCTCGTAGAATCTAATGAAAGTTGCTCAGTCATGTCCAGCTGTATGTGACCTTATGGACTGTAGCCTGCCAGGCTCCTCTGTCCATGGGATTCTCCAGGCGATACTAGAATGGGTTGCCATTTCCTACTTCAGGGGATCTTCTGAACCCAGGGATCAAACCCAGGTCCCCTGCATTGCAGGCAGATTCTTTACTGTCTGAGCTTGAAGGAAGCCCTAAAATAGGAGTCTTAATACTAGAGTCATTGTAAGGTTGGTGGAGGAAGGTTGGAAATGGGCAGGAGATGATTCAAAGTTTCTCTTTGCCTTATCTCAAGTCATAAACTGTGGTCAGGAGTCCCTCACACTGGAGGTTAGTCAGAAATTAAGAAATCCACTCCAAAATTATTATATAAGGTATGGGAGGGAATTCAGTTTCCCAAAGGTCAGTTTATAGCTAAAATTTTGAGAGTCCATCTGTTGTATAAAACAAGGTATATCTTGTTTTTATTAGGTCAACATTCCTCCTAGGAATTGGATTGTGACTTTCTTGCCCAAAGCATTTCATCAAACTGTCTACCTGGTGTATGAGGAACAGTTGTAAGCCAGGAAGCTAAGGTAGGAAATCTTACCGAAATAAGCAAGGACAAACTGGGGGAAGGAAGGCAACAGTACTTTCTATTTGTCATTTCAAATTTAGGGAAATTTTAAAGCACTGGGCATTGAGACACCTTTCAGAACATCTGTTTATAATATTTTTCAGGGATCAGGAGGAGAGTGCATATAAAACCTTAAAAATGTGTGTGAATAAATGTCTGTGTGAACATATGGAAGGGAGTGCAATCCTGTTAAACACTTGCGGTGCTTGGCAGGAGTAAAGAGCCAGAATGCCTGCTCACTTAGTTCTTCCCACCCCCTCAGATGTGAGTCTCAGCAGGTGGGAGAATCCGGTGCAAGCTTCCTGAGGCCTGTGTAGGAAGGATAAATTACAGCCACAGCCACAGCACTGTTTGAAGTGTTAGTCACTCAATCATGTCCAACTCTTTGCAACTCCACGGTCTGTCCATAGAATTCTCCAGGCAAGAATACTGGAGGGGGTAGCCATTCCCTTCTCCAGGAAATCTTCCCGACCTAGGGATCGAACCCAGGTTTTCTGCATTGCAGGCAGATTCTTTACCATCTGAGCTAACAGGGTTGTCCAATGCCAAGGCAGTATCAGGAGACGAATAGAGAGTATATGTTGCTGTAATAGTGGAGTCCTGAAAATGTGTGGAGGATACACAGTGCCCTTCCAGTCACTGAGTAGCAACCGTATTGATGTATTTTTAAGGCTCTGTCAGTAGCTATGGGTGGCATATTTCCATAGGCTGCCACACGCCAAATCAAATGTCCTATACACTCTGACCTCTCTGTCCTTGAGGACCAACTTTATTTTTATTTACTTTTATTTCTTTGGCTCTGTTGGTTCTTGGTTGTGGCATATGGGGTCTTTAGTTGCAGCACATGAACTCCTAGATGCAGCATATAGGATCTAGTTTACTGAGCAGGGATTGAAACCAGGGCCCTTGCATTGGGAGTGAAGAGGCGATGACCAACTTTAGACAAGTGCATTTAGTAAATGAAATGCTTGTGATCCCAAACCCCCATCCAGTAACTGGGAAGGTTCTAGGCACATGCTGTTTCTTTTGCACTGGAAACTCTTCATCTCTCCGCTTGCTCATCCGTCAGGGCTCAGCTTATACAGGCATACCTTGGAGTTACTGCGAGTTGATTCCAGACCACCTCGATAAAGCGAATAATGCAAGAAAGCTTGTCACATGAATTTTTTGGTTTCCCAGTGTATATAAAAGTTATGTTTACACTACACTGTAGTCCATTAAATATGCAATGGCATTATGTCTAAAAAATGTACATATAAAAAATACTTTATTGCTAAAAAAGGCTAACCATCATCTGAGGCTTCAATAAGTTGTATTACTTTTGCAATAGTAACATCAAAGGTCACTGATCACAGATCATAACAAATATATAGTAATAGTGAAGAAGTTTGAAATGTTGCTAGAATTACCAAAATGTGACACAGAAACAATGTGAGCAAATGTCATTGAAAAACTGGTGCCAAGAGACTTGGTGATGCAAGGTTGCCACAAACTAACTGTTAAAAAAAAAAAAAAGCAGTATCTGTGAGGCACAATAAAGCAAAATAGGCTCAGAGAAGGGTCACTATTCATCATGTGCTTCCTATAGTCAGAATTTTACACATTTGTGGTAATTCACTTGATTTTACTTATCACCATTATTTAGTACTTGTCCTTCTCATCAGATTGTATGGGGTTCTTTTCGTTCATTGTTGTTTTCTTAGAGCCTATAGAGTGCTTAATATATAGTAAGTATTTGATAAATATCATTGACTAACTGGAGTCCAGTGTCCCCCCGCCTGAAAAATTGCCGCTTTATAGTTCATGCTCAAAAAAAAAAAAAAAAAAAGAAGAGGGGTATGGTGAAGGAGACTTCAAAACATTCCCACAGATCTCTTATCTTCAGAGAGCTCCATGATACTAAAAAAAACCAGAAACAAAAAAAAAGGAAGGGAGACAATTCAATGGAAAATGGGCAAAGGATACAAAGAGGCAATTCACAAAAAAGATTCAAATAGCCAAAAAATATACAAAAAGATGCTCATCTAGACTAGTAATCAGATAAATGAAAATTTAAAACAATATGCCCTTGAATTGGCAAACATATAAGTGATTAATAATATTCATAATATTCATTGTCAGCAAGCATTTAGGGAAAAGAGAACTCTAGTACACTGTTGGTAGCTCAAACTGTGCAACCTATACAGAGTATATAGTTAGTACTTTAAAACTTGTGCTTTAAACTGTGTCTATTGTTAAAGGGGAAAATTGGAAACCACATTGCGTTATACGATAGGGAAATGGTTAAATAAATAATAGTACATTCCTGCTTTGGAATCCCTTAGCTCTAGATATTAACATCAAAGAAAATCTATGCAAAATTTTTTAAAAACAAGATTGCAAAACAGTATGTAGGATATGATCCCAAAGAAGTAAAACTATATTAAAAACATATTCTCCAAAGTAAAAGCCACAAAGAATTCACACCAATTATTTAAATAACTATAAATAATTTGAGAACTTTTTCCCTGAGAGAGTGTGGAAGTTTTACTTTTTACAATGAACATGTACTGCTATTTTTTAGAACATCATTGAAGTATGTTGATGTAAAGTGTACAAATTCAAGTGTCTGTTTTTACTGAAGTACAGTTGATTCACAGTGTGTGAGTTTCAGGTGTACAGAAAGTGATTCAGTTATATATCTTTTTCAGATTCTTTTCCATTTTTGGTTATTACAACATATTGAATATAGTCCCGTGTGCTATACAGCAGGTCCTGTTGTTTTATATACAGCAGTGTGTATCTCTTGCCCGTCCTCCTTTCCTTGTGGGAACCATGAGTTTGTTTTCTATGTCTGTGAGACTGTTTATTTTACAAACAAGTTCATTTGATTGTTTTTTAGATTCAGCACGTAAGTGATATTGTATGGTATTTGGCCTCTTCTGTCTGACTTACTTCACTTAGTATAATAATCTCTAGGTCCATCCATGTTGCTACAAATGGCATCATTTCATTCTTTTTTATGGCTCAGTAATACTCCATTGTATTATCCATATCTACAATATCTTCTTTATCCATTCATCTGTTAATGGACATTTAGGCTGGTTCCATGGTGAAGTGTCCTATTTTTAACAAAAGCATATATCTGTGATACTGTTGCCACAAGCAAGATAATGTCCATCACCTCCCCAAATATCCTTTACGTCCCTTTGCAATCTCTCCTTCTTGCCTCTTTTAAAAACAACCCCTGTCCCCTAGCAACCACTGATCTACTAGCACTAGAGTTTGCATTTTCTAGAATGTCATAGAAATGAAATCATACAGAATGTACTTTATTTCCTGGCTTCTTTCACTCAGCATAACTATTTTGAGATTCATCTATGTTGATGCAGATATCAAGTTTGTTCTATTTTTATTATCTACCACAACTGGTTTATCCATTTACTTGTTGATGGACCATTGGATTATTTCCATTTCTCAGCAAATACAAATAAGGATGTCAGTACAAGTCTTTGTAATCACATGTGCTTTTCCTCCTCTTGGATAAATAACTAGCAGTGGAAATGGCATGAGGCAGATATATGTTTATCATTTAAAGAACCTGCCAAAGTATTTTCAGAATGGTTGTACCATTTTACAGTCCCACCAGAGATGGGAGTATGGGGTTGAGGTCGTAAATAAGTGGATTCTTCACCATCATGAGACAAGGTAATGAGAATAACCAGCAGCTCACCAGTGTAGATTCAGAGATTGCCCAGCTAAAATGCAACTACTTTTCTGTTTAGTTGATCTATCCATAGGTGTGAGTGGGGTATTAAAGTCTCCCACTATTATTGTGTTATTGTTAATTTCTCCTTTCATACTTGTTAGCATTTGTCTTACATACTGCGGTGCTCCCGTGTTGGGTGCATATATATTTATAATTGTTATATCTTCTTCTTGGATTGATCCTTTGATCATTATGTAGTGACCTTCTTTGTCTCTTTTCACAGCCTTTGTTTTAAAGTCTATTTTATCTGATATGAGTATTGCTACTCCTGCTTTCTTTTGGTCCCTATTTGCATGGAAAATCTTTTTCCAGCCCTTCACTTTGAGTCTGTATGTGTCCCCTGTTTTGAGGTGGGTCTCCTGTAGACAACATATGTAGGGGTCTTGTTTTTGTATCCATTCAGCCAGTCTTTGTCTTTTGGTTGGGGCATTCAACCCATTTACGTTTAAGGTAATTACTGATAAGTATGATCCCGTTGCCATTTACTTTATTGTTTGGGGTTCGGATTTATACACCATTTTTGTGTTTCCTGTCTAGAGAATATCCTTTAGTATTTGTTGGAGAGCTGGTTTGGTGGTGCAGAATTCTCTCAGCTTTTGCTTGT
>NW_011495040.1:3182189-3182774 GCF_000754665.1 Bison bison bison | reverse complement strand
GCAGTGCCTCAGCCACACTGGGTCTGCCCCCGCTCACTGCGCGTGTAGCCTCCCTGCCCACACTGCTCGGGCTCTAGGTTGTTCCGCCGGGAACAATCCGAGGCTGGCCCTGGGTTGCATGTACCTCCCAGGTCCAAGCCGCTCAGGTTCAGGCACTCGGGTAGTCCTCAGAGGCGCAGACTCAGTTGGGCCTGAGTATTGTGCTCTTCCCAGGTCCGAGCAGCTCAAGTGATGAGGTGTTTGGCGAGTGCCAATGCTGCGACTTATCGCCTCCCCGCCACTCGGTTATCTGGGCATAAAACCGGCGCACCTTCTTAGGCAGATGTTAACCGTCCAGACCCCCAATAAGTTTTAGTTAGCAAAGAAGCCTGCTTACAGTTTTATAGATAATGTCTCTCTGGGGCTGCGAAGGAAACACAAACTTTAAATGATACAATAGACCAGTTAGACCTAATTGATATCTATAGGACATTTCATCCCAAAACAATGAATTTCACCTTTTTCTCAAGCGCACATGGAACCTTCTCCAGGATAGATCACATCCTGGGCCATAAAGCTAGCCTTGGTAAATTCAAAAAAATAGAA
>NW_011495040.1:3181682-3182089 GCF_000754665.1 Bison bison bison | reverse complement strand
CGAATAGCCAAAGCGATCTTGAGAAAGAAAAATGGAACTGGAGGAATCAACCTACCTGACTTCAGGCTCTACTACAAAGCCACAGTTATCAAGACAGTATGGTACTGGCACAAAGACAGAAATATAGATCAATGGAACAAAATAGAAAGCCCAGAGATAAATCCACGCACATATGGACACCTTACTTTGACAAAGGAGGCAAGAATATACAGTGGATTAAAGACAATCTCTTTAACAAGTGGTGCTGGGAAATCTGGTCAACCACTTGTAAGAGAATGAAACTAGAACACTTTCTAACACCATATACAAAAATAAACTCAAAATGGATTAAAGATCTCAACATAAGACCAGAAACTATACAACTCCTAGAGGAGAACATAGGCAAAACACTCTCTGACATACATCAC
>NW_011495040.1:3181106-3181582 GCF_000754665.1 Bison bison bison | reverse complement strand
TTATTTGTTGTTTTTCCCTTGCTGCTTTTAATATTTGTTCTTTGTGTTTGATCTTTGTTAATTTGATTAATATGTGTCTTGGGGTGTTTCGCCTTGGGTTTATCCTGTTTGGGATTCTCTGGGTTTCTTGGACTTGGGTGATTATTTCCTTCCCCAGTTTAGGGAAGTTTTCAACTATTATCTCCTCAAGTATTTTCTCATGGTCTTTCTTTTTGTCTTCTTCTTCTGGAACCCCTATGATTCGAATGTTGTAGCGTTTAATATTGTCCTGGAGGTTTCTGAGATTGTCCTCATTTCAATTCATTTTTCTTTTATTCTCTCTGATTCATTTATTTCTACCAT
Source organism: Bison bison bison (assembly GCF_000754665.1). Classification (NCBI taxonomy): domain Eukaryota; kingdom Metazoa; phylum Chordata; class Mammalia; order Artiodactyla; family Bovidae; genus Bison; species Bison bison. Next base: position 3,181,240 of record NW_011495040.1, on the reverse strand, counting down.
TCTATCTTCTAATTCACTAATCCTATCTTCTGCCTCTGTTATTCTACTATTTGTTGCCTCCAGTAGTTGTTTTTTAATTTCATTTATTGCATTATTCATTGTATATTGACTTCTTTTTTATTTCTTCTAGGTCC
>NW_011495040.1:3175073-3178121 GCF_000754665.1 Bison bison bison | reverse complement strand
AGGGGGATGGTAGGGGGAGGGGGGAGGGAGGAGGGTTCAGGATGGGGAGCATGTGTATACTTGAAATTAAAAAAAGAAAAAAAAAAAGAAAGAAAAAAAAATTAAAAAATAAATAAATAAAATAAAATGCAACTACTTCTTTCTAGTCACAGAGTCCTTTGAGAATTTTATTAAGGTTATATGGTTTATGTGGGCTTCCCAGGTAGTGCTAGTGTTAAAGAATCTGCTTGCCAATGCAGGAGACATAAGAGACCCGATTTGATCCCTTAGTCAGGAAGATCCCCTGGAGGAGGGCATGGCAACCAACTCCAGTATTCTTGCCTGGAGAATCCCACGGACAGAGGAGCCTGGCAGGTTATGGTCCATAGGGTCGCAAAGGGTCAGACATTACTGAAGTGACTTAGCACCCCCACGGTCTATGCAGACTGTTGCTGCTGCTAAGTCACTTCAGTCGTGTCCGACTCTGTGCATAGACGGCAGCCCACCAGGCTCCACCGTCCCTGGGATTCTCCAGGCAAGAACACTGGAGTGGGTTGCCATTTCCTTCTCCAGTGCATGAAAGTGAAAATTGAGAGTGAAGTCGCTTAGTCATGTCCGACTCTTCGCGACCCCATGGACTGCAGCCTACCAGGCTCCGCCGTCCCTGGGATTTTCCAGGCAAGAGTACTGGAGTGGGGTGCCATTGCCTTCTCCGATGCAGACTGCAGGACCACACAAACACACGCATACACACAGGCACAAGGCAGGTAGGAATTATCCCCGTTGGAAATTGCCATGGCCTGAACAAAAGCTGTGACACTGGAGATGAAAGGGGAGGGCTGGAGTTCCTTAAAAAATTGAAAAGTTACAACTGTTGGGACTTGAAAGGAGAGGGGAGAAAGAATGATGCCCCGGTTTTAGTGACTAGGCCATGGTGGAGACAACAGAGGGGAGGAGCAGCTCTAGCGGGAGGAAGCGGTCGTTTCTGGCTCGCTGCATGTGAGGTGCTTAGGATCTTAGGAAAGTGGTTATAAAAGTATCTTGCTTGGGCGGAGATACAGACTTCCGGACAGTAAGGAGATCAAACCAGTCAATCCTAAAGGAAATCAACCCTGAATATTCACCGGAAAGACTGAAGGTGAAGCTCCAATCCTTTCGCCACCTGATGTAAAGATCCGACTCTTTGGAAAAGACCCTGCTGCTGGGAAAGACTGCGGGCAGGAGAAACGGATGACAGTGGATGAGATGGTTGGATGGCATCACCCGACTCAACAGACGTGAGTCTGAGCAAAGTCCGGGAGATGGTGAAGGACAGGGAAGCCTGGCGTGCTGCAGTCCCTGGGGTCACAAAGTCAGACACGACTGAGCGACTGAAAAAACAGACTTCCGGGACAACAAAATACAGATTTAGGTGAGCAGGTGCAGCTGTTATCACCGGGTTCAGTCAGTAAGTTCGCATCCTTCGGAGGAATCACCTCTACGCCTCAGAAAAACACACCTAGCTCCTCACCTGGGTCCACAAGTCCCCTCCCCGAAAGTGCGCGATTGCGTCAACCTTTCTGACAAAACCTCCGCCCCGAGTCTGCGCATGAGTTCGGCGCATGCGCACCAGGCTCCCCGCGGCCGCTCCCTGCTCCTGGCGCCCAGACTCCTTGCCTCTCAGCGGCCCCGCCCAGGCGGCTGCCCGTGACCTGCCACGGCGCGGGGAACGGAAAGCCGGGAGGGGCGAGACGAGGTCAGTTCGCCATGGGGCTGTTTGGAAAAACCCAGGAGAAGCCGCCCAAAGAGCTGGTAAGGGCAGCGGCGGCGGCACCGGAGTGGGTGCGTTTGCGTGGGGGTGCGGTGGAGTTGGTAAACGACTGGACACTTCCACCGCGGCTGGCTAGGTGCCGCTCGGCCCCCATTTCCGGGGCCTCCCACTCGACCGAGGGGCCGGAGGAAGTCTTTAAGGAAGCGGCTGTGGGGAAAGAGAACCCCGGAGTCCCATTTCCACAAGGGGGCCGAGGGCCGGGTGAAGGGGTTCCGTGGTATCGGCTAGGGGCGCGGAGGCAGCAGCGCCGGCCCGGCCTCTGGAACCCCTTCCCCGGCGCGCGGTGGTACGTCCCGCGCGGAACCTTTAGCTGGCGCAGGCCCCGCCCCCTCCCGGCGGTCTGCGGACGGCGGGCGGACCTGCAGGGTCCCTAGCATCTTCCCTAGGAGCCCATCCCGAAGTCGAGAAGGTTCAGGCACCTGTCGTCCCTTCCCCGCAGCCGCGCCTTATTGAGAGGGAGACTCAGGGTCTCTTTCCTCTGCCCTTCAACGTTGACAACCAGACGCACAATGATAGCAGGGACCCTACTTTTGGAAGAGTGGTACCTTAGTAACTACATCTGGTGTAGAATTCTGAATCTCCCTGTCAACTTCCATCACTTCCCGATACTGTGGAGCGCTTTAAGAGTGCCCTGCCGAGTCCGGAGCCTAAGTTCGTATCCAGGTTCCGCACATAATCAGCTTTGTGATCTAGGGAAAGTTCATTTCTGCGTGCCTTAGTCTTGTGTGTTGAGTAGGAATGACAGTGTATCACTTCAGAGTCATAGAAGACGGAAGGACGTTAAGTTTTATTAGCTAGTAGTGTGCTGCTGCTGCTAAGTCGCTTCAGTCGTGTCCGACTCTGTGCGACCCCATAGACGGCAGCCCACCAGGCATCCCACCTGGGATTTTCCAGGCAAGAATACTGGAGTGGGTTGCCATTTCCTTCTCCAATGCATGCATGCATGCTAAGTCGCTTCAGTCGTGGCCGACTCTGTGCGACCCCATTGACAGCGGCCCACCAGGCTCCTCTGTCCACGGAATTCTCTAGGCAAGAACAGTGGAGTGGGTTGCCATTTCTTTCTCCCAGCTAGTAGTGCTAGTTTCGGTAAATATGTTTGTTTTTAGGCCGCCCCATGCGGCTTGCGGGATCTCAGTTCCCTGACCAGGGATCAAACCAAGTCCGTGGCAGTGAAATCCGGAACCCTAATCACCGGACCACCAGGGAACTCCCAGAGTAAATTCTACATCAAGGGTCCCCAACCTCTGGAATCTAATTCT
>NW_011495040.1:3173280-3174692 GCF_000754665.1 Bison bison bison | reverse complement strand
GTTAGAAATCTCAAGCCCCATCTGTTGAACCATAATTTGAATTCTGACAAGATCCCCGGTGATAAGTATGCATATTAAAGTTTGAGAAGCATTACAACACCCAGTACATACTTATTCATAATGGGAAAAAAAAAAAAATCTTTCATTTAATAGGTGATCTCACCTGTTCAGCTGTGTGTGTGTGTGTGTGTGTGTGTGTAAGTCGCTCAGTCGTGTCTGACTCTTTGTAACACCATGGACTGTAGTCGGCCAGACTCCTCTGTCCATGGGATTTTCCGGGCAACAATACTGGAGTGGGTTGTTTTTTCCTTCTCCAGGAGGTCTTCCCTTCCCAGAGATTGAATGTCTCCTGCGTTGCAGGCAGATTCTTTACAGTTTGTGCCACCAGGGAAGCCTGTTCAGCCCTAGCAGGCATATTTCAAACCATTGTCATGCATCAGGAGGTTGCTGGCATATCCTGTGTGTGTTGATGTTGATTGTATTCAATAATCATAGGTACTAAAACAGTGTTGTTGTTCAGTTGCCATGTCGTGTCCCACTCTTTGCAACCCCAAGGACTGCAACGCCAGGCCTCCCTGTCCCTCACCATCTCCCAAAGTTTGCCTGAGTTAATGTCCATTGCATCGGTGATGCCGTCCAGCCATCTCATCCTCTGATGCCCTCTTCTTCTGCCCTCAATCTTTCCCAGCATCAGGGACTTTTCCAATGACTCGGCTGTTCACATCAGGTGAAAGACCCTGATGCTGGGAAAGATTGGAAGGACTGATGCTGAAGCTGAAACTCCAATACTTTGGCCACCTCATGTGAAGAGTTGACTCATTTGAAAAGACCCTGATGCTGGGAAGGATTGGGGGCAGGAGGAGAAGGGGACGACAGAGGATGAGATGGCTGAGGGCATCACTGACTCCATGGACATGAGTCTGAGTGAACTCTGGGAGTTGGTGATGGACAGGGAGGCCTGGTGTGCTGCGATTCATGGGGTCACAAAGAGTCGGACACGACTGAGCGACTGAACTGAACATCAAAAATTCAGTTCTACAACAAGCATCTTAGAATACATACAAGCCACAATATGTTCATTATATTATGCTATTCAGTTTGCAAAGTAATGTCATACTCTTACTTCATTTAAGCACCCTAGTTTCTGTTTTACCAGCGAGTAAAGCTGAGTAAGTTGCCCTAGGGAACTAATATTTACTGTTCTAGTATCTACTCCAGTCTAGTATCTGCTCTAGTATTTTGGTCAGTTCAGTTCAGTCACTCAGTCGTTTCCGACTCTTTGCGACCCCATGGATTACAGCACGCCAGGCCTCCCTGTCCATCACCAGCTCCCGGAGTTCACCCAAACTCAAGTCCATTGAGTCGGTGATGCCATCCAGCCATCTCATCCTCTGTTGTCCCCTTCTCCTCCT
>NW_011495040.1:3171735-3173180 GCF_000754665.1 Bison bison bison | reverse complement strand
GATGGACTGGTTGGATCTCCTTGCAGTTCAAGGGACTCTCAAGAGTCTTCTCCAACACCACGGTTCAAAAGCATCAATTCTTTGGTGCTCAGTTTCTTCACAGTCCAACTCTCACATCCATACATGACCACTGGAAAAGCCATAGCCTTGACTAGACCGACCTTTGTTGACAAAGTAATGTCTCTGCTTTTCAATATGCTATCTAGGTTGGTCATAACTTTCCTTCCAAGGAGTAAGCGTCTTTTAATTTCATGGTTGCAATCACCATCTGCAGTGATTTTGTTATCTTCAATGTTTGGCCTTAGTTTTGCCGTTCATAAAATGAGAAGATTCTGGGGAAATAGTCTCATTACCATTTAAACTAGTGCAAACTGTGCAGTGAGATTGATAACTACTGATCTGAGCTGTGGCTGGATGATCTTGATTATTCCCATTTCTCTTACATAACTTTTTCTTTCACAAAATCCCTTTCCATTTTGTAAGTTAATGAAAAAATTTTGATGGGTTTAATGGACCTTTTTCTCTGACATTTAAAGACACATGTATAAAGTTTCTGTAGTTTTTTGATAAGTGTTTCTGATGACTGAATTTTTATGGCTCTTCTTCACAACACATGTTTTATGCAGTTAAATTCAACAGATATTTATCGAGCATTTCCTTTGTGTAAGACATTGCACAAGGATTTAGTGAATAAGAAAAGGTCTTTGACCTTCTGGAGTGTACAGTCTATAATGTGTATGCACATTAATATCACTGTGTTAGTTGTATATAATTATATTAGTTTAATATAATTAACATAGTGATTACAAAAGAGACTCAATGGACATGAGTTTGAGTAAACTCCAGGAGTTGGTGATGGATAGGGAGGCCTGGCGTGCTGCAGTCCATGGGGTTGCAAGAATCGGACACGACTGAGTGACTGGACTGAACTGAACTGATAGGGTTCTGTCTAGTTATACTACAGACGGGTGTAACTTATCCTAAGGGTCACAGAAGGCCTCCCAAAGTAACAATTAAGCTGAGACTTGAAGACCAAATTCAGAAAATATATTCTTTAACTACTTTTCTGACTATTGTTAACATTTGGGGAAAGCAAGATTTTCTGGTACTTGTGTGAAATTGTTGTTCCGTTAGTTGCCACCTTTTACATAGTTATTGAATTGTTCCAATTCATACTTCAATGCTTCTAATTATAGATATACTTTAAGTATAAACAAAGTAGGATTTATCATTTTTGGGTGTTAATAAAATGGACATTGTGCTTAATCAGCATTATTGGGAAGATTTGAATGTAGGGCATCCCAAAACTAGTTACTGTCCATTGTGATAAATATCTATTTGTTACATGATCAGTTGAGTATATTTGTGTGGGTCTAATTCTAGGCACTCTATTCTGTTTCATTGATCTGTGTGTCTATTCTTTAGACAACTACTCTGTCCCAAAT
>NW_011495040.1:3160601-3171635 GCF_000754665.1 Bison bison bison | reverse complement strand
AAATATTGTGCCAAGTTGCTCAGTCATGTCTGACTCTTTGCACCCTAATGTACTGTAGCCCACCAGATTCCTCTGTCCATGGGATTTTTCAGGCAAGAATACTAGAGTGGGTTGCCATTTCCTTCTCCAGGGCATCTTCCTAACCCAGGGGTTGAACCTCCATCTCCTGTGTCTCCTGGATTGCAGGTAGATTCTTGACCTATTGAGCCATCAGGGAAGCTCGAATACTGTAGCTTTATATTAAGTCTTGAAATTGGGTAATAGGGCATCTTCCAGCTTTGTTTCTCTTCACTTTTATCAGGGCATTTGCCTTTCCATATAAACTTTTAAATCAGTTTGTTGATATCTACAAAATAGACTTTGGTGATTTGATTGAGATTGCATTGTATCTACAAATGAAGTTGGAAAGAACTGATATCTTAATGTTCAGTCTTCTAATACATGAACATGGAATATCTCTCCATTTATTTATATGTTTTTTTTTCCTTTCATTAGTGTTTTGTGGTTTTCTACTGGTAGATCCTATACATATTGTTAATTTATACCCAAGTGTTTTATTGTTTTCTTTGGTGCTCTGCTAAATGTTTTTAAATTTTCTGATCACTTATTACTGTGTATTTGAAAGTGGTTAACTTTTGTGTATTAACCTTATGCCCTATGACCCTGCTGTATTTGCTTGTTAGTTCTTGGAGTCCCTGGTGATTTTTTTGGATATATGTATGTGTATGTATATATATATATCCAACCCAAAGAATCAACAGAAAATATCACTTTAATTGTTTTGTCCCAAATTTGTATACCTTTTATTTCCTTTTCTTATTGTGCTAGCTAGGACTTCATTACACATTGAATAGGATTAGACAGAAATTATATCCTTGCCTTGTTCCTGATATTAGCAGGGAAGGCTTCTAATTTCTTGCCCTTGGTTATATTGTTACCTATAGTTTGGGGTGGAGGAAGCTGCAGTTTTTAAAAGTTAAATTGAGGGATTTTCATTTTATTCAGGTTTATAATTCAGTTTAGTCACTCAGTTGTGTCAGACTCTTTGCAATCCCATGGACTGCAGTATGCCAGGCTTCCCTGTCAATCACCAACTCCTGGAGTTTACTCAAACTCCTGTCCATCGAGTTGGTGATGCCATCCAACGATCTCATCCTCTGTCATCCCCTTCTCCTCTGGCCTTCAGTCTTTTCCAGCATCAGGGTCTTTTCAAATGAGTCAGTTCTTCACATCAGGTGGCCAAAGTATTGGAGTTTCAGCTTCAGCATCAGTCCTTCCAATGAGTATTCTGGACTGATTTCCTTTAGGATGGACTGGTTGAATCTCCTTGCTGTCCAAGGGACTCTCAAGAGTCTTCTCCAACACCACAATTCAAAAGCATCAATTCTTCGGTGCTTAGGTTTCTTTATAGCCCAACTCTTACATCCATACATGACTACTGGAAAAACCAAAACTTTGACTAGATGGACCATTGTCAGCAAAGTAATGTTTCTGCTTTTAAGGTGCTGTCTAGGTTGGTCATAACTTTTCTTTCAAGGAGCAAGCATCTTTTAATTTCATGGCTGCAGTCACTATTGGCAGTGATTTTGGAGCCCCCCAAAGTAGTCTGTCACTGTTCCCCTTGTTTCCCCATCTATTTGCCATGAAGTGATGGGACTGGATGCCATCTTAGTTTTCTGAATGTTGAGCTTTAAGCCAACTTTTTCACTCTCCTCTTTCACTTTCACCAAGAGGCTCTTTAGTTCTTCTTCACTTCGTGCCATAAGGGTGGTGTCATCTGCATATCTGAGGTTATTGATATTTCTCCCAGCAGTCTTAATTCCAGCTTGTGCTTCATCCAGCCCAGCGTTTCTCATGATGTACTCTGTATATATGTTAAATAAGCAGGATGACAATATACAGCCTTGATGTACTCCTTTCCCGATTTGGAACCAGTCTATTGTTCATGTTCAGTTCTAACTGTTGCTTCTTGACCTGCATACAGATTTCTCAGGAGGCAGGTAAGGTGGTCTGGTATTCCCATCTCTTTCAGAATTTTCCAGTTTGTTGTGATCCACACAGTCAAAGGCTTTGGCATAGTCAATAAAGCAGAAGTAGATGTTTTTCTGGAACTCTGTCATTTTTTCAATGATCCAGCAGATGTTGGCAATTTGATATCTGGTTCCTCTGCCTTTTCTAAATCCAGCTTGAACATCTGGAAGTTCACGGTTCACGTACTATTGAAGCCTGGGTTGGAGAATTTTGAGCAGTACTTTGCTAGCATGTGAGATGAGTGCAGTTGTGTGGTAGTTTGAGCATTCTTTGGCATTGCCTTTCTTTGGGATTGGAATGAAAACTGACCTTTTCCAGTCCTGTGGCCACTGCTGAGTTTTCCAAATTTGCTGGCATATTGAGTGCAGCACTTTCACAGCATCATCTTTTAGGATTTGAAATAGCTTAACTGGAATTCCATCACCTCCACTAGCTTTGTTTGTAGTGATTCTTCCTAAGGCCCATTGACTTCACATTCCAGGATGTCTGGCCTTAGGTGAGTGATCACACCATCATGATTATCTGGGTCATGAAGATCTTTTTCGTACAGTTCTTCTGTGTATTCTTGCCACGTCTTCTTAATATCTTCTGCTTTGCATGAAATGTTCCCTTGGTATCACTAATTTTCTTGAAGAAATCTCTAATCTTTCCCCTTCTATTGTTTTCCTCTATTTCTTTGCATTGATCAATGAGGAAGGCTTTCTTATCTCTCCTTGCTATTCTTTGGAACTGTGCATTCAAATGGGTATATCTTTCCTTTTCTCCTTTGCCTTTCACTTCTCTTCTATTCACAGCTATTTGTAAAGCCTCCTCAGACAACCATTTTGCCTTTTTGCATTTCTTTTTATTGGGGATGGTCCTGCCTCCTGTACAGTGTCACAAACATCCGTCCATAATTCTTCAGGGACTCTATCAGATCTAATCCCTTGAATCTGTTTTTCATTTCCAATGTATAATCGTAAGGGATTTGATTTAGGTCATACCTGAATGGTCTAGTGGATTTCCCTACTTTCTTCAGTTTAAGTCTGAATTTGGCAATAAGGAGTTCATGATCTGAGCCACAGTCAATTCCCAGTCTCTTTATAGTTTTTGCTGACTGTATAGAACTTCTCCATTTTTGGCTGCAAAGAATGTAGTCAGTCTGATTTTGGTATTGACCATCTGGTGATGTCCATGTGTAGAGTCTTCTCCTGTGTTATTGGAAGAGGGTGTTTGCTATGAGTGGTGCGTTCTCTTGGCAAAACTCTATTAGTCCTTGCCCTGCTTCATTCTGTACTCCAAGGCCAAATTTGCCTGTTATTCCAGGTAGCTCTTGACTTCTTACTTTTGCATTCCAGTCCCCTATAATGAAAAGGACATCTTTTTTGGGTGTTAGTTCTAGAAGTTCTTGTAGGTCCTCATAGAACCATTGAACTTCAGCTTCTTCAGCATTACTCGTCGGGGCATAGACTTGGGTTGCTGTGGTATTGAATGGTTTGCCTTGGAAACAAACAGAGATCATTCACGGAGAGTTTTTATTGTGTATATAGAATATTGTCAAATGGTTTTTTCATGTCAATGCATATGATTTTTCTTATCTATTGATGTGTAGTGGATTATGGTGGCCAATTTTTGAATGTTGAACCAGCCTTGCCTACCTAGAATAAATCACACTTGGTTATGGTTTATAATTCTTTTTATATAATTTTGCATTCAATTTGCTAACATTTTGTTGAGTATTTTTGCATTCATGATATATACTGGTCTGTAGTTTTCCCTTCTTGTAATGTCTTTATCTCGTTCTGATACTAGGATTATGCTAGCCTCGTAGAATGAGTTAAGAAGTATTCCCTCATATTTTCTTGAAGATTTTGTAGAGAACTGGTATTTCTTCCATAAGTCTGGTAGAATTCAGCAGTGAAACTGTCTGGGCCTGTTACTTTCTTTGTTGGCAAGTTATTAACTACTGATTCAATTGTTTTAATAATGATAGGCCTATTCAGATAATCTACTTCTCATATGGATTTTAGTAGGCTTTCAAGTAGTTGGTCCCTTTCATCTAATTTACTAAACTTGTGAGCATAGAATTGTTCATAATATTCTTTCATTTTTTATTCTCCATGGACTCATTAGCTGATGACCCCTTTTGTACTTCTGATATTGGTAAACTTGTCTTCTCTTTTTTTTTCTTTGTTAGTTTGGCTAAAGGCTTATTTATTTTACTGATCTGTTTAAAGAGCCCAAATTTTTGGCTTCATTGATTTTGTGTTACTCTCCTCTCTTCAATTTCATTGCTTCTCTTAATTTTTAAATTTCTTTTCTTCTGCTTGCTTGATGCTTAAATTTCTATTCTTTCTTTCGTTTCCTAAGGTGGAATCTTAGGTTATTGATGGTTAGATCTCTTGTTTTCTAATACATGCATTTAATGCCATAAATTAATTTCCTAATGCTTTTGCTGCATCCTGTACATTTTCATAAGTAGTATTTATTTTCACTTTCATTTAATTCAAAATAATTTTAGATTTCTATTGAGACTTTTTCTTTGACCCATCTGTTATTTATATTTATGGTGTTTAATCTCCAAATATTTGGGGATTTTTCTGGTACTGATTTCTAGCTTCATTCCATCATGGTCTCATAACACAGTTTGTATGATTTCTGTTTTTTTAAATTGTTGGAGTATGTGCATTATGGCCCAGAAAGAGGTCTGTCTTGAGAAGTGTTTGCCTGAAAGCTTGAGAAGTGTATGCATTCTGTTGTTAGAATATTCTGTAAATGTTAACTAGATCAAGTTGATTGATAGTTCTGATTAGGTCAGCTATATCCTTACTTATTTGCTCTCTGTTCCATCTGTCAAATTATATCAAGAGAGGTTTTGGTATATTGTAAATGTTGTGTTTATATGGAAATGTTGAATTACTCTTTTAAAAGTGTATCACAGTGATTTGATACCTGTCAATGTTCATTTATTTGGAGAAGGAAATGGCAACCCACTCCAGTGTTCTTGCCTGGAGAATCCCAGGGACGGGAGTAACCCCAGTGGGCTGCCGTCCCTGGGGTCACACAGTTGGACACGACTGAAGTGACTTAGCAGGAATGTTCATTTATAATCAGACATTTTTATTTCAGACATTTTTATTTTCTTTCTCGTTGAAAGGGGAATTTCTTTTTTTTTTTTACATTGTACTTTCTCCCATAGATTTCTCCTAAAGTAATACTTCTATGCTTAAAATAATTTATTATACTTAGAACAAAAGTATGTACATACTTTTTATGATAAAAATACTCAGGAAACTAGGAATAGAAGGAAACTTTCCTAACATGATAAAGGTCATTTATAAAAATTTGCAGCTAACATGATACTTAGTTATATGTTATAAATTGTGAAAGATTGAAAACTTTTCCCATAAGATCAGGAGCAAGACAGAGATACCAGCTTTGCTACTACTAATCAACATTGCATTAGAAGCCCTAGCCAGTGCAGTTGGGCAAGAGAAAAAAATAAAAGGCATCCACACTTATAAGAAGTAAACCTGTTAATTTGTTGATAACACGATTCCTCAAATAGAGCACTCTAAAGATTCCTGATGCACCAGAAAATTAGTTGTAGGTGATTCAACAGAGTTGCAGGTTTCAAGGTATTTTAAAAAATCAGTTGTGTTTTTTACACTCACAGTGAAAAATCTAAAAAAGGAAATTTTGAAATTTCATTTACAGTAGTATCCAAAAGGATAAAATACGAGGAATAAATGTAACCAAAGAAGCAAAACATTTATACACTGAAAATTGCAAAAAAGTTGCAAGAAGAAATCCCAAGTTTATAGATTGCAAGACTTAATGTTGTGAAAGTGTCAGTACTTCCAAAAGTGATCTGCAGATTCAGTGCAGTGCCTATCAAAATTCCAAATGTCTTTCTTGGAGAAATGGAGAAGTTGAGCTTCAAATTCATATGGAATACAACAAATTCCAAATAGCCAAAGCCATACTGCAAAAGAAAAACAAATTTGAAGGACTCATAGTTCATAACTACAAAACTTACTATAAAGCTACTGTAATTAAAATAGTGTGCAATTAGCATAAGGTTAGATATATAGATCAATCAGTAGAATAGGAATGAGACTCCAGAAGTAAAACCATACACCTGTGGCCAGTTGATTTTCTGTAAGAGTGCCAGGATCATTCAGTGAAAGATTGTCTCTTCAATAAAAGGTCTGTGACAAGTGGGTATCCACATGTAAAGAAATGAAGCTGAGCTCTTATCTCACTCCATACACAGAGATTAACTCAAAATGGATCAAAGACCTAAATTAAAGTCTTTGACCTAAAACTATAAAACTCTTAGAAAAAAATGTAAGGGTGAGTCTTCATGACCTCATATCTGACAGTGGATTCTTTTGTTATAACACCAGAAGCACAAGCAACAGAAGAAAGACAAATTGGAATTTCTCAGAATTAGTGCCTTTGTGCACCAAAGGACATTATCAAGAAAGTGGAAAAGATGACCTGTGGAATGGGAGAAAATATTTGCAAATTATATGTCCAGTGAGGATCTACTATCAGAATATATAAAAAATTCATACACTCAACAATAAAAAGGCAACTGAACTTAAAAATGGATAGAAGACATTAACAAACATTTCTCCATGGGAGATACATTGAAACAAATGGCCAACAAGCACATGAAAAGGTATTCAGCTTCATTGGTTATTAAGGAAATGCAAATCAAATTCACAGTGAGATACTCTTTCAATAGTTTCAGCAGATTTGCTGTAATTAAACAGTTGAAAAATAACAAGTGTTGACAAGGACATGGAGAAGTAGGAACCTTTGTACATTGCTTGTGGGAATGTAAAATGGTGAAGCCCCTTTGAAAAAGAGTTTTGGAGTTTCTCAAAAATATAAAATAGAATTAACGTTTTTTGTTCAGTCATCCAGTCATGTCCGACTCTTTTGCGACCCCATGGACTGCAGCATGCCAGGCCTCCCTGTTCCTCACCATCTCCAGAAGTTTGTCCAAGTTCATGTCCATTGCATGGGTGATGCCATCCAACCATCTCGTTCTTGGATGCCCTCTTCTCCTTCTGTCCTTGGTCTTCCCCAGCATCAGGGACTTTTCCAGTGAGTCGGCTGTTTGCCTCAGGTGACCAAAATTATCACGTGACCCAGCAATTCCACTCCTATGTGTATACCCAAAAGAATTGAAAATAGTTACTCAAACAAATACTTGTGTTTGTTCATAGCAGCACTATTCACCAGAAAATGAAACCAACCCAAATGTTCATCAGTAGATGAATGGCTAAATAAGTGGTGGTGTATGTACATACCATGCAATATTATTCAGCCATAAAAAGGACTGACGTATTGATACGTGCTACAACATGGAGGAACCTCAAAACCACTATACTAAATGAAAGAAGCCAGACATGAAAGACTGCATATTCTATGATTTATTTTATATTAAATATCCCAAATAAGCATATCAAAAGATTAGAATAGCAAATTAGTAGTCACCAGAGAATGGGAAGGAGGGTGGTCATAGGGGAAGATTATTTATAGGGTATAGTGTGTTCTTCTGACACACTGAAAAAGTTCTGAGACTAGAGGGAGTTGGTTTTCAAATAAAGTGAAGGCACTAAATGCCACTGAATTATACATTTTAAAATGGCTAAGTGTGTGCTGTGTGATTTTCACTTTAAAAAACATATAAACCTAACATTAACTTTTTAAATTGTATAACTATGCAGTTTTAAGTTCTTTAATATTTCATTTGGGAATTAGAGTTGTTGTATAATAAATATTTTATAGATTTTGTTAAATAGTGGTTTTAAAGTCATTATAAATAAAATTTATTGACAATTCATCCTAAGGGTATGAATTTTTTAGTGCCGTTTAGTTCATGTATCCATGGATAAGTGCTAAAGGGTTCAGCATCAATTCCATTCCTGTTTTATTTTTATTTTTGACCTTAAATCCCACAACCATTGTTTATTATAAAGGTTAACCCTGATCGTCATGATTGGTAGAATTTCTGGTAGTAATCGTGGGCACCAGGGTCTCCAGACTTTTGAATTTGCAGCTATTAGCAGTGTTCAGTGTCCTCATCTTGGTTGAGGATGTCTTTGATCTTTTTTTTTTGGAAACCTATCTACATATTTCTGACAGTAAGATCACCAGGGCTTTGAAGGTGAACTGGTAGATTGCAAAAATCTGGGGTATGTGACCACCACCCTTCACATGGACACTGAGGTCCATGCCAGCTAATTGCTCCTTCCCAAGAAGTAGAACCGTTGCTGGGAGCTTGTATTATAGCTGTGCATGGGTGGATCAACTCTGGGGGTAACCCATTCACCTACAGAGACTGTTGCCCTCTTTGCAGTGTGCCGTGACTATGGCCATCTTCTTGTGTCTGAAGATCTGTGCCAGGTGCCAGGGGCCCTTGGATGACATGACACTGGTGTAGACAAGAGATCTTCATTGTGAGGTGCCTCAACTAGAAGAAAGTCCTATTTTATGTTTTATTAGACTTGAACGTTGGGAAACATTGTTAATATTAATAAGTAGATGGTAGTGGAAAGGATTTTGTACATCAGCATCACATAGTTCTTTGAACTTCTGGATCATATGCCAGAAAGCACATATTGATTTAATGTAAAGTTTAGTTTTAATGATTTATCAACTGATAAATGATTTTCCTTCATTTTTGAAATTGAAGGACTAGGGAAAAATGCGTAAAAATGTGGCAATCATGAGTCATTCACTACTTTCTCAACACCTACACCAGTATTTCTAGTTGGCTCTATGTTAAGTGCTTCAGAGGTTTTTGCCTCTCAGGGAAATCTATCATAGTAAAAGACATGGAGGCTGGAGAAATATTTCTTCTGTAAAATGAAGTGGTGTAATTGTTAAAGGGAAGAAAGAAAAGGTGAACTTTTATGACACAGGTACAGCAGTTTTTAAAATAATTATGTATAGAAATAAAAAAAATCTGTTGCCCATAAAACCTTTCTATCCCCATGTACCTCTTGAAAAATTGTATATACCTGCAGGGTGTTGAACTCTCTCAGAGATTTTGTACAAAGTGCTTCATACTGCCTTCAGAATAGGAATCTTTGAATAGTTTGAGAATTCTATGTACTATGAATAAAAAGACTAAAAAAAAATAGAATTTGGCCCCAAGGCAGTTTCTTTCAAAATAAGCTTATTTTGTTTCTAGATTGTGTCAGGATTAAATGTAAAATTGGCTTCTCTTATAATTCCTTTTCTAAAATTTTTCCCAGGTCAATGAATGGTCATTGAAGATAAGAAAGGAAATGAGAGTTGTTGACAGGCAAATAAGAGGTAAATTACTATTTTATGTCTCTTATCCTGTTGCTGTATTTTGCATTAGTTCATAAAAATAAGCTGAATCTACATGCAGAAAACATAGTTTATATTATTTATAGCTCTAATTATTTGCTTTCTAATTATAAGAAAAATAAGATATAATCAACTCAAAGAAACTTTACATTTTAAAAGAAGTAAATCTTTCCTGGAGCCTGAAATTCAGCTATTCAAGGGGAAGGGACCATGTTCATTCAGCTCTGATATCCTAGAGTCTAGGTTCGTGTTGGAAACAAAGCAGGTGCTCACGTTTTATGATAGAATAATGGCCTCCCAAAGATGTCCATGTCCTAATACCCAGAACCTGTGAATATGTTACCTTACATGGCAAAAAGGAACTTGCACATTTGATTAGAGATCTTGAGATGGGGAGATTATCCTGGGTTCTCTGGGTGGGCCCATTGTAATCACAAGAGTCCTTATAAAAGGGAAGCAGTATGTTGATGAAAGGAGTTGTGACCACAGAACCAGATGGTGGAATGGTTTGCTTTGAAGATGAAGGAAGAAGACATAAGCTAAGGAATGCATTTGACCTCTAGAAACTAGAAAAGGCAAGGAAATGGATTCTTTCTTGAAGCTTCCAGAAGAAATGCAGCTTTTCCAACACCTTGATTTTATTATATATTTATTTGTGGTTGCTCTGGGTCTTTGTTGCTGGGCGTGGGCTTTCTCTAGTTGTCGTGAGCAGGCTTCTCTGCAGTGGTTTCTCTTGTGCAGCACAGGCTCTGGGCGCATGGACTTCAGTAATTGTGGCAGGCGGGCTCAGCAGTTGCCGAGTGTGGGCTCTAGATCATGCAGGCTTCATTAGCTGTGGCACACTGACTCAGTAGTTATGGCTCATGGGCCCTAGGGTGAGCTCAGTAGTTGTTGTGAACAGGCTTTAGTTGCTCTGTGGCATGTGAAATCTTCCTGGACCATGGGTCAAACCCATGTCCCCTGCACTGGCGGGTGGGTTCTTATTCACTATACCATCAGGGAAGTCCAACAATACTTTGATTTTAGACTTCTGTTCACAGAATTAAAGAATAAATTTTTGTTGTTTTAAGCGTTTAAAAAAAAACACCTAAATAAACTTCTTCCTATTATAAAGAAATGGTTTTATGGAAGTCAGATTAAATAAATTGTACACTCATGTTCATAACAGCATAATTCTCAATAGCAGAAGGTATAAATAACCCAAATTTCTACTGACAGATGAATACATAAACAAAATGAAGTATATACATACAATGGGATATTTATTCAGTCTTTAAAAAGAAGGAAATTCTGATACATGCTAGCACATAAATGAGTCATGAAAGCATTATGAAGTAAAATAAGCCAGACACAATGGGACAAATACTCTGATTACACTGAGTCTAATTTATAGAGAAGAAAGCAGAATAGTGATTACCAGGGAATGTGAAGAAGGAAAAATGGAGAGTCACTGTTAATGTGAACAGAGTTTCAACATGAGATGGAGGGAAAGTTCAGGACATAGTGGTGATGGCTGTACAACAGTGTAAGTGTACTTGATATCAATGAACTGTATATTTTTAAATGGTTTGCATTCATCAGTTTATGTACATAGGATATCAGTTATATGTGGAATGTAAGCTATGATACAAATGAACATAACTATGAGACAGAAACAGACTCAGAGAA
>NW_011495040.1:3150104-3160501 GCF_000754665.1 Bison bison bison | reverse complement strand
AACAGACTTGTGGTTGCTGGGTGGTGAAGAAGGTTTAGGAGAGGGAAGGATTGGTCACATGGTAATTAATTCTGTATTTAAATAAATTTGGGGGGGGGTGGTGGGCATTAGGAGAGGGAAAGATTGGTCAAGTGGTAATTAATTCTGTATTTAATTTTAGATACTAATTTTAGCCATGATAGCATTTTCCACAGCACTGTACCATTTTACATCCCTGACATCAAGGACTAAGACAATCAGAAACAACCACAGGGACTTCCCTGGTGGTCCAGTGGCTTAGACACTGTACTTCCACTGCAGAGGGCCTGGGTTTGATCTCTGGTCGTGGAAGTAGATCCCACATGCCACCACTAAGACTTGGTATGGCCAAATAAATAAAATATTTTAAAAATAACAAAGAGAAGCAACCACATGTACTGAGGAATATAGATGGTCACTGTGCATGCCCAGGGAAATACCCAGGTTCTGAAAAGACCTGAAAAGGCTAAGTTTACATCTCAGGATGAACTCAGTACAGAGATACCCTACAGCAATAAAACCAAACAAAAAAGCCTGTCAAACCCTGGGGAAGTAGGAAAATCTAATTTCCAGAGTTATCATCTTAAAAAGCTTAAATGTCCAGTTTTCAAAATAGCAACAAGATCACAAGGTATCAAAAAAAAACAGGGAAGTATGGACCATTGAAAGGAATGAACAGAAAACTTCCCTGAAAAAGACCAGATTGACAGATTTACTAAACAAGACTTTAAAACAACCATCTTAAAGACATGCAAAGAACTAAAGTAAGGTGGAACAAAGTCAAGAAAATGATAATAAGCAAAATGGAAGTATCAGTAAAGAGACAGAAAACATGAACAAGAAGCAAAAAGAAATTATGCACTTGGAAAATATAATATTCAATGAAAAAATTTCTAGAGTTATTCAGAAGCAGAGTTGAGCAGGCAGAAGAATTAATGAACTTGAAAATAGTACAATTGAAAGGGTCAAGCCTGAGGAACAGAAGGAAAAAAAAAATGAAGCAAACAGAGCCTAAGGGACCTGTTGGAAACCATCAGTTGGGGCAGCATACACATTGTGGATGTCCCAGAAGGAAAGGAAAGAGAGAAGGGGCAAAGAGATTATTTGAGGAAATAAAGATAAAAACTTAACATATTTCATGAAAAATGTGAATATAACCACCCAAGAAGCTCCACACACTCTAAGGTGGAATAAACTCAAGAGGCCCATGCCAAGGCATATTATAATCAAACTATAGAAAGACAAGGGGTGAATGTTTAAAGCAGCAAGAAATGGCTTGCCACATACAAGGGATCCTGAATAAGACTTTCAACAGATTTCTCATCAGAAATATTGAGCGCCAGAAGGAAGTGAGTTTATATATTTAAAGTGCTGGAAGAAGATACCTGTATATCAAGAATCCTATATCCAGCAAAACAAAGGAGTGACCGTCCTACTTAAACGAAAGCTCATTGGGTTTGTTATCACTAGACCTGCCTGGCAAGAAATGCTAAAGCATGTCCTTCAGGTTGATAGATAGTAACAAACTGTTACTGTAGATAGTTACAATAGATAGTAACTTGAAGCTATAATAGAAAAATAAATATCTCCATTAAAGATAAATACATGGGCAATTTTGAAAGCTAATATTTTTGTAACTTTGGTTTGTAACTTCATTTTTTGTTTTCACATGATTTAGGAAACTTGTGCATTTAAAAATATGTTAGGCTTTATTTTGTAACATTTAGTGCAGAAAGATGTACTTTTGTGACATTAGTAACTGAATGGGGGTGCAGACAAAACTGTAAAGAAGTAAAGTTTTTGTATAATATTAAAGTTAAGCTCATATAAATTCAAATTAGTGTTATCACATTAGTATATTAAGTGCATTTACCATGATAATCACAAAGAAAGTAGCTGTAAATTATACTCAAAAGCAAATGAAAAGGAACTTGAAATAAGACACATAAGCACAGAAGAAGATAATGTAGGAAATCAAAGTTAAAAAACTATAAGACCTACAGACAAAAGAGGCAAAATGGAAGAATTAAGCTCCTGCTCATCAGTAATTACTTTTTTTAAATTAATTTTTGTTGGCATATAGTTGCTTTACAATGTTGTGTTAGTTTTTGCTGTACAGAAACTAACACAACATTGTATACATATATGTATACAATGTATACATATTGTATATTATGTATATTATATGTATACATATATCTCCTCTTTTTTAAAGATTTCCTTCCCATATTAATTACTTTAAATAAATTAAATTCTCCAATCAAAAATAGATCTTGGCAGAATGGGAGAAAATGACCCTAGTGTGTCCTGTATATAAGAGATTCACTTTAGATCCAAAGATACAAATAGGTTTTGAAAGTGAAAGAAAGGAAAAAAGATATGCCATGGAAATAGTAACTTAAAGGATGGAGGTTGCTGTACTAATATAAGATAAACTTTAAATCAGAAAAGATTATAAGAGTCAAAGAAGGACATTATATTTTAACACAATAAGATGTAACAGTTACGTACATCTATGCACCTAATGACACATGGTTAAAATATATGAAGGAAAGTAGATTCTACAACAGTAGTTGAAGACTTTAATATAACTCATTTCCAAAAGTGAATATATAACAATCAGACAAATTAGTAAGGATCAAAGATGACTTGAACAACACAACAATCAACTAGATCCAAGAGACATATATTGCCGGGGACCAGCCCCGGCTGATCCAGGGTATTCGAAGGAGAGACGGCATCGGCGAAGATCAGGAAACAATTGCTTAATTAAACGTTAATTAAGGATATAAAGAGTGATAGAATGAGGATAGCTCAGTAGGGAAATTCAGTGGAGAAAAGAGGCTGAGTAGCTTGGTTTACGCGGGGGACCAATAAAACTTCAAGACAAGAAGCTTGCACCACTTACGTAGGCCGCAGGCGTCCTTCCGTTCTCCCGAAGGAGAGGAGACACTGAGGCCTCCCCGGTTGGATCTTAGAAGCCCAGGCATAATTAGTAAGCATGGTGGGTTCCGCGCTCCAGATGGAGACTCAACCAGAGTGAGAGAGAGAGAGCGACATGGGGAGACCAGTATTTCGAGAAACTGATCCCATTCTTTATTTTCCAGAGTCTGTTTTTATACACTAAGATGTTATACAAAAGTCACGTGGGGACAGCAGTCCTGACTTTTATTAAAGTCAGGTGCTTCACACAAATGTATACAGAGGTCTTAGGGGTGTTACATCATCTCCTGGCCAGGGGAGCCTGCTGACAATTTACGACCCTCTCCTTGTGACAGCGGTCAGTCAATCAGGACACTTATTTCTCCAGGGCTGATTATTCTCAAAACAGACGCCACCCAAATAAAGTTACATTCCTACAGGGTGAGGGTGTAGTGGGTTTTAGTTAAGGAAAGAATTTACTTAGCCTAAGGTCTAACGTGATTAATATCAAAGGTTAATTCTATATATTCATTAATGTGTGTAAGGGCAGGGGATATGGAGACTTAGCAACAAACATTGGCTCAACAAATGAAAAACCCTTCACCAATACAATTTCTAATCAGCCCACTATACTTATACTTATAGTTTTCTAACTTCTCTAAAGAACCTGTTTTTAGAGGGTTTAAAGCATCTTGTGCCTCTCACGGTTGGGAGGCTGTGAGCAATCACATGTGGCCGGAGGAGCCTGTCAGGCAGGCTAGAGAACCTTCAGAGGAGTTTGTAGGTTAAAACACTCTTGTCACACCCAAGAGTTTTTATTGACTGGAGCTCTAGGTTAACTCCTTCTCCGAAAGAGGTGGTGGGGGACAGCCCCCCGTAAAGTCAGAGGTGTAGGTAAGAGCACAAAGTAGTAAAGTAGGCAGGCTCTGGTTATGGGGGTAGACGCTCGAGGAGTTCCAGGGGGACTCCTGAGGCTCGATCCCGCCTTTGCGTGTGTTGAGCCTCCTTCCTCATGACCTTTGCCATGGGCGGAGTACCTCACTCTGGCCCCCAACAATATATAGAATATTCAATGCAACAACAACAGAATATACATTCTTAAGTGCACAAGGTACATTATCCAGGATAGATTTTCAAATTGTGGATGAAGAAGTTAAATTATCTGTTTGCCAGTAATGTGATCTTACATGTATAAAACCCTAAAGATTTCACAACCCAACTATTAGAACTAGTAAATGAATTTAGCAAAGTAGCAAGATACAAAACAAAAATCAGTTATATTATTCTGTATGCTAGTAGCTGGAAAAGAAAATTAAGAAAACAGTGCCATTTATAATAGTACCAAAAATAAAATACTTAGGAATTACCTTAACCTAGGAGGTGAAAGGCTTATGATGAAAGCTATAAGATATTGCTGAAAGAAATTAAAGGCATAAATACATGGGAAGACATCCTATATTCATGGATTAGAATAATTAACTGTTAAGATGTCGTAGCACTCAGTGTGATCTATAGAGTCAATGCAATCCTTATCAAAATCCCAATAAAGTTTTTTGAAGAAATGGAAAAAGATCTGTCCTAAACTTCATATGGGATCTCAAGGGATTCCAGAGAGCAAAAAAAATAAACATTGAAAAAGAACAAAATTGGAAATTCACACCTCTTTATTTCAAACCCTATTGGATATTTACAGAACATTCCATCCAAAAGCAGCAGAATACATATTCTTTTCAGGTACACATGGAACATTCTCCAGGATAAATCACACAGTGGACCACAAAACAAGATCAAAAGACTATCAACCATCTTTTCTAACTACAATGCTATGAGACTGCAATACTGTGAGAAATCAACTACAAAGGGGAAAAAACTGCAAACACAAACTCATAGAGACTAAACAGTATGCTACCCAAAAGCCAGTGGGTTACTGAAGAACTCAAAGAGGAAACCAAAAAATACTTAGAGTCAGGGAACTCCCTGGCAGTCCAGTGTTTTGGACTCTGTACTCTTCCCACCTAGGGCCCAGGTTTGATCCCTGGTTGAGGAAGTAAGATCCCACAAGCCATGCAGTGCAGCAAAAGAAAAGAAAAAAATAATTATGTGGAGTCAAGTGAAAATGGAAACACAGCAATCCAGAATCTATGGCATACAGCAAAAGCAGTTCTGAGGGAAGTTTATAGCAATATAAGCCTACCACAGGAAATAAGAAAAAAATTTCAAATAAAGGAACTAGGATAAATAACTTGCAAACCCAGTTAGTAGGAGGAATGAATAAAGAAGATCAGAGAAAAAATAAATGAAATAGAAAAAGTTAAAGAACATTAGAAAGGATCAGTGAAAGTAAAAGGTGGTTCTTTGAGAAGATAAACAAAATTTAAAAGTCCATAGCTAGACTCGTCAAGAAAAATAGAGGGCCTAGTAGATAAAATAAAATCAGAAAGGAAAAAGTAGAACTTAAAATTGACACTAGAGAAATACAAAGAATTATAGGAGATTACTATGGACAGATTACTAGAAGAAATGGGTGAATTTTTAGAAATAGAGTCTTCAAAGATTGAATCAAGAAGAAATAAAAAATATGAATAGACCTATTACCAGTAATGAAATTAAATCAGCAAGAAAACAACTCCCAAGAAACAGAAGTTGAGGACCAAATGGTCTCATGGGTGAATTCTACCAAATATTTAAAGAAGAGTTTACATCTGTCCTCAAACTATTCCAAAAATTTGAATAGGAAAGAAAACTTCCAAACTCATTCTTTGAGGCCAGCGTCACCCTGATGTCAAAACCAGACAAAGATATCACACACAAAATAGAAAAATACAGGCCAGTATCACTGATGAACATAGATGCAAAAATTCCCAACAAAATATTAGCAACCAAATTAACCAGTATATTGAAAAGGATTATACTCCATGATCAAGTGGCATTTTATCCCAAGGACGCAAGGATGGTTCAGTTTATGCAAATTATACGTTGTGATATACCACGTTAATAAACTGAAGAATAAAAATCATACAGTCCTCTCAATAAATACAGAAAAAACTTTTGACATAGTTCAACATCCATTTATGATGTAAAACTCAACAAAGGGACTAGAGAAGGTACATCACTCAACATAATAAAGGCTATATGACAAGCCTACAGCCAACGTCATATTCAAGAGTGAAAAGCTGAAAGAAGGCATTTCCTCTAAGATCAGGAACAAGACAAGGGTGGCCCACTTTTGCGCTCTTTATATAACATAGCCTTGGAAGTCCTAGCCACACAATCAGACAAGAAAAAGATATAAAATGATCCAAACTGGCAAGGAAGAAGAACTGTTACTTTTTGAAGATGACATGATACTATGTATAGAAAACCCTAAAGACACCACCAAATAACTATTAGAAGTAATAAATGAATTCAATAAAGTTGTAGGATACAAAATTAATATAGAGAAATCTTATGTTTTTTTACAACAAACCATCAGAAAGAGAAGTTAAGAAAACAATTCCATTTACAATTGCATCAAAGAGAATAAAGTGCCTAGGAGTAAATCAAATGAAGGAGGTAAAAAACTTGTATTCAGAATACTGTAAGATGTTGATGAAATAAACTGAAAATGACACAAACAACTATACCATGTGAATGAGTTTGAAGAATTAATATTGTTAAAATAACCATACTACTCAAAGTCATCTATAGATTGATTTCAGTACTTATTAGAATTCCAATGGCATTTTTCACTGAACAAATAATCTCAAAGTTATATAGAAACATAAAAAACCTCAAATAGGCAATAAAACTGATTTTAAAAATGGGCAGAGAACCTGAATAGGCATTTTTCCAAAGAAGACATACAGATGGCCAACAAACAAATGAAAAGATGCTCAGCATCACTAATCATCAGGAAAATGCAAATCAAAACCAGAGTGAGACACTATCTCACACCTGTGAAAAATGGCTATTATTAAAACGACAACAAATAAAAATTGTTGGATTGGGATGGGGAGAATGGGGAACCCTTGTGCAATATTGATGGAAACGTCAATTGGTGTAGCAACTGGAAAACAGCACGGAGGTTCTTCAAAAAACTAGAACTACCATATAACGCAGCAGTTACATGTCTGGGTATTTTCCCAAAGGAAACAAAGACACTAATTTGGAATGATATATTCATCCCTGTGTTTACTGCAGCATTACTCACAGTAGCCAAGATATGGAAGCAACCTCAGTACCCATGATAGATGACTAGCTAATGATGTTGCGTGTATACATATATATGCTAGAATATTACTCAGCCATAAAAAGCAATGAAATCTTGTTGTTTGTGACAGCATGATGGACCTCAAGGGAGTTATGCTAAGTGAAATGAGACGAAGAAAACACTATATGATTTCACATATATGTGGAATCTAAAAAACAACAAATGAACAAACATAGCAAAACAGAAACAGTTATTGAAGCAGAGAGCAAACGGTGGTCAGAGGGAGGGGTGCAGGGGAATGAGTGAAACAGATAAGGGAGATCACGAGGTACAAACTTCCAGTTACAAAATAAATGAATCACAGGGATGAATGTACAGAGTGGGAAATATGATCAATAATAATAATATATCTTTTATGATGATGGGTGGTAACTAGACTTGTGGTGATCATTTTGTAATGTACAGAAACACCAA
Source organism: Bison bison bison (assembly GCF_000754665.1). Classification (NCBI taxonomy): domain Eukaryota; kingdom Metazoa; phylum Chordata; class Mammalia; order Artiodactyla; family Bovidae; genus Bison; species Bison bison. Next base: position 3,152,898 of record NW_011495040.1, on the reverse strand, counting down.
ATCACTCTGCTGTGCACCAGGACCTATCATAGTACTATAGGTCACTTATAGTTCAAAAAACCACAAACAAGCAAATTCATAGAAAAAGAGATAAGATCTGTGGTCACCAGAGGTCGAGTTTGCAGGGAGTGAGAATTGGATGAAGGTGGTCAAAAGGTACCAACTTCCAGTATAAGATAAATAAGCACTAGGGATGTCATGTATGACAGGATAAATATAATTAATACTGCTGTATGTTATATATGAAAGCTGTTAAGAGAGTAAATCCTGAGTTCTTATCACAAGGAAGAAATGTTTTTCTGTGTTTTGTATCTGTATGAGATGATGGATGTTAACTAAACTTACCATGATCATTTCATGATGTATGTCAGTAAGTCATCACGCTGTTTTGTAATACTTTTAGCATGTTCAGGCTTTCCTTAAGTTGCAGGTTCCTTAATACCAGTACCAACAGATGTTAGAATGGGCTTGCAAAAGCAGTCTTGAAATTTTGTCTGGTGTAATAGGATTTATTTTTCTGTTTAACTTATATTGCTTTAATGTGATATTGGAAATAATATTAGAAATAATTTATTATTTTTATTTGGTTTATATCCTCCTGTTTCCTACTTGACACATTTAGATCACAATGAGAACAGATTTCAGTGCTAGTAAATCTCCTTGTTCTTCAGTCACTAAGTCATGTCCAACTCCTTGCAACCCCATGGAATGCTGCACGCCAGGCTTCGCTGTCCTTCAGTATCTCCCCAAGTTTGCTCAAACTCATCCATTGAGTCAGTGATGCCATCTCCTGGTTTACCCTTAATCTTTTGGTGTTTTGTGTTCTGTTCTAAATTTAGATATCCAAAGAGAAGAAGAAAAAGTGAAACGATCTGTGAAAGATGCTGCCAAGAAGGGTCAGAAGGATGTCTGTGTGGTTCTGGCCAAGGAGATGATCAGGTCAAGGAAGGCCGTGAGCAAGCTCTATGCATCCAAAGCGCACATGAACTCCGTGCTCATGGGGATGAAGAACCAGCTGGGTAAGACAGCAGTTCTTACAACCACCTCATTAACTGAGGCTCTTGCCATATCCTAACACTAGTTTCCTTGAATAGGAAGAACAGTCTCAGTTCTGGCATTTACTCTTTATATTGTCTTAGGTGGGGAGTTACACGAATGCAAAATAATACTTACTATTTTCATTTTTTATTTTACTGTTATTGATTTTCTTTTGCCAGTGTTGTTGAAGTAATGGGAACGTCTACAGCTTAACCTGCTTCATTTAGAATTTAGACTATTTCCTCATGTGAACAGTGTTGAAAAATGACCTGAAGGTTGAGTCCTAGGAATAAGAAGTGGGCCCAGGCCTTAGAGAGAGGACAAAGAAAGAGCTTCCTCTGTCCTGGACCCAGAGCTGCCTCAAGTAGGATTTTAAATAGTCTAAGCTTGGCTTTGGCTTTTACTCCCCTCCTTCTCTTCCTCATCTCTGGCTCTCAGCCTGAGGCTTTCTTACATCTTAGGAACCTGCTGGCCTTGTGTTAGGTATTCAGCATACATATGGACTTAATTTTTTTTTTTAACTCATAATATTTAAGAAGAAACCTACTAATCTACTTAGCTTTCAGGATCCAGTATAATATGGTTTGCCATCTTTCACAGGCATCTGTCTCCAGGTCACTGACAGCTTGAGGCATAGGTTACATTTTACATCCAGTTGGTTTCTTTTCTTACTTAATTTTGGCTAAATGAAGAAATCCTAACCCAGAACTAGAGTTCTTTGAGAATGAATGGCAGCAAATGACTGTCAGATAATTTGACAGAGTACAGACTCTGAAATTACAGGGAAATTTTTCCACTAAAGAATATCTTCAGGGAATTCCCTGGTGGTCCAATGGTTAGGACCTCATGCTTTCACTGCCAGGGCCAAGTTCAAGCCTTGGTCTCGGAAACTAAGATCTCACAAGCTGTATGGCGTGGCCAGAAAAAAAAACAAACAGCATCTTCAACTCTGTCAGTTACTATTCTGATGAGTACATCACATTCAAGAATTAGAAGACTTGAATGTTTCAGTGTAGAGGCTGGTGCCACATGAGTGCCTGATTCATTATTTGGTTGTATTTGGCTCTGAAAGTATTTCTTTATGTTCAATTTTAACATTTGGATGTGGGTTTTTATTTTTACTATGCCTAATAGTGAATATATCAGTTTCTTTCTCCAGATACTGAAGAAATAATCTATGAATTGAGAAAGAGTTTAAAAAAAATGAGCTATTTATACTGTAGCTTCTTAAGTTTTAAAAACTGTGTTATTTCAGCCCTAAAGTGATGTATTTAGGCTGTTTAAATATTGGATAAATAACCTACATATATGCCTTTTGGACAAGCCAGGTATTCAGTACCAGAGAGAAACAGTGTAATCTTACTGTTATTTTGAAAACTAAATACACTTTACAGCCATCAGTGAAATCTTCATATTCACTTCTGTTTTTTTCTGCAGCCAGCTGAAAAGGTACGTGTTCAATTGACTATAATAAGATTATTTAAAATTTTTTCAGCATTTGCTTTAGTGGATCAACATCAGAAAATGTTTAGCTTATTTTGCATTTTCTCTTCCTATGAATAAGGCCCTAGAAGGCAATGGCACCCCACTCCAGTACTCTTGCCTGGAAAATCCCATAGATGGAGGAGCCTGGTAGGCTGCAGTCCATGGGGTCGCTAAGAGTCAGACACAACTGAGCAGCTTCACTTTCACTTTTCACTTTCATGCGTTGGAGAAGGAAATGGCAACCCACTCCAGTGTTCTTGCCTGGAGAATC
>NW_011495040.1:3107542-3150004 GCF_000754665.1 Bison bison bison | reverse complement strand
GTTGGAGAAGGAAATGGCAACCCACTCCAGTGTTCTTGCCTGGAGAATCCCAGGGATGGGGGAGCCTGGTAGGCTACCGTCTATGGGGTCACACAGAGTCGGACACGACTGAAGTGACTTAGCATAGCATAGCATAGCATACATAGACTCTTCTCCTCAGTTGCAAAGATAATATATTGGATGCTTATGTACCTAACAAGGGCTTCCCTTGTAGCTCAGCTGGTAAAGAATCCACTTGCAATGCAGGAGACCCTGCTTCGATTCCTGGGTCAGGCAGATCCACTGGAGAAGGGATAGGCCACGCACTCCAGTATTCTTGGGCTTCCCTGGTGGCTCAGCTGGTAAAGAATCCACTTGCAATGTAGGAGACCTGGGTTCGATCCCTGGGTTGGGAAGATCCTGTGGAGAAGGGAACAGCTATTCACTCCAGTATTCTGGCCTGGAGAATTCCATGGACTGTATATCCATGGGGCCGCAAAGGTCGGATAGACTGAGTGACTTTCACATGTACCTAACACCCAGAACCAATAAAATTTGACATTTTATTATATTTGCTTCAGTTTTTATATTAGAAAGCAGTATTACTAAACTTGAAGCTTCTCTGATATATCTTTCCAACCCCATTCCTTTCTCTTTCAGTCTCCCCAGAGGTAACCATTATCATAACTATTAAAATATATAAAAATGGTATTATATTTTGTGTTTCATTCTGCATTGTTTGCCATTTATCATTGTAAGGTTGAAATATACCCATATAATAATATATTTTGGTATGATATTTACCATACCAACTTAATGATGAGTATGTTTTGAGATGATAAATACATATTTTTAAGTCCTAGGTCGTATTGCATCCTTTGAATGTATCACATTTTATTTTTCTTTTCCCTATTGATGGACACTTAAGCTTTTCTCAGTTTTTACTATTACTAACAGTGCTGCTATGAATGTCTTCACTTTTGCACATGTGTTTCTTTAGGACAGTTATATCATCAGAAGTGGAATTGCTGCATTAAAAATAGCTGGGTTTAAATTTTACTAGAACTGCAAAATTGCTCTCCAAAGAGGCTAATTTGTGTTCCCACCAGCAGCGGATGAGGGTTCTTTTTTTGAACCTTTTCATCAGTCCTTGTCAGACTTTTTAATTTTTTTTTTTTTTAGACTTTTTAATTTTTGAGAAATGTTATAACATGTCTCTGGGAACTAGTGGGCTTGATCATGCTCTTCTGTTCACCTTTTCTTCCTATATACTGAATCCAAAATATCTTTTCAAGGAATTACAGCTCACAAATATTCACTAATCTACATGAAAAAAATGTCTTGTAGCATGTACTTCCAATAGTGAACATAACACACAAACAGCGTAGTTAAGAGCCTATTATTCTTTTTTTTTTTTTTTAACTTTACAGTATTGTATTGGTTTTGCCATATATCAACATGAATCCGCCACAGGTATACACGTGTTCCCCATCCTGAACCCTCCTCCCTCCTCCCTCCCCTTACCATCCCTCTGGGTCATCCCAGTGCACCAGCCCCAAGCATCCAGTATCGTGCATCAAACCTGGACTGGCAACTCGTTTCATATAGGATATTATATATGTTTCAATGCCATTCTCCCAAATCATCCCACCCTCTCCCTCTTCCACAGAGTCCAAAAGACTGTTCTATACATCAGTGTCTCTTTTGCTGTCTCGTATACAGGGTTATTGTTATTCTTTAAATATACACCCATAACAACATATATTGTTGTTTCAAATATATAGTCTTTGTGGCTTTATCACACCTGCAAAGTAAAATATTTGCTATTTGATACTTATGTTAAAATACTCTTTTCTAGCTCCTCTCCTCTTTTCCATCTTTCCTTTCTCCATGTAGGTGAGCTCATCTAACCTCGTGCCTTTAAATGCCATTGATTTCCAGATTTTTATCTTCAGGCCTGACTTGTAGGGTATAGCTGGCATCTCCACTCATTCTTAATGGGTATGTCAAAACTAATATGCCCATCCAAGCATCTTGGCTAGCCTTACTTCATCCATATCCCCGACTTCGCCCTATGTTCCCCCCTGAGAATCCAAGACTTCATGTAGTTTCTTCTGCACACGTTTCCACACGGGTTTCTAAAAGACAAAGAGTTCCATCCTTTGTGTTCCTTGGTCTTTCAAGTCTTGGGTATGTTAATGTGATCATTTCATTTCCACTGTATTTTCTGTTTCTTTCTGATAGGAAAAGATTTTAGTCAAATGCTAGATTTCCTGGGCTGATCCTTTATAATTTTTTTTTTTAATCTTTCCTGTTTTCACTTTGGAAATAATAATAGTACCTTCCTTATAGGGTAGTTGTGAGGCTTAATTCAGTGCCTGGCCCTTGGTAATTGCTATATGTGTGGGCTCTAAATATAATTTTTGTTACCATCATCAATTTTGTCTTTGTGTTCTGCCTTCTGAACACACTTCCTAAATTTTCTCTATTTTTTATTTCTTTTCTTGAATTTATCTATCTTAATTTTAATTTTTGGAAAAGAGTTCTCTGATCTTTATTTGAAAAATATCATTTTATTCTTATTTCCTGAATATAATATTTCTTATTGATAGTCTTAAAATATGCATTCTTTTTTATTATGGTTTACCCAGGACGTTGAATATCGCTCCCTGTGCCATATGGTAGTAGGACCTTGTTTTCCATCTATTCTGTATGTAATAGTTTGCATCTACTAACCCTAACTCCTAGTCCATTCCTTCTCTACCTCCTTAATAGCTTAAAAAAATTTTTTTTATGTTCCTTGCATTGTTTCTCAGAGCGCCTTCTTCCCACCACCCTTTTCTTCCTTATCTCTTTCCTCTTTTTACGAGAGAGGGAGGGAAGAGAGTGGAGAGGTTGGATTAAGTATGAGTTTCATAAGAAGCTTCTGCAGTCTTCTCAGGTAGGTAGCTTAAGCTACAAAGAGAAAAATTATAATTCATGTAATAAATCCATTTCTTTTAGCCACTATTATATGCCAGATATATTTGGGGGCACCAGACATAAAATAATGAACTGTAAAGACAGTCATTGGCCTCTAGTTTTGGAGTAAAAAGCAAAAATACATAAATTTAATAAAAAGAAGCATACCTAATAAAATAATAAACTTAATAAGTAAATGGGTATTTATAAATGCACATTGTAATGAGCACTAGGAGACTATAAAAGGGAAATGCACTCAAGGGTGGCTCCTTTCAGTCTCTGATGATATCTGAAGGATGAGTAATTAAGGGGGGACTTATTCCAACCAGAGTGTCAGTGACCTGTGTGAAGGCCCTAGGGCCAAAAGAACTATGTATTTGAACCCTGAAGGAAGTAGTTCTGGGAGATTGGGGTACCTGGGCGCAAGGGAGAAGGATGGCTGAAAAGGATGAGCAGGGAGGTGAAGAAGACAGTTGGGACAGCTGTAAGAAGAGCAGGGCTTTTCAGATTCCAGTGTGGAGGCCCTGCAGATCAGCTGCAGTGGGGGTGCAGAAGCAGAGCTCTGAGGGAGAACTAGAGGCGTCCGGGTAGAGGAGTGGGGGCCCGGAGGCACAGGGGAAGTAGTTCAGACTGTGCTCAGCAAAGCCCTTGATTCAGTGTGACACGAGTGCTTGACAGGGGAGTGGGAGGTGAGGCTGGAAAGGTAATCTGCAGTCAGAGTTTGGAGCGCTCAGCTGAGGGTGGTGACTTCATCTCCTAAACAGGAGAGAGCCTCATCGAGTACTGTGAGCACAACTGCAGGTGCAGCCAGGCAGGAGGCCGGGGGACCTGAGAGGGGATGGTCAGGGCCCAGCTGGGTTAGTCTGGTAGGATGAGTGGGAGAGAGGACATTGGAGAACTGCTCTGGATGCCAAGTAAGTGAACGTGGTGAAGGTAGAAATAAGCCTAAGGTGCTCCAAACCCTGAACCCAGAAAGAGCACAGGGCATTTAAAGACTCTGGAAACCCAGAAGGAGGGAGAAGCAGGCCTAAGAGAGACAGAAGACTCTACTTGGGGCTGTCAGACTGGCTCCGTGCAGGTCGCCCTGCTTCCCCAGCACCTCAGCACAGTGCCTGGCCGGAGGAATCCCCAGGGAGGGTTGTTGAGGGGGTTTATAGTTGGATGTTGTCTGTTGGCAAATTAAATACAACAGAGAAGGTAACTGATAATAGAACCCAGAATAGAGAGGGAGAGGGACGTCTACATTTTGGGAGTGAGAAAAGAGAAAACTAGAAATACTGTGACATGAGTTCCCATGTCCCCATCCCACCCTGAGCCTGTTATTGTTTGAAAAGTCACCATTTGATGAAGTCATTTCTTCTCCTTAAGATGTTTCTCTTTTCAAATGCAGATGTCCCTGGGAGGGGTGGTGTATTAAGTCCTGTCAGCTATTAATACATTGTCATGATTAGATGTTTTCCAAGTGTTACTTTCTGACAGCAGCTTCTTGCAGAACAAGACAGATGATGAGTATGTTTTGGTTGGGAGAGAAAGTTAAGAGAAGCTAAGAAGGTGGGGCGGGAAACAAAATTATCATATGGTCCAGAAATTCCACTTCTGGATAAGTAAGAATTGAAAGCAGGGACTCCAAACAGATGTTTTTACATCCATGTTTATAGCAGCATTATTCATAACAGGCAAAAGGTAAAGACAATTCAGTTGTCCACTGAAGGATGAGTGGATAAACAAAACATGGTGTATATAGTTCAGTGGACTATTGTTCAGCCTTAAAAAGGAAGGAGGTTTTGGGGACTTCCCTGGGTTCGATCTCTGGGTTGGGAAGACCCCCTGGAGAAGGGAAAGGCTATCCACTCCAGTATTCTGGCCTGGAGAATTCCATGGACTATATATATGTATAGCCCATGGGGTCACAAAGAGTCAGACACAACGGAGGAACTTTCACTTTCACTGGTGGTCCAGTAGTTAATACTCTGCCTTCCAATGCAGGGGGCGATGGTTCAATTCCTGTTCAGGAAACTAATATCTCACATGCTGCAGGGTGCAGCCAAATATTTAAAATATAAAAAAGAAGGAGGAAGTTCTGACACATTACAACTTTGGGTACCTTGAAGGCTAACGTTATGCTAAGTGCAGTATGCTTGTCACCAAAGGCCAGATGCTATGAGATTCCACTTCTGTGAGGTATGGAGAATAGTCAGAATCATAGAGAAAGTGGGATGGTGGTTGCCAAGAGGTGGAGGGAGAGGGGAATGGGGAGTTAAGAGTTTAATGGGGACAAAACTTTATAAATTCAAATTCTGTAGTGCTTCATCATTTTCATATGAAATATTTTTCCTTTGCACAAACAAAATACAATATAAACAGAAAAATTTTAAAGGGTAAAAAACATCTCCTTCGTGAATTGATTGTCTCCATTTGTTTTATAGTTGATTTTTGTCATTATTCATACGAATACTTACTTTACTCAGCTGTAGGTGTAGTGTGAGCGCCCATGGTTGGCATTAGGTGAGAGTGGCTGGAGGTAATCAGCCCTCTGGACTCTTAAGCCTTATCTATCCCTGTAGTGGGCTTCCCTGGTGACTCAGCTGGTAAAGAATCCTGCATTGTGGGAGACCTGGGTTCGATCCCTGGGTTGCAAAGATACCCTGGAGAAGGGAAAGGCTACCTACTCTAGTATTCTGGCCTGGAGAATTCCATGGATTGTATGGTCAGAAAGAGTTGGACACTTTGTGACTTTAACTTAACTTTGTGAAACTTTATTGTAAGACTCCATATTTTCTTATAACTATTCATTCTGCTTATAATGGCCATGTTTAAGATGGCTTTTGTGAATGTGTTGCTCCCCTGGGCCCTTGCTCTCAGGGAATTGCATTTCGCTATTGATGCCATTTTTAATATTTTTTTCTGATTTATTTAAATTTAGCTATAATTGCCACAAGAACCTATGATAAGTGGAAACAACTTTGTAATTTTGTTGCTTTAATTATTGAAATCAGACTCAGAATATTCCCATTGGTCTTTGTATCTATGATTATGAAGCTAAATCTATATTTAGCTGCTTTGTTTCCATATTTGGTTATTGTTATAATTTATAGCAGAACTTGTATTTGTGTGTGTGTTTCATTTGTATCTCTAGCAGGCATGGTAACATAATGTTGCTTTGTTTTTATATACTCTTTTCTTAGGGTTTTTTAAAATTAAGCTTTTTGAGAGAATTGTAGATTCACATACATGGAGTTGTAAGAAATAATACAGAGAGATTCTGTGTATACCCCTTACCCATTTTCCCCCAGTGGTAACATTTTGCAGAGTTAAAGTAAGTATTATACCCAGGAGGTCGGCAGTGATACAGTCAAGCTTTAGAATTCTTCCAGTTTCCATCTTTACAGGGATATCTCATGCTGCACATCTGTAACCACACCCACTTCCCTCCCATCCCCACCCCCTCTTTATATCTGGCAATCATTAGTCTGTTTTTTTTTTCTAACTTTTTATTTTGTATTGGCGTATAGCAGGTTAACAAAAAATAGTTTCAGGTGAACAGCTAAGGGGCTTAGCCATACATATACATATATCCATTCTCCCCCAAACTCCCCTCCCCTCCTGGCTGCCACATTAATTTTATAATTTTACTATTTCAAAAATGTTATATAAATGGAATCAGCCCATATGTAAGTAACCTCTTAGGACTGGCTTTTTTTCTTTTTTATTGAAGTGTAATCAACATACACTGTTATACTAGTTTCAGATGTACAGAATAGTGATTTGACATTTATATACTTTATAACTTGATCACCTCAGTAAATCTAATAACTTATCCTACAAAGTTATTGCATTATTACTGACTATAATTCCCTGTGCTGTACATTACATTCCCATGACTTATTTTATATTAAATACTATACTTATTTTATATTAAATTACTAGAAGCTGCCTGGAAAATCCCATGGACAGAGGAGCCTGGTGGGCAGCAGTCCATGGGGTCGCTAAGAGTCAGACATGACTGAGCGACTTCACTTCATGGGCACCTTGTCTTTGACAAAGGAGGCAAGAATATACAGCAGAGAAAAGACAGCCTCTTTAGTATGTTGGTGCTGGGAAAACTGGACAGCTGCATGTAAAGGAATGAAACTAGAACATCTCCTAACACCATACACAAAAATAAACTCAAAATGCACTAAAGACTTAAATGTAAGGCCAAAAACTATAAAGCTCTTAGAGGAAATCATAGGCAGTACACTTCTTGACATAAATCACAGCAAGATCCTCTGTGACCAACCTCCTAGAGTAATAGAAATAAAAACAAAAATAAACAGGTAGGACCTAATTAAACTTAAAAGCTTTTGCACAGCAAAGGAAACTATAAACAAGGTGAAAAGACAGCCCTCAGAATAGGAGAAAGTAATAGCAAGTGAAAAGTATTAATCTCCAAAATATACAAGCAGCTCATGCAGCTCAATACCAGAAAAACAACCCAATCAAAAAGTGGGCAAAAGATCTAAACAGACATTTCTCCAAAGAAGACATACAGATGGCTGATAAACACAGGGAAAGATGCTCAGCATGGCTCATTATTAGAGAAATACAAATCAAAACTACATTGAGGTATCACCTCGCACCAGTCAGAATAGCCATCATCCAAAGCACAGAGCACTCTAAGCATGAAGTGCTCATGTGCTTCACAAGCCCCTCTGTGTGACTGTGACCTTTCTCAGTTTAAATGTCAGCTAGCTTTTATCATGCTAGCTCTATGTTTTCTGTAGAATACTAACCTTTTTATTTTTGGAGATTCTTATTTTACTGTGAAATGTATACGGCTGAAAATTTTCTGTGCTCTGCCTTTCATCCCTCCCATCTTTAACTCCTGGCAATCACTGATCTTTTTACTGTCTCCATAATTTTCCCTTTTTTGAGAATGTTATATATATACTTGGAATCATACTGTATGTAGCCTTTTAGATTTTCTTTTTTAAAAAAATATTTATTTAATCTTCGGCTGTGCTAGGTCTCCATTGCTGCGCATGGGCTTTCTCTCATTGCCGCTAGTGGGGGTACTCTCTCACTGTAGTGCACAGACTTCTCGTTGCAGTGGCTTCTCTGGTTGTGGAGTACAGGCTCTAGGCCACATGGGTTCAGTAGTTGTAGTGCATGGGCTTATTAGTTGCTCCATGGCATATGAAATCTTCCCAGACTAGAGATTGAACCCATGTCCCCTGCATTGGCAGGTGAATTTCTAACCACTGGACCACCAGGGAATTCCTAGATTGACTTCCTTCACTTAGTAATATACATAAAAGGTTTCCTCCATGTTTTTTCAAGAAAGCTCATTTTTAATGTTGATTAATAGTCACTGTGTTGATGTCCCACACTCTGTTATCCATTATTGTTCACTTGCAAGGCACATCTTGGTTGATTCTGAGTTTTGGCAATTATGAATAAAGTTCTTGTAAACATTCACATGCAAGTTTTTGTGTGGACATAAGTTTTTAACTTCTTTGAATAAGTACCAAGGAGGGCTATTGTCGGATCATATGTTAAGAGTGTATTTAGTTTTGTAAGGAGCTGACAAACTGTCTTCTGAAGTGGCTGTACCATTTTGCATTCCCACCAGCAATGATTGAGAGTTCCTATTGCTCCACATCCTCACCAGCATTTGATATCAGTGTTTTGGGTTTTGTCCAGTCTAATAGGTGTGTACTGGTACCTCGTTGTTGTTTCAATTTGCATTTCCCTAATGACGTAGGATGTTGAACGTCTTTTTATGTGCACTTTTTTTGCCATCTGTATGTCTTCTCTGAGTTGCTTGTTTAGGTATCCTGCCTATTTTTAATTGGGTTGTTCATTTCCTTATTGATGATAAATATAGATACTTAGATAATAAATATGACATAGATGATATTTATCATTGATGGTAAATATGACACTTTAAAAGCTTTAAGAGTTCTTTCTATATGTTAGACCACAATCTTTTTCATCATAAATGGCTGATGAAAATCTTTTCTTCCAGCTTTTGGCTTGTTTTCTCATTCTGTTGTGGGGATAACTGTGTTTACTTAAAAAATAATTTTTTTCTGACACGTGCTTTTTTTCCTTGTGTAACATAATTTGTTACTACCATGATTTCTTTTAAAGAATATAGGGATTTCCCTGAAGGTCCAGGGGTTAAGAATCCACCTTCCAGTGCAGGGGATGTAGTTTTGATCCCTGGTTGGTGAACTGAGATCCCACACGCCTCAGGGCAACTAAGCCTGCATGCTGCACAAAAGATCTTGTGTGCCTCAACTAAGACTCCACACAGTCAAATAAATAAATATTGAAAAGAAGAATATATAGTATGTGTATGGTCTTGGACTACAGAGAATGTTTTCTAACTGTCACCACCTTACACTGACACACATTTTCTCTTATTTTCCTGTTGACCAGTGGCAGGTCCCTTCCAGAGCAGCTGCAGTCCATCAACTGGTGTGTGGGAAGCGTTGCTTGCGTTGCCTAAAGCCTTTTCCAGTCTGGCCCTGGCAAGGCCTAGAGACATTCTTCTGTGTGTGACTTGTCCTGATGTCACAGTTGTTCCTAGCTAGCTTCGTTCCCTCAGGGTCAGACTCCGGCCTTCAGGTGTGAGTCTTGGTGTGCCTGAAGAATTTGTACCTATTGGAGCCAGAGTAGCACCCAGTTTAGCAAAGTCTGCTTCGGTCAGCCAGCACAGTCATGCAGTCCACAAGCACATGAATAGCCCTGGGAGCCCGCCCACTCCCGCTGACCTTTATTAGAGCAGCCTGTGATTTGCCTGTCTGTCTTTATTCCATCCTGTGCTGCATTGTGTTGAGCAATCCTGTCATCTTTGCCTTTCAGCGGTTTTGCGAGTGGCTGGTTCCCTGCAGAAGAGCACAGAAGTGATGAAGGCCATGCAGAGTCTTGTGAAGATCCCGGAAATCCAGGCCACCATGCGGGAGCTGTCCAAAGAGATGATGAAGGTGACCTGGGGCTGACCCTGTGTCCTCTTCCAGAGCACTAGGAGTCAGCCAGCGGCAGAGCCTGGGCCAGTGTGCACGGGAGCAGACAGGTCATTGTGTTGTGGCCCGGCAGAAATGATTTTGAGGATAGAAGCTGTGGGTTTTTTTTTTAAACACCAGGACAAAATACAAAACAAAACAAAAATTGTATTGGTATATATATGTATTGGCCAATTAACAATGTTGTGATAGTTTCAGGTGAAGTGAAGGGACTCAGCCATTCTTATACATATATCCATTCTATGCCACACCCGCCTCCCATCCACGCTGGCACATAACATTGAGCAGAGTTCCATGTGCTATACAATAGGTTTTTGTTTGTTATCCATTTTAAATAAGCAGTGTGTACATGACATTCCCCCCAACAACCATGAGTTCCTTTTCTCAGTCTGTTAGTCTCTCTCTGTTTTGTGAGTAAGTTCATTTGGGTCATTTCTTTTTAGATTCCACACATAAGGGATGTCATATGATATTTCTCCTTCTCTCTCTGACTGACTTCACTCAATATGATACTCTCTAGGTCCATCCATGTTACTGCAAATGGCCTTATTTCATTCTTTTTAATGGCTGAGTAATATTCCATTGTATTTATGTACCACATCGTCTTTATCCAGTCCTCTGGAGGACAGAGGCTGTTAACACTGAAATTGTCTGAGCCGAGCATGGCAGAGGCTGGGTCAGATTGCCATTTTGCCTTAGAAGATGCAATGGTATGTCTAGATCTCCAGGGGAGGTGGGTGACCCAGGAAGCAACTGTCTATAGAGTTTGGGGAGCTCGGGATTATGGGCTCTGAGGTGAACAAGGAAACAGAAGAAAACCCAGGTTCCTCTGTTTGTACCAGAGGAGTGTTAGTGAAACAGGTGGTTCAAGACCAGGGGTTGGCAAAGTTTTTTTGTAAAGGGCTGGATAGTAAATGTATTTTTTATTTCCTGGGCCATAGGTCTCTGTTGTAACTACTCAACTCTACTTTGTAGTTTAAAAGTAGCTGTAGATAATATGTAAACAAATGAGCATGACTGTGTTCTCATAAAACATTATTTCTAAAAGTCGGCAGTGGATTGGGTTTGGCCTGTAGCTGGCTAACCCCTGTCTTAGACCAGAAAGTGAAAGTTTCTCAGTTGTGTTAGACTCTTTGTGACCCCGTGGACTTAGCCCACCAGGCTCCCCTGTCCATGGGGTTCTCCAGGCAAGAATACTGAAGTGGGTTGCCATTCCTTCTCCAGGGGATCTTCCCAACCCAGGGATCAAACCTAGGTCTCCTGCATTACAGGTGGATTCTTTACCATCTGAGCCACCAGGGAAGCCCAGATAAAGGAACTGAGAACCAAATAGAAAGCAGTAAACTGCTGCTGCCCCAGGACCAGGGCCTGGCAGGGACCTGCACCAGTGGCCTTTGGGTGGGGGACAGGGCTTAGGAGGGTGCTGTTACTGAGCCCCCAGCTGCCTGTGGTGCAGCACACACACTCTCCTGGAGAGTTCTCCCGGTCACCTTGAGATGTTGGTATTTTTTTTCCCCTATTTTACACAGGAGTAGGAAACTGAGTCTTCAAGTTGCCAGGTGACTTGCCTGAGTGGCCTTGGTAGGAGAGGACAGGTCTGGGGTTGGAGCACAAAGGCCTGAGCTGCACCAGAGGACTTGGTGCTAGGCGGGCCCCACCAGTGCTGCCTCACAGCTGTGAGCATGTAGCCTGAGAATCCTCATGTGTGGCTGTGCAGAGAAGCTGCCTTCCTTCCTCCCAGGGGATTTGATGTATGAACTTGGGTTGTAAACAGGGCTCCTGGGCCCAGGAGAGGGGAACAGGAGAAGAAAGTTGATAGAAAAGAAAGGCAGCATCAAAAGCCCAGAACCCAGGTCTTTGGAAGGAGAAATCCCTGAGCAGTGATCAGGATGGAACCAGGTTAGTGGGATGTATCCTCTGAGAGTGATACGTGGGTGTCTCACCTCACATTGTGATGTCTGTCTATCTAGAGCTGGGTAACACGGTCATTCTTCGAGTGACTTCATGCCTGCTCACTGACCCATAAGCCACTGAGATCTGAGGGTGGGGTCTTGATTATAGAATCTGGAATCTCTTCCACAAAAGTTTCTAAGCACTGAAAATAATATAGCTTTGGAGGAAGGCATGTATGTAGTAGATAATATTTCCTGAATTCATACAAGGATGCCTCTCCAGGTGCAAACGGAAGCCTCTGCTGGGGTCCCAGCACATCAAGGGCAAAGACACAGTCTTACTCATTCCATGAGTCCCCAGACCCAGGGCTATCTGTGGCACAAAGCAGACATTTGGTGAATGAATGGTTGCTAGCTGGATGGACGAGTAAATGAATGGCCACTTACTCCTCCAGGATGTGGAAGGCTGTTAAGAGTCAGGTTCCCCTGGGCTCTTTTAACCGAGTTAGTATGTATTGATCCAGCAGTAAGATCCATTCTCCTAGGCCAGAGGGCTCCACTTGTAACCTTGAATGTGAATTTGTTGGTTCATTTTGGTTGGGAGGAAAAGGGTCTGAGCATGGGAGGAAAAGGGTCTGAGCATGGGCAGAATACAGAACTAGCTAGATTCATACATTAAGAATCACCTGAGTGGTCTGACAGCAGGACAGAGGGCTTGCTTTAAATCTGATGCCGTCAGCATGGTTGGTGAGGGTCATGCCCTGCCTGAGTGTGGTGGAGCAAGGGCTGGAGCTGCCGCACGTGATCTCATGCTCGCGTGACATTGCTCAGCGAGGGGGACCGTTGTCCGGTGTTAGAGAGCAGTTTTCTTGTGTCTGTAGTGGGGCTGTGCTCTTGGGAATGAAGTAGGTTAATTGGCTGGCGTCAGGCTGCTGGGCGTGGGGCTCACTGTAGGGAGTGTGGGCACTGCCTTGTTGGGTCCAGAAATGTTGACTTATCAGTTCTCTCAGGTTTTGGTGAATTGACTGATCCTTACCAGACCCGTCAGGCTGACTCCGGGCCAGCAGCTATCACTTGGACCTGCTGAAGTACAGGCCTTTTCTGGGTTCTATGGAGCCCCACCCTGCTCTTGGTATTTGTTATCATAGTGTCTTCTGTGACTCCAGCCTACTTTGATACTGTGTCTCAACTCCTGCACTCATAGATTTGCGACATCAGGGCAAATGCTTCCTGAGACAGCACCCTCTTGTCTCAGCAGGTTGTTCCCCACATGCTGCATTATCGTCCGAGTTACTCTGTGAAACTCTGCTGATAGAGGCCCCCTTCCAACCTTAGTACTAAATTTGGAGAGCAGTTTCCCTTTGGCTTTTTGCTTCCTCCAGAGAGGGCAGATGGCATGTGGTGTTTCCTGTGGCTTAGACCTGGGAAGGGTGGACTGGACTCACAGACACCAGATCTCAGTTGTTGCGCTGGGCCCTCAGGGACATCTGTGAGGAATGGATTTAACAGTTGTGGGAAGTGACATGGTTTATTCTATATTTAGGCTGGGATCATAGAAGAGATGTTAGAGGACACTTTTGAAAGCATGGACGATCAAGAAGAAATGGAAGAAGCAGCAGAAATGGAAATTGACAGAATTCTGTTTGAAATCACCGCAGGTATGACCCAAGATCCTCCCTCTTTCTCCTCTCCTTTTATGGCCATCCTTCCTGCATTCACAAGATTAACTAGTAGCTTTTTCTTCAGATTCTAACTCCCTTCCACATTTCTTACTTTATTTTTAAAATTTTCATTTATTTTATATTTAGCTGTTCTTGGTTTTTGTTGATGCCCACAGGCTTTTCTCTAGTTGCGGCAAGCACGGGGCCTCTCTAGTTGTGGTGTGTGGGCTTCTCATTGTGGTGGCTTCTCTTGTGGAGCATGGGCTCTAGGGCACACAGGCTGTAGTAGTGGCACAAGAGCTCGGTGGTTGTGGCTTCTGGGCCCTAGAGCACAGGCTCAGTAGTTGTGGTGCACAGGCTTAGTTGCTCTGCAGCATGTGGGATCCTCCTAGACCTGTGTCTCCTTGATTGGCAGTCAGATTCTTTACCAGATTTCTTTACTGAGCCACCTGGGAAGCCCCTACATTTCTTACTTTAGATTATGCAAGTTATTACTTGAAAAACAAGTATAATATCTATAACCATATTTTATAAAATACAAAGATAAAGAAGTTTTTGGTCCTGTATTCTGCTGTCAGGCGCTTAAACTAGTATAGACTTTCTTGAAAGCAGTTTGGCATTAGCAAAGCTCTTTAACTCACAGATTGGCTTCTGGGAACTTATTCTAGTAATTTAAGATTTAGTTCAAGGATGTCTGTAGTATTATTGATAATATTGAAAAGTTTGAAACAAGCTAAGTGCCTAATAATAGAATATTGGTTAAGCCCATTGTGTTACATCTACGGTAATGGAATATGTCATAGTTGTTACACAGAGATGTATTTATTGACATGGAAAGATGTTCATAATATGCGAAGAGAGCACTGTTACTGAAATACACTATTGTTTAAAAAAACACATCTATTGAAAAAGTCTAGCAGGGGGATAAATAAAAATAAGAGTTATCTATGAGGGATGGTTCATAAGCTTTTAAACTGTATTTTCACTTCTAGACTTTCTGAGTTTTATGTTTAATAACAAAACTCACTAGATTTAATTTTTATTTGTTTTCAACTATTGGGGGAATGAAGGCTACAAGAAAATGTTTTGTAATGATTTAGAAACAATTTAGTTTTACTGAGAGAGAATATTTAACATCTTCATGAATCTTGAAAATTAAGTATGCACTAGTGTTTAGGGATTTAGATCAAGAGGTTCAGAATCAAAATTCTTAAAATCTTTAGTTACTGTGACTTTGATATTAGAAGTTGGTGTTTGTGCACATTTGTCATAGTAGCCCCACCAAAACAGCTGTTTTGTTGCTCCTATTCTGTTCTTGTCAAAATGAACCAGGTATGAAGGACAGAGAAAATGAGGGACCGCTGCTTAAGCTGATGTTGTGTTGACCTGTGTACTGTTTCTTTACAGGGGCCTTAGGCAAAGCACCTAGTAAGGTGACGGACGCCCTCCCGGAGCCTGAACCTTTAGGAGCGATGGCTGCATCAGAAGATGAGGAGGAGGAGGAAGAGGCCCTTGAGGCCATGCAGTCCCGTCTGGCCACACTCCGCAGCTAGGGCACCCTAGCCGGCCGCAGGCTTTCCTCCTGGCCCCGTCACCGGGCGCACACTCCTTGAAGCCTCTGCCATTTCTGTGTCTCTTGCACTACACCTCTGGGTGAGACACTGCGTTCTGGAGAAGGTTCTCTGCTACTCTCTCTTCTCTCTCTGCAGAGGCTTGGGATTCAGTGAGATAGTTCTTGAGAGGTGGTGTAATAAATGCATCATTTTCAGGAGTATAAATAGAAGTTATCTTTTTAGGGGATGAGGGCAAAGAAGTCTTGTCTTCTCACAATGCACTTCAGAGAATAGAATTGATTGCCTGAATGTTGAGGACTCTGTACTTTCTTTTTTTGGTCTGCAAAACACTATATAAATGGATTTTAATAAATTTCTGCTTTAACACTTGGTCTTATCATAGATTGTCAGGTGCAGTGAACTTGCAAGGTGTCTCTTAGCCCAAATTATGTCCTGTGTCGGCCATGAAAAGAGGTGTTACAGCAGGGCATGTGGGACTCGGAAGCTCAGTGGAAGGCACTTCTGCTCAGTGGACGCTGCTCCTCAGCCTCCACAAGGTGCTGTGCCAGCTACTCTTCCTGTGTTTGTCAGCTTTGTATAAGCAAAAGGATGCCTGGGAATTGTGACCCCTTGTTTTGGGGGCTGGGTGGCTATATTACATTGACCTGAGGCAGGTATATGTGTCTGCAGCTTTTTCCTTCCCACTGCAGATTATGGACAGCAGTGGGGTTAGGCCTCTCTCACCCTCTGATTGCCTTCTCCTGTGTTAAGCTGGTTGTCTTGGATGTATGGGATATGAGCATACATATCAGTGCTTTCTCAAAGCCAGGAGCTGACCAATGAGAAGGGCATGGTGCAGTCATGCAGTGTAAACGATTCACACATTTCTAAGTGACGTTTTTAAATCATTCAGCAGTAGCGACTTATATTTGTGTGGGCCTGACAGTTTACAAAGCTGTTGAACATATGTGATCATTCAGACTTCACAAATTAGGAAAATACCTCAGCTTGCTGAAGTGACATACTCTAAATCATAAAATGGCAGAACTGGGGTTCAACCCAAATCCCTCTGGCCCATGTCTGATGTGCCCTACACAGGTAAGGAAAAAAACCCAGCCACTGTCCCCCCAGGTCGGTTTCCGTAGGTTGTGTGGAGAAATGCGAATGTATTGGACGTGCTGCAGTGAGGACCTTTTCCTCTCATCCTGCGAAATGGGACTCTCCAATCCAAGGCACTGTCCTCTTACTCTTGATCTCATCTTCAGGATGCAGTTCAGTTTTTAAGTAAACTTCTTTTGAAAGAAGTTTTAGATTCAGAGCAAAATTGAGCAGAAAAGAGAGTTCCCATAAATACCTCTTGCCCTGACACATGTAGTCTCCCACTTATATGTGTATATATACACATCCCAGAAGTATGTGTATTCCTGGAATCCTACAGTATGTAGCCCTTTAAGATTGCCTTCTTACATTTAGTAATATGCATGTAAGTTTCCTCCATGTCTTTTTCATGGCTTGATAGGTCCTTTTTAGTGCTGAATTATATTTCATTGCTCACAGGTACTACACTATACATTCACCTGTGGAAGGACATTTTGGTCGCTCCAAAGTTTTAGCAGCTGTGAATAAAGCCATACATGTCTGTGTGCAGGTCTTTGTGTAGACATACATTTCACTCATTTAGGTGAATAACAAGGAGCACAATTGCTGGATCATATGGTAAGAGTATGTCTGGTTCTGTAAAAAGCTGACAGTTCCAAAGTGGCGGTATTGTTTTGCATTCCCACCAGCAGTGATGAGAGTTCCTACTGCTCCACGTCCTCACCAGCATTTGATGTTGTGTTTTGCATTTTGACTGTCCTAGTAAGTGTGAAACAGAATCTTGTTTTAATTTGCATTTCCCTGAAGATATATGATGTTGAACATCTTTTTATACACTTTTTTGCCATATGTATATATTCTTTGGTGAGATATTTGTTTAGAACTTTTGTCCATTTTTAATTGGGTTGTTCATTTTCTTATTGCTGAGGTTTAAGAGTTCTTTGTATACTATGGATAATAGTCCTTTATCAGAAATATCCTTTGCAAATGTTTTCTCCCAGTCTGTGGCTTGTTTTCTAATTCTCTTCATGCTTTTCTCACAGAGCAGTTTTTAATATTAATGAAGTCCATCTTACCGGTTATTTCATGATAGTGCCTTTGATGTTGGATCTTAAAAGTCACTGCCATACCCAAGGTCACTTAGATTTTCTGTGTTATTTTATTAGTAGTCTTATAGTTTTGTATTTTACATTTGGGGTTCCCAGGTGGCTCATTGGTGAAGAATCTGCCTGCCAATGCAGGAGACACAGGTTTGATCCCTGGGTTGGGCAGATCTCCCAAAGGAGGAAATGGCAACCCACTGCAGTATGCTTGCTGGGATAATCCCATGGACAAAGGAGCCTGGTGGGCTATAGTACATGGGGTCGCAAAGAGTTGGACATGACTGAATGACTGAGCATGCATGCACTATGATCTGTGATTAATTCTTGTAAAGCATGTAAGGTCTGTGTCTAGATTTATTTCTTTGCATGTCCAGTTATTCCAGCCCTGTTTATTGAAAAGATGGTCTTTGCTGCAGTGTACTACCCTCACTACTTCATCAGAGATCCATTGACTGCATTTATGGGGGCCTATTTCAGGGCTCTCTGTTCTGTTCCATTGATACATTTGCCTATTATTTTGCCAGTACCACACTGTCTTGATTACTGTAGCTTTATAAGTAAGTCATGAGGTCAGGTAGCATCAGTCCTCCAACTTTGTTCTTCAGCATTGTATTGTCTGTTCTGGGTCTCTTGCCTCTCTAAACAAACTTTAGAATTCATGTGTCAATATGCACAAAATAACTTGCTGGGATTTTGATTAGGATTGCTTTGAATCTACAAGTGAAGTCGAGAGGAACCAACACATTGGCAGGATAGTTTTATGACTGCATTTATCTGGCTAATATATTCACGGAGTGATTTTGGAACTAAGGAATGCTCATAATCTCTTGAGCACTTTTGTTCTTATGTGGATAATCAGAGTTTATCCAGGTGCATGGATGGATAGAATAATGACAACCACTCTTTCAGCGATTCAAATAAAATGATCTAAATATAGGGTTGGTTTGTTTTAATTGTTTGAGGGTTTTACTCCATTCCTATTTTCAGGCTAAGGAGAAAGCACTGTTGGCTCATTATTAGGCCACACATCCCATTTTCCCCCAGTACTCTGTTGGGTATCAGATATTCTTCTGGCCCGTCAAAGTCAACACCTGCAATGAAAGTTTTCCTCTAAACCTCAAGCCCTTGACTTAGTTCCAGCACCAGCTCCTACTTGCCCCACCCTAAACACAGATGATTCTACTTAGTGCCCCCCCCCCAAAAAAAATTTCAAGGGTACTCAGAATAGCATTCTACACCACCAATTCATTTGTTTTGTTTTCTTCTCAAACACAGCTTACTCTTTAAAAATCACTGTCCAGCTTGTGGTGATCACCCAGCAGTTCACTCGAGGCAGATTATAACTTGACTTTCTCTGTCCCTGCCCATTCTCCCTATATTGTCTGCCAGAGACGACTTCCTGAGCGCCCTTGCCAGTTGTACAGCTCACATGGCCTTAGGCCCTCTTTCTTGTCTGATATATTTACAGGTATGTCTTAGAACTCCTGGAGAGAAGGGGTCATGACTTCTATTTGTTCCAAAAGAGTACTAGTCTTGTCTGCCTCTGCACCTCTCCCCAAAATCCAGCCCCATAACTGTATTTATGGAAGCAACTGTGAAAAATCAAAGCTTTAAAAAATTGGACCATTTTTCTTGTCCTACCCTGGTGACAAATGCCCTTCAAAAGCTATTCTGTATTACCAGTAAGAAAGGTTCTTAAGTGAAAATAAACTTGGGAAATGCTTGGTTGAAATAAATATAAAGCAGGCTTTAACTTTTCTTGGCCTTTCATGTGCTTTTACCAAATTTATTTAACCAAGCACTTTTCTTTTGAGATGCCAGAATGAACACTGCTTGGCCACTGAGCCATTTCAGAAATTCAAGTCTAAACCACAGTAGGGAAATACCTTTTCTTAAGCTATGGGAGTTCTCATTTACAAATAATTATATTTATGTAATATATGTACAGAATTATGTCAGCAAAATGGAGGAGTAGACAGTTTCAAACCCATATCCTTCCAAAGAAACATTGAAAAAGTCCCAGAAACTGTCAGAACTCGAAAACGAAGGTTTACAACAACCAACAAAATATTAAGGAAAAAGAAAAAACAGACAGCTTTGTGGCATTTTTATTTGCCCTTGGCAAAACTCTGTCACAGTTTGGCAGCATCTTGAAGACAGCAGCCCACGTTTTCAAATGTGAGACCCTGGCCCCTAGTTCCAGGAAAAGAGAAGAGGCACCTTATTCACAAATTACTGTGTTTGGCCCATCTAAGGGCCATCCTGAAGGAATAACACAAGGTGCCGATCCCTGGTTTGCCTATCTTGGAATTTATCCAGGGTGGAAGAGCATCAAGTATTGTTTGAAAAAATGTTATGGGTTTTTTTTTTGTTTTGATTTTAATGTGCAGTCACCTGGGGCAAAATTTTTCAGCTGAAACGTACAAGAGACTGCTCAGAACCTGGGAGGAAAAGCCAGGGAGACGTTTTTTGTTGTTGGTTGTTTTTTTTTTTTATATTAGTGCATTCAACAACAACTGGGTATACTGGGGAATTTAGAAAGCCAGGATAGGAATTATGCTCAGAAAAGACCTGAAAAGACCCCTAGGTCTAGGCTTGGTGCATTCAGAAAGTGAAGGTTGAGTTAGAACCATAAATGGTCTGGCTAAGTGGTAAAGAGTATCGAAGCACACAGCCAATCCATAGAAGACCCGAACAGGTATTTTTGTTTGTTTTTTAAGTTTCTGGCATTCAAGGAGATCTCTGTTAAAATACTGGCTGAACACAGCTAAGCCTTCAGAAACTCAGAACAGAAAATCCTGGGGAAGTGAAAGATTCTGATTTTCAGTATTATTCAGGAATATTTAAATGTCCAGTTTTGAACAATAAAATTATAATGCATACAAAGAAATTTGGAAGTATGGCTCATTCAAAGGAAAAAAAAAATTTACACAAACCATCCCCGAGGAAGCCCAGACATCACACTAGACAAAGACTTTAAACCAACTGTCTCAGGTATGCTCAAGCAGTAAAGAAAACCAGGAAAATAATATATGAACAAAATGAGAATATCAATAGAGAAATTATAAAAAGGAACCACATAGAAATTCTGGAGCTGAAAAGCACAATAACATGAAAAAATACACTAAAGGGGTTCAGCATATTTGAGGAAGCAGAAGAAAAGTAAACTTGAATATAAAAAAACTGAAATAATCCAGTCTGAGAAGCAGAAAGAAAAATGAAGTGCACACAGCTCAAGGGATTTGTGGGAGACCATCAACTCACCAACATGTGCGTTATAGGAGAACCAGAAGGATAAGAGAGAGAGGAGCAAAAAGAATATTTGAAGAAATGATGACTTAAAACCTCCCATATCTGAATTAATCTGTACATGCAAATAGCTCAACAAATTCCAAGTAAGACAAAAATCAAAGGGATCCACACTAAAACATTATAGTCCAGTTGTTGAACAATACAGACAGAATCGTAAAAGCAGCAGAAGAGAAGCAACTCCTCACATACTAGAGATCTTCAATAAGATTAACAGCCACTTTCTCATTGGATACCAGGGAAGCCAGAAACAGTGGAGTGACATATTTAACAAACGGAAAGCAAAAATTGTCAATGAAGAGTATCATAAAAAGCAAACTTTAAGAATGAAGGAGGAAATAAGATATGCCCTGCTTTAAAACATAAAAAGCTAAAGGGGTTCATTACTAGTAGAACTGCCCTACATGAAATGCTAAAGAAAGTCTTTCTGGCTGTAATGAAGACACTAGATAGTAACTTAAAGCCATAAGCAAAAAAATAACACCAGTAAAGGAAACTACATTGGTAAAAGCCAGTACTGTACTTTTGGGTTTGTAACTCCTCTTTTTTCTTATAAAGGTTAAAAGCAGATGCATACAAATATACATTCATGTTAAGGGACACACAATGTATAAAATCTGTGTCAAAACAATATAAAGAGGGAGTGACTGAGATGTAAAAGAGTAGAGATTTTGTATACTATTGAAACAAAATTGATATTATTCAAACTTGGTCATTGTAACTTTAAGATGTTAATTATAATCACTAAGGTAACTACTGAGATTAAAAGAAAAGGAAAGAAAATTTAAACTAAATGTGAAAAAAGGCAATAATGGAAAAACTAAACAAAAAATATATACAAAAACAAACAGGTAAACAGCTAAGTCCTTCCTTATTAGTAATATAAATGGATTAAAAGGAGATCAGTCCTGGGTGTTCATTGGAAGGACTGATGCTGAAGCTGAAACTCCAATACTTTGGCCACCTGATGCGAAGAGTTGACTCATTGGAAAAGACCTTGATGCTGGGAGGGATTGGGGGCAGGAGGAGAAGGGGACAACAGAGGATAAGATGGCGGGATGGCATCATCGACTCTATGGACATGAGTCTGAGTGAACTCCGGGAGTTGGTGATGGACAGGGAGGCCTGGAGTGCTGCGATTCATGGGGTCGCAAAGAGTCGGACACGACTGACTGAACTGAACTGAACTGAACTGAAACCCCAATTAAAAGGCAAGAGATTGGAAGAACAAATAACATAATCCATCTATATGCTGATTCATTTTAGGTACTGTACAAAGATACAAAATATTGAAAGTAAAAAGATGGGAAAAGATATCGCATAGGAATAGTAATTGAAAAAGAAGTAGGATGTCTATGTTTATCAGATGGGCTTCCCTTGTGGCTCAGCTGGTAAAGAATCTGCTTGCAATATGGGAGACCTGGGTTGGGAAGATCCTCGGGAGAAAGGAAAGGCTATCTACTCCAGTATTCTGGCCTGGAGAAGTCCATGGACTGTATAGTCCATGGAGTTGCAAAGAGTTGGACATGACTGAGCAACTTTCACTTTCATGTTTATCAGATAAAATAGATTTTAAGTTTAAAAAGATTACAAGATACAAAGGAGAACCTTAAATATTGACAAAAAGGTCAATCTGTCAAGAGGATATAACAATTACATGTGCACCTAATAATAGAGCCCCAAGATACATGAAGCAAAGATTGCCAGAAATGAAGAGAGCAATAGACAATTCTGCAATAGTAGAACTTTCAATAATGAACAGAACATCCAAGGATAAAATCAATAAGGAAACAGAAGAACTGAAAACACTATGTACCAATTTGATATATACAGAATACTATACCCCAAAACAGCAGAATACACATTGTTCTCAAATGGAATATTCTCCAGGAAAAACCCATATGTAAGGCCACAAAACAAGTCTCAAGAAATTTTAAATTATACTAAATTTAAACTGAAATTATACTAAATATCTTTTCTGACAACAAAAGATGAAACTAGAAATCAGTAACAGAGGGAAACTAGAAAACTCACCAATAAGTGAAAATGAAAATCAAAAAATTAAAAGAACTACTACTTGATCCAGTGCTTATATTTCTGGGTATTTATCTGAAGAAAAGGGAAACACTAATGCAACAATATATGCACGCCCAAGTTCACTGCAGCATTATTTACAATAATCAAGATATAGAAACAACCAAAAAAGAAAAAGGTCACAAAAAAGACAAGGACACTTCCTTTTGCTATTTTTATTCAACATGGAACTAGAAGTTCTAGCCAGAGCAATTAGGCAAGAAAAAGAATTTAAAGGCACCCAGATTGAAAAGGAAGATGTAAAATTGTCCCTATTCATAGATGACACGATCTTATATGTAGAAAACTCAAGATTACACACACACACACACACACACACACACACACACTGTTAGATACAAATCTGGCAAATCATAGTTTAGCCTTACCTACCTTGAATGTGCTCAGAACACATTAAACCAGAGTTAAGCAAAATCATCTAACCTAAGCCTATTTTATAATAAAGTATTGAAGGCTGAGCACTGAAGAATTGATGCTTTTGAACTGTGGTGCTGGAGAAGACTCTTGAGAGTCCACTGGACAGCAAGGAGATCAAACCAGTCAATCCTAAAGGAAATCAATCCTGAATATTTGTTGGAAGGACTGATGTTGAACCTGAAGCTCCAATAGTTTGTTCACTTAATGTGACAGCCAACTCACTGGAAAAAGACCCTGATGCTAGGAAAAATTGAGGGCAGGAGGAGAAGGGACGACAGAGGGTGAGATAGTTGGATGGCATCATTGACTCAATGGACATGAGTTTGAGCAAACTCTGCGAGAGAGTGAAGGACAGGGAAGCCCGGCATGCTGCAGTCCATGGGGTTGCAAAGAGTAGGACACAACTGAGCAACTGAACAACAATTGAATCTTATGTAACTAATTGAACACTGTACTGAAAGTGAAAAGCAGAATGGCTGTATGGGTAACACCGTTAGTGCTCACAGCTGAAAGCACACTGGGTCTGAAGAATGTTCAAAGCATCAAACTAAAATTAATTGCTGGATGATGATGCTACAGGGTCATCAGTCTTTCCATGAGGCTTGAGAATAGCTGGAAGGAGGAACTGGGGTACAGACCCTTGGTTTAGCAGATACAGTGTTCTTCAGGAAGATAACTAGCTTTGCAGTTTTTCTTCTCTATGGCAAGCAAGAGCTTCCTGAACCTACCTGCCAGGTCTTGCCAATCTCTTATAATTAACAACCATTTCTAACATCTGTACACCACTGGTGATAGTAGCAAACACCTCTGCTAAGTTTCTTTGCTGTGAACTTTTTTGGCATCTCAGATAGAACTGTTCTTCCTCACCTCAACTTCTTTCTCCAGTTCAATCAGCTCTTCAGTGGAAGGCTCTTCAGCCTCAATGCCAATGGTACTGCAAGTTTTCTTATTATGGTGATAATGGGAAGTGTATTCTTACTCAGATTTCTGAATGCTCTAGGGTTTCTTAAATGGTACATTAGGAAAGACTTTAATTTGAACCCTGCAACATTTCCACCCAAAAACTTAAATGGTCTCTGAATGCCTTGAATACAGGCATTGTATTGAACTCTTGAATGTATGTATGTCCTGACATACAGTTCTCGAATAAGCTTGTTTCATCAATATTAACTTTTTCTTCTGGCAATTTTTAAAAAAACATTTATTTGGCTGCAAGGGGTCAGTTGCAGCCATGGGATGTTCACTGCGTCACTCAGGATCTTTTGTTGCAGCACAAGGACTCTCTAGTTGTGTGTGGACTCAGTAGTTGTGGTCTGTGGACTTAGTTGCTCCGTGAGATGTGGGATAAGTTCCCCAACCAGGGATTGAACCTGCGTCCCTGGCATTGCAATGTGGATTCTGAACTGCTGGACCACCAGGGAAGTCTCTCTGGTGAGTACTTCTCACCCACAATTGTCCTATATAGCTCTTCCTTCAAATCATCAGCACCTTTTAGCATCAGTGCTGCGTCACTGCTGAATTTCACACTATGAAAATCATGATGCCCTTTGAAGCTCTGAAACCTAGCACAAGTTGCTATAAACAGGTATAAAGAGTGAATCGAAAAGCCTTCTTACCTTAGCCTAGGGCATCGTTGGCTAAGTGGTATAGCACGTGACAATTTTTCAGTATCATCATTAGACCAGCTCTTTTGTGATGACAGTGTGTTTAATTGATGCTATTCACTGCATCAGATTCACTTCTTAACCTTTAAAATAGTTGAGATCATCAATGGAAATTCCTAACTCATGTGCAGTGACCATTACTGACTGGCTTGCTGCCTTTGTGCTGGGCAATTATCCTGAGTTTTATCTCAAGAGTAATTGCCTTCTTCTTTTTCCCACTAGAAGCAGCAGATGCAGATGGGCATTTTGTAGACATCACAGGATGCAAAAACACAAACCAAGGTACATTTTAAAAAACGCCAGCAACACAGTACACTGAAGAGTATTGGTTGTTTACCCTTGAGGTCATATGGCTGACAGGGAGCTGTCAACATCCATTTCTAATGAAAGCTCTCAAAAGTGAATGTAGAGGGAATGTACCTGAATATATATCGTGTCATATATTACAAGGCCAGAGCTAACATAAAACATACAAAAAATATAAATCATAAAATCTGAAGTTTTAGATGTTGAAAAAATTGAAATCTATAGTTAAAATCTTTCAACTGCATGTTTTGCACTGATGAAATGCTTCTACTACACATTTTAGAAATATTACTATAAATACATTTAAATTTGTAAATTCCTATCAAAGCACTGTTGTAAACTGAACTCATTTTTGAAGGTTGTATTTTTATTATTGTTTCAACTATCTAATTTCTTTCTGATTTCTTCTTGGTCATTCATTTACTTGGAAGTATGTTGCTTAATTTTTCAACATTTGAGGATTTTGTAGTTATTTCCATAGTCATCATAGAACATATTATTTTTTAATATTTAGTTGGCTGTGCCAGGTCTTAGTTGCAACATGTAGGATCTTCAGTTGCAGCTTGCAAACTCTTACTGTGGCCTGGGGGATCCAGGTACCTGACCAGGGATCAAACCCAGGCCCCCTGCCTTGGGAGTGCAGAGTCTTAACCACTAGACCACCAGGGAAGTCCCTATCCCCCACTTTTTGAAAGTCTGCTTTACACTATTTCACATTTATGAAATACCTATGTTAGTACCTGTTTTTGCTAATGGAAAGAAATCTGAAGAGGATTTTTTGTTTTTACAAAAAAAAAAAAAGGCAAAACGTGAAAACAGCATTCAGCGTTTTGTTTTGCAACAAGCTGGAACAGTGGCAGCATACATGCTGAGCCATGAAAGTGGCATTGCCATGCTCCTTTACACAAAACTACACTCGGCGTCAGGGCGCCACAGCTATGAACTGTGTCTGTGGCACCTGTGCCTGATGTCGACTTTGTGTGTCCGTTAGCAAGATGTGTCCTAAGGTACCTGCTTCTACGCGTGTGAAAGGTTTCACAGGAAACCTCTTTTCAAACAGTGGGGGAAACCTGTACTTAGAAAAGGCATACTTGTTCCTTCTACCTTTTTCATCAACTGAAAATAAGAATGTCATTTTCTCATTCGACTCCACAGGTTTTTCCTACTTGGAGTTAATTTTTATTTTGGTTTAAAGATACATAAAAAAACTGATGATTTTAATCATTTTTAAGTGTACAATTCAGTGGTAGTAAGGACATTCACAATGTTGTACAACCATCACCACCATTCATCCCCAGAATTTTTTCATCATCCCAAACAGAAACTGTGTCCATTAAACAGTAACTTCCACTTCCGCTTCCTCTCAGCCCCAGCACCCATCACCGTACTTCCTGCTCTATTCTAGGAGTATGACTGTTCCTCATTATAAGAGGATCATATAGTATCTCGTTCTGTGTGTCTGCCGTTATCTCACTTAGCATATTTTCAAGACTCGTCCATGTTGTAGCAGGTGTCAGAATTTCTTTCAAGACTGAAAAATATTCCACTGTATATAAATGCCTCTTTGCTTATCTGTTCATCTGTTCGGTTGTCTCCACTTTTGGCTCTTGTGAATAATGCTGCTGTGAACATGAGTGTACCAGTATCTGCTTGAATCCTTGCTTTTGATTCTTTTGAGTTTAAACATAGGAGTGGAGTTGCTGGATCATACGTTAATTCTATGTTTAAGAGGAACTTTATCCAGATTTACGAAAATACTGTGAAAATTGCTTAAGGTTATCCAGGAATTTACAACTTCCCTTGTACACCATTTTTTCTTGCATAATGATGTGGGTTTTCTTTCCTGAGAAATTCTGGCTGTTATCTGAAAATGTCAGTAATGAACAAGGAAAATAATTTTTAGGGGTCTAGACTTAACCCATCCCTCACCAATCTCTTGATTCTCTGACTTATTGTCAAACCTGTACTTTTCTGTGTCTGCTAAGTAAATATTTCTCTATAGTTCCCTGTTACTCAACCCTGAACTGTATCTTTTTACCAATCTTTTAGTTTGTAAAAGATCTTTTTTCTGCTTAACTCATGTGCTGAATTTCTAATTTTAATGTCTCATTTCTGTATTCAGCTTCTTTCCCAATCTGGTCATTTATGGCAACCTCATTCTTTTATCATATCCCCATACACCCATTTCTTCACGCATACTAAATGTTTCAGAATATAAAGTACTGGATCATTCCAGAATTTACAAACATTGCAGGTTTAATATAGCAGTTTGCAGGTTTGCATTGACTCTTGCTCATGGGAGCTTTCAATTTTTTTTATTTGTGGGCATCTGATTATAAGTAATAAGTCCTTGGAATTATCTTTGGGATTCCTTTGAGGTCTGGCTTGATGGTGATTTCTTCAGTAGAGAATTCAACTTTTCATCTTCTTTTGGCTATTGGGGATTTCTAATCAACAGTGCCAATTCTAGATCCAAAACTGTATAAAGGAGCTTCTGGTAAGACGTTCCCAAGGAAGATGTTTCCCACTAATAGATATTTCCATTTATTCTTTTCAGAAAACTTTATGTTTTTGAAAGTTCATCCATTAAAGATTTTGGCTTGAGGTGGGTTGGCATTAGGTATGCATCTTTGACTTACCACTCTGAGCTCACAGGTAAAAACCCAGGCTCCAGGCCTTGTCTATGTTACTTGATTTCAATTTAATCATTTTAGTACAGCTAGAGCTGTTTACGAAAATCAACAAGGTATAGAAAACTGGCTTCTTTATGAATTTCCTTTCTTCATAGAGATGATTATTTTTGATACTACAGTTTTAAAACTTCTAATAATTTCATTTTCTTTTGTGAACTCTTGAATTATAAAGGGTCAGAAGAGAGACAAAGTGTTTTGACCTCTTAACTTTTTAGAATCATTTAGCTAGTCACCATTTGGTTTTTTGGTTAATTTTCATTTCTAAAGGTAGTTAATCAGTGGTGTTTCTTTACAAAAATGTGACAGGAGTTTCCACTTGGCTGGGGAGGAACTTGTTTCCATGTGAGCACTGTAATACCCATTCAGAAATCACTATAACATCGAATTTCTGTGCTTTTAGGATGACTGCCTGGTGTAAACTCTTACACCCATTAATACTGATGAAATGTGTGTTGACTCTGCAACCAGAGAATAATGCCAATAAACTGAGTCAAAACATTATATGAATACTTTAATGCAAAATGCTTAACACTTAAAATTAGCAAAGCTTCAATTTAAATTAAAACTCCATTTAACTAAAGCTGGTTAACCCCAAGAATTGTACAGTAGTTGACTTCTGCTATATAATGCCAGTCCTAATGCAATACAGTATAAGAACTGCATTGTTGGTGGTCGCTTCCTCCACTGTTCTTCTGAACCCTAAGGGCTGGGAGAGAGGGTACTCAGACAGACACAACAAAACACAACCCAAATCAACTGTGTGGTGGTTCCTAAGAGTTATAATCCATTTGATTAAACTGTCCAACCACACAGCTGGGGAGTAACTGCAGATGTTGTTCCAAAACTGAGAGGGGGTTCTGTCTTTACAGGTGGGTAGAAGCTCTGCACTAGGTGAGAAGTCACAGTTTTAAAGGATGCATGTTCTGTAAATAGTTACTACATATACACATTTAGTGTCTGTAAACACTAGAAATATACATTAGACAGAGTACCCCCTTACCAGGTGGGTACAGTTTAAAAAAGAAGATGAGGTAACATGAGTCTCAAAGTCCACAGGAATCCTGCCTGAAGAGTTTGAACAGCTGCCAGTAATTCACTTCCAATGTGCAGGGGTAAGGTGCCTCTGGGACCCTCAGGGTTTGCCAAAACTGGATTCACTGGCTTTCAGCATAGCAACCGCATCTTTTACTGCATGGTAGATAACATTCTTCACCTGATCGAAATGAGAGAAAATATGGTCAAGTTTAGCATTAAATCTAAAATCTGTCCACTGAGAATAAACTTTCCCCCTACCAATTTCATTACCATGCTCTTGGAACTTAAGACTAAAATTCAATATGAAATGTTAATAATACTTGAAAGGCCCCTGGGATCCTTGGAGGCTTTTATACACATTTTAAACCCATGCCTCCTTTGAAGAAATGAAAAGCTCATTCTCCCCCTTCCACAGGCTTTGATCCTATGTGGCCCTGCCCTCATTGACTGCAGAGAGAAGCAACTCCCAGGGTACAGCTCTCTTTTTCAGGGTTTATATATGTCCCTAGTTTTCTAAATGAAATCACATATTTTAGATCATTCACTACTGCAAGCCTCTGAACCAAAGTGAGATTCCCTTCTGGTTTATTCCTCCTTTGCCTAAGTAGGTAGTAGAACCAGCCAGTTCATCAACTCATTGTTACCTAGTGTGATATGGCCAAGTTCATGGACTATTTTTTTTGTTGACAGGAAATAAGGATTTATTGGTGGGCATGAGTAAGGAAGGGACAGCACTAAGGCTCTCCTGAGTGCAGGGCCCGCCATTTGTCCAGGGGCCCAAGATTAAGGATGTATTTGACTCCACAGTGATCTGGGATGAGCTGCTTTTCTGCAACCATGTTTTTAAATTCATCCACATTAAACTTAGTAAATCCCCACTTCTTAAGAGATGTGGATGGATCTTCTGGTGGCCAGGGAATTTGAACTTGGCCCTGTGGAGGGCTTCAATCATACGCTCCTTGTTCTACAGCTTGGTATGGATGGACATTCACTGACAAAGGGCCATGAAGTCAGAATCAGAGAATGCCCGGGATCACAGCTATTTTTACCTGTAATTTATCTTCGTGGTTTGTATGAGTCTGTGACAGATAGCGGAATTCCTGAGTAAGCCAGAAGCAGTGCTTAACATGTTCTGGAGAAACAAAATCTTCAGCCACCTTGATACAGCTATATAGGTTATGAACCTGGAAAACAAGAAGCCACATCAGTAACACAAGCCACATCAGTAGTGTATGGAGAATAAAGAATACAATAATGGTTCTTGCCTGATGTGGCGCTCCTGCTGGGATAAATACCACATCTCCAAGAAACTGCACAATAGCCCAGCCTTGAACCCCATACTCTTGATGCAAACGCTTCCTCAGTGATCGGTCTAAATACCAGCTCTGATCATGAATGGGATCGTGGTCGGCGGGGTTTTCCTGACCTTGCTCTTCTGACACCTAGAATACATTCCAAAGGTTATGAAACTGAGTTACGTGCTAGGGCTCCAGGAGGGCATTTGGCCCCTTGAACAATGTGGACGGTCAGTAAATGTCAGGCCTTCTTCAACATAAGCCCTGGCTGGCAGAAAGAGAAAATAGTACTCAAAGACAATAACTGAATGGACCAAGAGGAGACTGATAGAAAATGTGGGTTCCTTTGTCATTTCCTATAAACCAAGAAAATGTGGGTTCCTTTGTCATTTCCTATAAACCACAACTGGCAGTCTGCATTATTTTTGTAAATACTGTGTTTGGACAATGTTTTGGCCTAGACTTTTGAATGTAAATAGACTTAAGCTCCTTAAAAATAGATTTATTGCTCTGCAGTTGTTATAAACCTCTAATTCACTTAACAATTTGAGTTATGAAACAGACCCAAAGATGGCTACAGATGAAACTTGTTTATTCTAGACCAGTATTGGGCAGCACAGATTCAGGGTGACACTATCAAAGGAACAACATGGTGACCAGGAGGTCCTCTAGAGGAACCAAGTTATCCTTAGCAAAAGACATCCTGATTGAGGCAAACACTGGTTAAGGATCTAACTTGGCACAAGGCTAGGACCTTGCGTATCCATTCCTCATGAACAAATGAAGAGTACCAGCCATAAACATCTGTGTTAAAACTAGCAGCCTCAGTGGCAAACAGGTTAAAAATTGAACATGCCCATCTGTGTCTAGAACAAAGGATTCCACACAGAACCCTTGCTGAATAACCTAACTACTGGAATCTTGGGATCTTCAAAGTCCCTGTATACCTCTCCCATGACCCTTCATAAGTTGACAGCCACCAGCAGGGTGTGAGGTCTCCCTGACCTACTACCACATGAGGGTGGACAAAACCAACAGAGACCTGAGTAACTCACTTGGAACACAGCTCTCAAGTGCAAAGAAATGATACATGGATTTCTGAAGTGCTTAGGTTTTTAGGGCTGTAAAAATAGATATTATGTGATGATCAGAGGAACTACCATGAAGGTGAAGGCAGAGCACAAAACCCTCCAAATTCACTGGAACATAAAACACAGACATGAGAAACAAAACAAGTTCCCCCCCTTTCAAAGATGTGAGCCTAATCATCTAGAAACCGATGATCCTTAGAAACCAGCTTTAGCCTACCCAATCTGAGATGCACAGATTTAACATTTGAGGTTGTGATTATTTGTCAGTGACCCAGTCAGGTCTTGACATGTAGTAATTAATAATACTGCCGTTCTGCGCGTTTCTCTCTTCACATGCCACAGGGTAAGGAGCACACCTTTTTAAGAAATTCTCGTATCTTCTCTGTGTCCTTAGCAGCATATATGTGCCAGAGAGCTCCTGGCTTCTCTTTTCCTTCAATAAATCGCTTTATTGTGAGTTCATCAGAATCTCCATCTTGGATAGTTTTAAGGACTTCTGGAGCAAGAGAAGGCAAACATCAGATCACACATGTTCCAGCTCAGAGAGTAAGCCCCACTTTTTTTATGCTTAGGATCCTACCTTCTTCTTGGTCACACTGTCCTTTGGGAATTCCCACATAGACCATGACATTAGCTGCATCAGATACATCTAGGTGAAGATTTGTTGTTCCATATTTCCGATCTTCTGGAGTAATTAATCCTGCAGGCAGAAAAGCCTGAAATTTACTGAACTAGCACAGGCTGCCACAGTCTTTCCCACTCCCTGGAATGCTACTGCTAAGTCACTTCAGTCATGTCCGACTCTGTGTGACCCCAGAGACGGCAGCCCACCAGGCTCCCCCGTCCCTAGAATTCTCCAGGCAAGAACACTGGAGTGGGTTGCCATTTCCTTCTCCAATGATGAAACTGAAAAGTGAAAGTGAAGTTGCTCAGTTGTGTCCGACCCTCAGCGACCCCATGGACTGCAGCCTACCAGGCTTCTCCGTCCATGGGATTTTCCAGGCAAGAGTACTGGAGTGGGGTGCCATTGCCTTCTCCAACTCCCTGGAATACTTGGCCACAAAATTTAAAATCTACCTTTCTAAGCATGGAAGAGTAACAGAACAATATTCAATATTAAGTTATTTTATCTTTTCAACT
This sequence comes from Bison bison bison, assembly GCF_000754665.1. Lineage (NCBI taxonomy): Eukaryota > Metazoa > Chordata > Mammalia > Artiodactyla > Bovidae > Bison > Bison bison. The sequence goes on along the minus strand of NW_011495040.1, from coordinate 3,117,703 downwards.
TTGAATAAATATTAAACGTTTACGTTTGTAAGAATAAAAAAACAAGTTCTAATACTAGTTTCTGGTGCTAGGCAAAATACCTGAAAATCTGGATGAAATTTAAATAAAATATGGATAAAAGAAAAAAAGACAAAAGGGCTTTTTAAAAATAAGCCAGTATGCTGACAAGAAAAGAAAGTCAACACTAGAAAGTAGGACTTGGGAAGGTAAGTGGACCACTGAGGCTGGGATTTGCCAAAAGGATGTCTGCTCAACCAGGCGAGCTCAAGCTTTCAAGCTTTGGTTGTCACAGCCGAGGACTCTGGGGTAAGACATAAGATGGGGATTCTAACACAACACTTCCCTACCCCTGCCCCAAACAAACACAGAAAGCTAGGACCTAAAATGACTATGTACTCAGTCACACTTGGATCCCTCAACGATGGAAGAGGTTGAGCCAGGCAGAGGCTTCCTAGGCGCTATTGGTAAAGAACCCGCCTGCTGATGCTGGAGACATAGAGTCACAGGTTCAATCCCTGGGTCAGGAAGATCCCCTAGAGGACATGGCAACCCACTCCAGTATTCTTGCCTGGAGAATCCCATGGACAGAGGAGCCTGGCAGGCTATAGTCCACGGCATCACACAGAGTCAGACATGACTGAAGCACCTTAGCACACACACACGAGTCAGAGCATGAGGTCCATGCTGGTGCTCATAACCTGAGAATCTAATCTCCTCGCCCAGGAGAAAGCCTATTTGCTCAGCATTCACCTTGAGGCTCATCAAGCCTTGCGGTTACCTTGGATCCCCATCCTGACATGAGGACACTGCTTCTTGACTGGGCACAGAGCCAAGCATGGCTCAGGATGGGCAAGCCAAGGCTGTTTTCTAACCCGCCAGGCCCTGCAACTTAAGCCCTGTCTTGTTTGGAGGCCAAGGAATTTCTCTCTGGCTTGCAGGGGCCTCTGGTTTAGGAGCAGCCATATACACAGGAGCCAACACCTTATCATTTCAACCTGGGATCATGGCCCTAGGGCTTAGCTGCAGTTTCCCTTCTTTCCAGTGTGCTGAAACGCCAGCCCTAGGAGTGAGTAAAGCATTAGATATTGGACAAAATCATAGGATATATGAGATTTTCTTTAAAATAGTAAAGGAAAAAGTATGAAGAGAGGAAATAAGGAAACAACTATGGAAAAAAAGTCTGAGAGCTGTTGTAACTGGGAGACGAGTACATGGGAAGTCACTGTCCTAGACTCAGGTTTTCAGTGCATTTACTTTTCTATAGTAAAATGCAAACAAGTATAATTTGAGAAGAAAAAAGGCAGTGTGATAGGTGGCAACTGAATTAAATGAATAGGTATTAATGACAACATGGAGGAATATCCCTAAGTCTGATTCCATTCATATAAAGTTCAAAAGTAGGTTAAATACTGAAAAAACATTCTGCAGTAATACAAATATATGGTAAAATTATAAATGTAAGGAAATGATAAGCATAAATGTCAGGATGTGGGCTAACACTGGGAGCAGAAGGAAGCAGATGGAGCTGGGAGGAGTGAGGAAAGGTGAACACATCTCAGAGTGACATCAGAAGCTGCTTGCTGGTTTGGCCAGTGGAACCAAAAACAATGGTCCCAGGGAAAGGATTCCCATGAAAGAAAATCCTGAAACAAAACACACCATGGACTTTCACGCAAAGAACATAAGCAGACACAGTAGGGGCTGCTAGGTGACAGATCACTGGGGCTGGAGATTGGTTCAAGCCTGGAAATCAGGAGACTTTAGACCTAGTCCCATACCTGTTACTAGACGCCCCTTGGGTCTCCTAGTCAGGTCAATGTCCCCTCTATCATCCTCAAGTCCTGGTCCCTATTTGTAAAACTACTGGTGGTGGTGGAGCTGAAAAGAGGTTGACTTGTGATCTTTCCAAAGAGCCTTTCACTCTACTTTGTCTCCTGGAGAAGTCACTGCTCAGTCACCCAACTTTTGAAAAATGACTGCTCATTAGTGAGGTTTATCATGAAGTGGAAGATGTTTGAAAATGAACACGTTTTCATTATTTCCACCCCTAACTGGTTACTCTAAATGGGAACAATTTTGATATGAAAAGCTATTATAGAGTGGCACTGCCATCTATCAATTGGATCTAGGAGGAAAAGACCTCTATTGAGCTATTTAAACCAAATATATAGACTATTTATATTAAAAACATCTCAGGTAACCACTTCTACCTTATACAGCTTTCTAATTTCTATTAGACCTGGATAATCATGATGAAACATTACACCATTTGCTTTAGTAGAAAAGTGCTTCCATTCATGTAAATCTGTTGTAAATCCTCACTGTGAACAGAACACACCCTGCAATCCCAGCCATCCAGCTGCTTTGAAGGGCTCAGAGGAAGGCAGCACAGCTGCAGAACAGGCTGCTGCCCCATAACACAGGCAGAGCTCTCTAAACTGAGACCTGAAGAGCGAGGGGAAATGGGCATGGGCAAGGGGACTACTGCCAGCTGTGTCCTCTCCCCTAGACCACCTCCCAGCCCACCCTGGCAGAACTATCTTGGGCACCTGGACTGTGGGAACTCCCCAAAATAAAGGCCTCTCTGGGAATGTTCCCTGACCTCACTCCAGGTGGTTCCTGGCCTGACTCCACTGTAAGAACTGGGGGCTAAGGTCCAAACCCTCGCTCCCGCTCCCCCAACGGTGTCTGGAGAACATGGCAAAGATGCCAAAGAGGGTTTGCCACCCTCGAGTCTGAGACACTGGAATTGGGACTATGTGAGGAAGGAATAACAATGAAATACAAATTCAAAGAGTATGTTTAATACTAACTCAAATAACTGAACACTACCCACCAGCACAGAACACTGCATTTAAGTGCATCTGATGTTAAAACAGCTGAAATTCCAGCAGACTGACCTAAATGTCCAGCAACATTAAAACAATGAATAAACTGACCTTCATTAAATGAGGTACCATGCAACCATCAAAAATGATGATGCAATCATCATAAAAACCACTGAGCAACATGTAAAACTTTTCTTGTATAATATTAAGTATAAGAGAAAATTTTTATTAAAAAATGGCATATGCCCTACAACTGCAATTAAGAAAGGGAAATATACATACACGTGGCCAAGGGATGAAAGGAAATATGCAATAATGAAGACCACTGCTACGTTAAAGGGTAGGATTACAGACATCTTCTCTCCCTCCCCCAAAACCAATGTTACAAATATTTTAATGTGTTTTACTTCTGTAATAATCTTTTCAAGTTAACCATTTCTTTCTTACCATAAGCATTATACATCTTGGGACCCAGATCTGGCCTAACAAAGTAGTTTGGCAGCCGTGAGGCCAAGTTTAGTTTGCCGTCTCTCCTTGTGTACTCAGGCAGTGGAATGTTGGCCATCAGATCATCAAACCTAGAAGAAGAAGACAATGAATTTGCAAAATAAGCTTGCATTTCTAATCACTTATATGTGGGATCTCTATATGACACAAATGAACCTGTCTGTGGAAACAGAATCAGAGACACAGAGAGACTGGTGGTTGCCAAGGCAGAGATGGGTGGGAGACAGCTGAACTGGGAGTCTGGGATTAGCAGATACAAACTGGTAAATACAGAACTGATAAATACCAAGGTCCTTCTGTGTAGCACTGGAACTATATTTAATATCCTATGATAAACCACAATGAAAAAGAATATGAAAAAGAATGGGTGTATATATATAAACTGAATCACTTTTCTGTATAGTAGAATAACGCAACATTGTAATTCAACTATACTTCAATATAAATGAAAAAAACATTTAAGGTTAGAATTGCAGTGCTTATGAACAAAGTATTCTTTCTCTCCTACAGCACACATATATATCAAAATAATCTAGAAAAAAAAAAATCTAGAACACTGCAGACAAAAGATCTGAGCAAAAACTTCCTGATATGAAGTAACACTAAGGGATATATAATTCCTTAGTTCTGAGCATTCAAGGTTCAAGCGCAAATCAGGAAAATGGATCAAGCAATTCCACTGTCTTGTCTAAAGCAATGTCACTACATTCTACCCAACCCTAACATGCCTGATCTCACTCCTGCCTACAAATGAGTGCATGCATGCCTGAGTCAGCCTTTTCTCTGGCAGAGCACCACAGTGGAAACAAAGAGGGTTTTCATTAGTGAGCCACATTTAAAAGTCAGTAACTTCTTCATCTCACCAGGATCATTATTTCTCAAGAAAAGGACCATCTCTCCCCCTCCCATAATCGTACCTGGAGGGCATCATATCTCTAAAATCTTCTCCTGGTGGCCAGTCCTTAAGTTTCAACACCATTGGCTCTTTTTCATTTTTCAAGCGGTCTGAAAGGTAACCAGAATTATTGAATTGTTACTATTTATAACTCAGAAACAGATCAAAATCAATGGCAATTAGCACTTAATGCCTTAACAATGCAAATAAAATGTATTTGTCTTTGCAAAATCTTTATAACCTAACACATCTGGTTCAGTTCAGTTGCTCAGTCATATCCAACTCTTTGCGACCTCATGGACTGCAGCACGCCAGGCTTCCCTGTCCATCACCAACTCCCAGAGCTTGCCCAAACTCATGTCTATTGAGTTGGTGATGCCATCCACCATCTCATCCTCTGTCGTCCTCTTCTCCTGCCTTCAAGCTTTCCCAGCATCAGGGTCTTTTCTAATGAGTCGGCTCTTCACATCAGGTGGCTGAAGTACTGGAGCTTCAGCATCAGTCTTTCAATGAAAATTCAGGACTGATTTAAGATTGACTGGTTTGATCTCTTGTAGTCCAAGGGACTCTCAAGAGTCTTCTCCAACACCATCTGAACAGTTCAAAACCATCAATTCTGTGGCGCTTAGCCTTCTTTATGGTTCAATTCTCACATCCATACATGACTACTGGAAAAACCATAGCTTTGATTCTATTGACCTTTGTCAGCAAAGTATTATCTCTGCTTTTTAAGATGATGTCTAGGTTGGACATAGCTTTTCTTCCAAGGAGCAAGTGTGATAATTTCAAGGCTGCAGTCACCATCTACAGTGATTTTGAAGCCCAAGAAAATAAAGTCTGTCACTCTTTCCCTTGTTTCATCTATTTGCCATGAAGTAATGGGACCAGATGCCATGATCTTAGTTTTTTGAATGTTGAGATTTAAGCCAGCTTTTTCACTCTCCTCTTTCACCAAGAGGTCTTTTCCTTTTTTTTTTTTCCCTCCCCTTTCATCAAGAGGTTCTTTAGTTCCTCTTTACCATAAGGGTGGTGTCATCTGCGTATCTGAGGTTATTGATTTTTCTCCCAGCAACCTTGATTCCAGCTTGTGCTTCATCCAGTCCAGTGTTTCTCATGATGTACTCTGTATGTAAGTTAAATAAGCAGGATGACAATATATAGCCTTGACGTATTCCTTTGCCAATTTGGAACCAGTCTGTTGTTCCATGTCTGGTTTTAACTGTTGGTCTTGACCTGTATACAGATTTCTCACGAGGCAGAAAAGATGTTCTGATACTCCCATCTCTTTAAGAATTTTCCACAGTTTGTTGTGATCCACACAAAGGCTTTAGCGTAGTCAATGAAGTAGATGTTTTTCTGAATTTCTCTTGCTTTTTCTATGATCCAACAGCTGTTGGCAATTTGATCTCTGGTTCCTCTGCCTTTTATAAATACATTTTGAACATCTGGAAGTTCTTGGTTCATATACTGTTGAAGCCTGGCTTGGAGAATTTTGAGCATTACTTTGTTTGCGTGTGAGAGAAGTGCAATTGTGTGGTAGTTTGAGCATTCTTTGGTATTGCCTTTCTTTGGGTATGGAATGAAAACTGACCTGTTTTCCAGCCCTGTGGCCACTGCTGAGTTTTCCAAATTTGCTGGCATATTGAGTGCAGCACTTTCATAGAATCATCTTTTAGGATTTGAAATAGCTCAGCTGGAATTCCATCACCTCCACTAGCTTTGTTCATAGTGATACTTCCTAAGGCGCACTTGACTTCGCACTCCAGGATGTCTGGCTCTTGGTGAGTGATCACTCCATCGTAGTTATCCAGGTCATTAAGATCTTTTTTGTAGAGTACTTCTGTGTATTCTTGCCACCTCTTAATATTTTCTGCTTCTGTTCCATTCTGTCCTTTATTGTGCCCATCTCTGCATGAAATGTTTCTTACGTATCTCTAATTTTCTTGAAGAGATCTCCAGTCTTTCCCATTCTATTATTTTCCTCTATTTCTTTGCACTGAAGGCTTTCTTCTCTCTCCTTGCTAGTCTTTGGAACTCTGCATTCAGATGGATGTATTTTTCCTTTTTCTCCTTTGCCTTTTGCCTCTCTTCTTTTGATACACAAATATTAACTTTAACATTCACATCCTGCAAATTACCAACCATTTTATTTATTCAGTGTCAAGAAATCCATTATACCCAGCAAGGGGTAGTAAAATAAAGATCACTGAGTAATTTGTATTAAAGCCCTGTCTTCTCCGGATTCTCTTTGAGAGCCCTGTTTCAAACTGCTTCTTTGAGATCTTAGCTGCTCCCTTTTGTCCATGTTACATAGGTAGTGTTTTGATAGATCCAGTTTCCTCCTATACAGTATTCCAGAAGAAGTAAGCAGCTTCCCAAATAACAAACAGCATAACACTTTAACAATCAAAGGTCACAGATGTCTAGAAACCCCAGTTTTCTGAGGCCAGCATGAAATAGAAATGACTTATTTTGCTCAGAGAGACTGAAACAACCTGATGTTCTGTCCAGAGACAGTGGGCCCACTCCTCCCACCCTCCAACTACCCTCCCCCACCACCCCATCTTCTGGATGATACATAGAGGGTTTAGTCAGACTATTTTCCTGTAATAGACAATTAACCATTCCAGGTCATGTCAAGGAACTAAGAACCTCTAATTGAAAAAGATATGCTGAAATTACAATTTATAGCCATGACTCATTATGATTAACAGCAACGATAACTATTATTTCACACCTCTTACTGTGTTCTAGCCTCTGCTGAGTGTTTTAAATCCATTTAGTTCTTACAACTCAATCCAATATCCCAGTGACTTCTGGCACTACATAATATTCCTACTTTTGGATGAGGAAATTGACTGAGGTCAATTGACTGAAAGATGACTGAGGTCATCCAGCTATTAAGCAGTAAGAACTGAAACTGGAACCCAGGTTTGACTTCAAACCCTATGTTCTTGAGGACTAATGTTTATATACAAGTGTTTCATGGTCAAACAAGTACTGTCCCATAATCTAACTTAAATAGGTGCACAACAAACACAGGAAAATACAGGATACAGTGTTTGCTCAGAACATCAGTGACATTTCAGTGTGGGTGGTGTGCTGGGGTCTGGCCAGAAGAATGATCAATATGGAAAAGGCAGGCTGCCATGGACTTTGGGCTGCCTTAACCATCTGCAGGCATGAGTAAGTGTGAGCCCTAGAAAAATGAAATAAGCGAGTTCACATACACAGCAAGTACATATCAAGAGTCAGGATCTGAACCCAGGCCTAAATGGAATGCACACTGTGGTATGTGTGCCTCTATATCCTCTTTTGCCGACAAAGATCCCTCCAGTCAAAGCTATGGTTTCTCAAGTAGTCATATAGGAATGTGAGAGTTGGACCATAAAGAAAGTTGAGCATCAAAGAATTGATGCTTTTGAATTGTGGTGTTGGGAGAAGACTCTTGAGAGTCCCTTGGACTGCAAGATCAAACCAGTCAATCTTAAAGGAAACCAACCTTGAATATTCACTGGAAAGACTGATACTGAAGTTCCAATACTTTGGCCACCTGATGTGAAGAGACAACTCACTGGAAAAGACCGTGATACTGGGAAAGACTGAGGGCAGGAGGAGAAGGGGTCAACAGAGGATGAGACGGTTGGACAGCATCATTGACTCAATGGACATGAGTTTGAGAAAACTCAGGGAAGACAGTAGAGGACAGAGGGGCCTGGCATGCTGCAGTCCATGGGGTCACAAAAGTCGGACAGGACTGAGCAACTGAATGACAACAAGATCCCCTTTCAAAGGACCTGCTGCCCTCACAGCTTTGAGGTCAGCCTCAGGTGCAGAGAGCTGCCCTGCCAGGTCTTGCCCTTCCCATGGCCTGAGGGAGGTGAGGGGATACAGGCCCTGACTCTTCCTCACTTCAGCCCAGTCTGAGACCACGAGGGGCGACGCTTGCTCCAGAGCTCCCTGTCAGGTGTGCCACGGCTTCACTAACTACACTGCACCTGCCTCCTCTTTCATTTCATAGACTTTGATTTCCAGGTAAACATCTGACATCTGAAACTCCACCTTAAGCTTCATGTGTAGAAACCTCCATTACACTCCACTTAAAGTCAGCTATACCTGGTTATAAAGTTTGTTCAAAGTGTGGGCCATAACCTGTAAATGTGAGTAACAGACAAAAAGGAAGCAAGAAATTACAAGGTAAAGGTATACCTTAAAAGAATGAGAAATGAGCAAACCTGAATTGAGAGTCTACAGATGAACTGGCCAAACCCTCTCGAGGGGGCAGGAGCCTGACGACAGGTGCTGGGGCTCACAGGGCGCTTGTAAACACGTTACTGACTGGCCAGTCACATAAAGCACCCAGCCTCAGCACCAGACACACGGCCCCCTGACCAAGTAAGGAGGCAGTAACCAGGCTCAGCTGTGTGGAAAAGGACTCAATTCTCTGGCACTTTCAGCTCGGCTTGTCTTGTTAAACATACTGACAATCTTCTTGTTAAATAGCAAAGCTACATAAAACCACCACCCTGGAGGCACAAGCCCTGGCTCTGTGTTCCCCGTCCCCCGCCATTGGGCACATGTCTGTCACAGGACAGACACGGAGTCACCTGAAGAAGAGGTGACTAAAATCTCACTCTCAAAGAACTACCAAGAGAATCTGCCTCTGTTCAAATGCACAGAATTTGAAAAAAGAAAGGGAGGAGGAGGTAAGATAGGAATTTTAAACTCCAGACTCACAGAAAATACTGCTGCTCCCACTGAAGGACAGTCGGCTCCTGCTGCTCCTGTGCCCACCCCCAACCCCACTTCACACCCTCAGCCCCTTAAAGGGTCTGTAATACGTACTCGGAACATCTTCAAAGCCATCCCAGAAGTCTCCTACTGTTGCTCCTGTGATGATTTCATTGGTTCTGCAGTTAACGAGGTCAACTTCCTGGTTTCCAAACTCCCTCCTGAAGGACTCCGGTTTCCAGAGTTCAGTGTTCAGCTTGTGGTGCACCCCTGACACCATCACTGGCTAGGAGAGGAGAATGAAGACTTCGGTTTGAACTCCCCCAGCCCTGTCCCCTCTCCCAAGGCCGTCCCTCCTCAAACAGCTGCTGATTTTTTTCTCTGAGGCTGGTCCTTAGGTTCAGCTCCCAAAATGACATCATAGTCCTGTGTTCGTACAGCATTTCGTGTCTTTGCTTACCTGCTACACACACCCCTTGCTCTCAAATTAACTAGCAAGCTTTGAAAAGGAAGGATTATACCTTCTGACTCAGATCCCACGACTCACAGAACAGCAACGCCATGGCTCAGGGCCAGGGACGTGCAGGAGAGACAAAGGCAGCGAGAATGCCCTGTCCGAGGCGGGTGTTGCCACTGGGCTGCAGCTTCTTGTTAATCAGCCAGGAACATGACCCTGAGATCGCCCAGTCTTTTGGTTACCCAAGATAGGCCAGAAATCCTCATTTTCATGTGAAATAGCCTGACTAAAACATTAGCAACAAATTCAACTTTTAAAAACCATTATATGGAGATTCCTTAAAAAACTGGGAATAGAACTGCCTTATGATTCAGTAATCCCACTGCTGGGCATACACACTGAGGAAACCAGAATTGAAAGAGACACAGGTACCCCAATGTTCATCGCAGCACTGTTTATAATAGCCAGGACATGGAAGCAACCTAGATGTCCATCATCAGATGAATGGATATGAAAGCTGTGGTACATATACACAATGGAGTATTACTCAGCCATTAAAAAGAATGCATTTGAGTCAGTTCTAATGAGGTGGATGAAACTGGAGCCTATTATACAGAGTGAAGTGAGCCAGAAAGAAAAACACCAATATAGTATACTAACGCATATATATGGAATTTAGAAAGATGGTAACAATAACCCTGTATACGAGACAGCAAAAGAGACACTGATGTATAGAACCTTGA
>NW_011495040.1:3107188-3107442 GCF_000754665.1 Bison bison bison | reverse complement strand
AAAGAGACACTGATGTATAGAACAGTCTTTTGGACTCTGTGGGAGAGGGAGAGGGTGGGATGATTTGGGAAAATGGCATTGAAACGTGTATAATATCATATATGAAACGAGTCACCAGTATAGGTTCGATGCACGATACTGGATGCTTGGGGCTGGTGCACTGGGACGACCCAGAGGGATGGTATGGGGAGGGAGGAGGGAGGAGGGTTCAGGATGGGGAACACATGTATACCTGTGGCGGATTCATTTTGATA
>NW_011495040.1:3083137-3107052 GCF_000754665.1 Bison bison bison | reverse complement strand
ACCAATACAATGTTGTAAAGTTAAAAAAAAAAAACAAAAAAAACCCATTATGTAATCCTCAAAAAACCAAACAAGACCTACTGTACAGCTCAAGGGAACCCTGTTCAGTGCTCTGTGGTGACCTAAGTGGGAAGGAAATCTAAAAAAGTGGGGATATATTTATATGGCTATCCCAATGGGTCAGTGGCAAAGGATCTGTCTGCAATGCAGGAGATCTGGGTTTGATCCCTGGGTAGGGAAGATCCCCTGGAAAAGGAAACAGCAACCCACTCCAGTATCCTTGCCTGACAAATCCTATGGACAGAGGAGCCTGGCGGGCTACAGTCCATGGGGTCACCAAGAGTTGTACATGACTAAGAGACTAAAACAGGAGCATTATAGCCGATTCACTCTGTGTTAGTACAGTAGAAACTAACACAACAATGGAAAGCAACTAAACTCCAATAAAAGTTACCTACAATAAAAAAATCAAGCAAGTCATTATATAATCCAAACAAACATGTCAGTGGACTGTATTCAGTGTGTCATTGTCATCATGAGAAAATCGTGTTAGTAAACAGGACTGAAAAAAATTTTTTTGTTGTTAAATACATACATTTTTCTATTTGGCAATTCCCAAGTCCTGGCCTTGCCCAAGAGCAAACTATTCCTTTAGCGAGGATTCTATTTGGTCCAGAAGAGAAGACAGAGATCCAGAAAACATAAACCAAAACAAGAATGCAAAGAAGCAGGTCCACAAAGCCAAGCATCATCACCTAAACTATCAACCAAAACTTCAGATGGAGCATCACTGCCCTTTAAAGCAGGCTCCCGCCTGGGAGACTACACACCAGTTCCAGGCTGACACTACATGGCTCAGGGCCACCTAAAACTGTCTTCAGCATAAGGTTATAATTCATGGAAGAGGGACACCTGATTTTTATCCTATTTTGTCTAATCCTCCAAACTTCATTAGCCTCAGTCATATACCCAATTCTCCAATTGACATTTATCACACAAGAATCACTGAGCCCAGAGAGCACTCATCAAAAATCCAAAGATGGGCCTTCCCTGGTGGTCCAGTGGTTAAGAATCTGCCAGGCAATGCAGAGGACATGGGTTCGATCTCTGGTCTGGGAAGATCCCACATGCTGTGGAGCAGCAAAGCCTGTGTGCCACGAATACTGAGTCCGAGCACTACAATACTGCAAGCCTGTGCTCTGCAACAAGAGAAGCCACCACAATGAGAAGCCTGCACACAACACCACAGAGCAGCCTCCACCTCTACAATGAGAGAAAACCTGTGTGCAGCAATGAAGACCCATCACAGTCAAAAACAATAAAATAAAAAAATAAAAGATCCAAAGATGACTGGTTGGAAGCAATCAAAACCAAAACCTCATCAGAGAATACAGCTCAGGAATGTTTGTGGTAAGAAATAAGACTCACAGCCACACTCTGATTGCATTCACCCTAAACAATAAAGTACAGAAAAAAAGAGATAAAGTGTATAGCACTTAAAATCCAGCAAGTGGGGAGAGGAGGGGCTGTGGGGTGAGGTTGTCAGAAGTCTACCAAAGGCACTGGGAAGGGGATGTGGTGGGGCTGGGCAAGAGGCCCCTTACCTGCCCTTGTTTCCAGCACTCCCTGAACACATTCCAGTTGCTCTTGTTGTTGGGATCTTGCAGGCAAAGCAGACGGTTATCACACAGCCAGTAGTGGGGAGTGTCAAAGCCCAGAATGCTGGGCTTGATGGTCAGTCCTTGGGGCCTCTTTGATAAATCAGAGCAGGTCTTATTTTGTACCAAAGAGGCAAAGATGTCATCAAGGATTTTTGGTGTATTCTTGAGTCCATTTTCTGTCTGAATTTGAAAAAGAACATAAGTCTTAAACATGTCATTCCCTACCATCAATAAACCCTATATTCCTATAACAGTAGGATGAGTACATATTACATACCCAGGGAAGAACCCAAGTCAGAACTCTCACAGAGGTAAGTCTTCTTCCTCTACCTGATACCACAACTCTCAGAAGTGGTACATAAAAAAGTGTACCCATCAGCCAAGAATTAGAATCAGCCCATCAGTGTACCCCAAAGCCCATAAGCCAAGAATTAGAAGCTGTGAAGCCCATCTGCCAATGATACAGCCTTTGTATCCATGAAGGAAGAAAGCAATGGACTCACATCCTTCTTTCTACTTTCTGTTTTAGTTTCTCTACTCTCTTCTACTCTGACTCTGTTCATCTTTATTGAGGGGGGCAGGGAGTGGAGGAGAGTATAAACAGTAAGACAAATACATACCTTTCCTGTAGAGGAATTCAAGAGATTTCGGAGGAAACCCGAACTGTTGTTGCTTACAGGTGTCAAAATTGTGCTGTTAAAGGTGTGGAGGACTGTGCTGGATTTGCACAAGGGGGGGAGGGGTGGAAGGCATTTGATTTCATTCTTTAAAATTGGCATCGCTGGTTGCTTTTCTAAAACGGAAACCAAAAACATCCAGATGGAAAAGCATTCTGAAAGGCAGAGCCCTTACTAGTCTTCTATTAACAGAATTACTATGGAACCAGGAAACTTAAGAGGATAAATACTAATGATATTACTGATTTTGGTAAGGATTTCCAACTGCTATTTACATATATTATACATAGTATATATATATAAACATTCAATACCCAAAGTGATACTATGGTAAACTGTACTTTTTATTTGTTCCGGGTATGTAAAATACAACTGATTTTTGTAAATAACATTGTAACTATCAACCTTGATAGTATTTATAAATACAGATTCTCTTAGAATTTCACATGCGTAATTAGATTGTCCACAAATATCAACAGTTTTCTCTCTTTATTTCCAATCCTAACATCTTTTTGTTCACTTCACTGCAATAGCCAGGACTTCCAGTACAATGTTTAATGAAAGTCTGAAGACAGGAATCCTCGTCTCATGCCTGAACACAGAGGGAACAGCTTAAAAATTATTCAACTGATTAAAAAATTCAGTAATAATTTGACATGTTTGCTGTCAACTTTATCGTAGAAACTCATTACATTAAGGATATTCCCTTCTGTTCCTAAGTTTTTTTGTTTTAAATATAAGCAGATTTTGAATTTTACTCTTTTTCTGTATCTCCTCACATGACTTTTCCCCACTTTTTAAATGTTAAAACTGCAGCTGCACTTCTCAAGCCCTATTGGGTCACCCCGTGTTAAGTCCTTTATTTACTGTACTGAATTCTATTCAGTGAGATGTTTAATATCTCTGCGTGAAAGAAAGTGATCTGCAATTTTTCTTTCTTGTAAAACAGCCAGAAAGCAGAATCACCTAAATTCTAAATACCTGATTTCCAAACCCATGCTCTTTATACTACAATCAAGCATCCTGAGACAACAGCATGGATGAGAAAAATAAAGTTGAAGACAGAGTGTTCCCATTTAGACAGAATAGGAAATATATACAAGGTAGAGATAGAAAGGCAAAAATTACTATTGAAACTAATAATTCTCAGCCCACCCTATTCTTGCCAAACAGAAGCTCAACAATGACTTCTATCACCAGCAAAAGTTCTCTCTGGGCTTGCAACTGTGTCAGGTCTCAGGTGACTACAGGGAACCCCTAACCCTCCACACTGCTTCTCCAAGTAACTGAGGTTTGCCAAGTCCCTCTGGGAACAGATCAAAGTTCTGGAAGGCAGGAAACACTCACCCTTGTTCTCCTTGTTGACATTGCCACTGGTTAGGTCTGCCAGCCAGTTCAAAGGAGACGTGCTGGCCGGACAGGCGGGTTTCACACTGCTGGCTGGTTTGGAGGCGGCCTCCCCACCCACAGTCACTGGCTCCAACCCCGAGGGATTCTGCGGGAGCATGGTACCGAGAGTTGCTTTTTCTCCAGTTAAGGAAGTCTGCGTTGAGTATAAAAGGAGAACTTGACACAGGCTGGAAAACTGCATTTTCTTATCTTTTCCCCTAACTGCTCACCAGTAGGAGAGAAATATCTGCAACAAAACCACCCAATAGCCCTGGAAATCATCACAGTTGCAGTAATCTTCCAATAATAGAACAGAACTGTGTAGTTTTGTGTAGAAGAGATTTTAATTTTTTAACTTTAAAGTATTACTAGAGAAAGTATAAGACGTGAAGGATGTAAATACAGCAAGATACAACCCCACTATTGTAGCAGCATCTCATATTCATTCATAGTCCTATCACTCCATCCACCACGTTTCTTTACAATGCTCAGTTTGTTCCCATCACCCAAGTGTCATGAGTAAGCACTCAAAAACCAGCGACTGAACAAGTAAATGAGGCAGTGTAGGAAATACAGCTGTGAATTCAGGAGGAGGTGGGAAAACGCAGAAAAAGGAAATGCTCTTTTGATTTAGTGTAGCGTAGTAAGCTTTAAAAAGTGATGAAGAGCCCTAACAAGAACTCAAAACATGAACCGAACATGAACAACAACAAAAACGACAAACAGAGCACACCACTTATTTTACTGACGTTATTATTCCTCTATTACTGATGAGGAAGCTAAAGCACATATATGTCAGTTCATCTGAGCCAGAGTTATGCAACTAGAAAGTAGCAGAAAAAGAATTCAAATTCAGTTCTGACTCCAACGATCAAAACTCTTCTACCAATGCTGCCTTCCACACCACAGCTTCATAAAAATGTAAAATAATTTCTGATTACTAAAAACAAGGAGTGAGGAAGAGTAAGGGGGGTAGATGTGATGACAGACATGAAGGAAATGTCACCATAAAGAGGCCTGTGAGCACCAAGGAAATGTACACATTTTTTAAATTGAGAGATACAGAAAGGATTGTTTCAGTATTATTTCCTTCAATTCTTTATATATTTATTACAGGTAAAATATATTTAGTAATTAAAAAATGTTAGGCTTATCTGAAAAATTTTAACTGTGTAAAACTATAGTAAGTTTAAAAACCTATACAAATTTGATAGCAATTTATTAAGTAGACTGTAACAGAAAAGGTTTTGCTTTTTCAAGGAATGAAAATTAAAATCCTACTTAAAAGAGACTACAAATAAAGTCCACAAAAATAAATGTAAAACTTGAGAATGGGTCTATAAAGTGCCACATGAAACAGATGAAGCGTTTCTTTCCACTGACAGTTCTACCCACGTTCCTTTCTAATATACTATAGAAATCCTCGGCTTATTGAAAACAGACAGACAACAATTAACAAGGATGGTGAATCCAGCATAAACAGTAATACCTGTTTTATGTCTTCCTTTGAGGCTGGTTTTGAAAAGAGTTTGAACTGCCTGTTTGAACAGGGACAATTTGCTTTTATTCCCCATTTTGCTCTTACAGAATGAACAATGTCTCCAACATCATAGAGGGCTAAAAAAAGGGCACAGGCAAACATCTGAACAAGAATATTAGGTACTTTCAACCTCAACATTACAAAGCAGAAGCTGGTATTTCTAACAAGATAACTTGTTTTAGCAGCACTTATTTTAGAGTGGGCTTCCCAGGTGGCGCTAGTGCTAAAGAACCCGCGTGCCAATGAAGGAGACAGAAGAGACGCGGGTTCGATCCCTGGGTCAGGAAGATCCCCCGGAGGAGGGCATGGTAACCCACTCCAGTATTCTTGCATTCTTGCCTAGAGAATCCCATGGACAGAGGAGCCTTGCAGGCTATAATCCATGGGGTTGCAAAGAGTAGGATAGGACTGAAGTGACTTGGCATGCGTTTTAGGGTGCTTACACTCCCTCCTTTCCATTCTAAGTATGCTTTCCCCTAAATGCGCCATTTTCTTTCCTTTTAAAGAACTATTCAGAAAGCCTTAATCAAAAACTTTGGGGGCATTATTTAACACACTTCTGGACAATTTATGGTACACACTAAAATAAAGATAGCAAGTAATTATATTACACAAAATAAAACCAAACTACCAGCCCCTATGAGCTAATCAAAACACAGGCAAAAGAAAATCATTGCACCCCATGAAATACCTTTTCCAGGAATGATCTGTGTAGGCATGAGGTTCTCTGGCTCATGTATTTGACTCTTCACACATCTCAGCCAATTGAAAGTCTTATAGGCAGCACCTGGAAAGAACTGATTTGTAGTTACTGCTCTTTATGGACTCTGGCCCCACAAGTTTCAGAAATCCATCACCCGCCCATCAGTGAGAGGCTTAACTTAAGAGTAGAAGGGGCTGGGAGAAGAATGAAGTCAGCTCTCACCTTGTTGGCAGTTTTTCCTCTTCATCCGATAGCAGTCCACACACACTCCAAACCCACACCTGGGACACACCCAGTGCAGGTTGAAGATGGTGGTGTCACACACGTCACACATTTCCCGCACACCTTTGACGGCTCGCTTCCAAGCAACCTGTCCTACGAAAATCAATAAGCCACTTAGTCTTGGGGAGGAGAGGGCCCCCGAAATAAAACATGAAGGGGGAAGGAGTTCGTGCCATTACCCCCTCTCACTGGAGCTCCTGGTAACTGTTTAGCCTCCAGAGCCCACCCCAAGCCCCCGCCCCAGGCATGACGCTCTCCTGGACTCCTCCAGCATTCCCATCAGCTCATATCTGCACTCCAGACTCGGGCCTCTCTGTACATGGCACACAGTCAAGGGCAATTTTGCTTCCCTTGAGGAGCAACAAAATTAAAAGACGCTGTTCCTTAGAAGAAAAGCTATGACAAACCTAGATAGTGTATTTAAAAAAGAGACATCACTTTGCCAAAAAAGGCCCGTCTAGTCAAAGCTATGTTTTTTTCCAGTAGTCAGGCATGGATGTGACAGCTGGACATAAAGAAGGCTGAGGGCCGAAGAACTGATACTTTTGAACTATGGTGATGAAGAAGACTCTTGCAATCTCTTGGACAGCTAGGAGATCAAACTAATCAATCCTAAAGGAAATTAACTCTGAATATTCATTGGAAGTACTGATGCTGAAGCTGAAGCTCTACTACTTTGGCCACCTAATACGAAGAGCCAACTCATTGGAAAAGACTCTGAGGCTGGGAAAGAGTGAAGGGAAAATGAGAAAGGATGGCAGAAGATGAGACGGTTAGATAGCATCGCTGACTTAACGGACATGAATCTGAGCAAACTCCAGGAGACAGTAAAGGACAGGGAAGGTGGTGTGCTGCAGTCCGTGGGGTTACAAAGAGTCAGACACGACTCAGCAACAGAACAACGAGGAGATTAAACTTCATGCAAGCAGAATTCCTGCTCAGATCTCTACTTCCACCCCACCCTCCAAGGAGTTCTGCACACTACTGGTGCGTAGGAAGTCCTGCTGAGTAAGTCAATGAAGAAAGCAGCACTGGTTATGCAAGTTGGGGTTTAGACACAGGTATCAGAGAGCAGTGGTTCCTCACCTTTTGGGTCATGAGACGCTCTGAGACTATAAAGGCAGCACAGACCTCGCTTTCTTCAAAGAAAAAACATTTCACTCAAATCCACAAACCCAACCTTCAGTGCAGAGTGTCTGGTTATTCACAGATGCCCCGAAACCTCTCAGACTGCTCATTAAAAACCCTCCGGGTGCTTAGGGAACCTGGAGGGAGCAGCCCATTAACTAGCAAAGGTACAACGGTCCAAAGTTGGTTCCTTCACAGACCAGAGACAGAAACTCAATTTTGCTAGAGCCAGGAGTGATGTGGGACCCCCAGGACCGACTCACACTAACCAAATAGTCAACAGATGGAGGCATAACCTAGACTTCTACAAAGTAGCATCTTCTGTTCCAGTGGTCAAGCTCTTGAGAACTGGAGGGAGGGGACTTCCCCGCGACGAGGAGTGCCAAATACAGCATCAGAAAGCTTCAAGAAGTAGGAACAAAGGGAGGACATTTCCCTGGGACACAGAAAAGCCCAATGTCTCGATCAGAAGATCATTGTCTCTCTCTCTCTCCTGAACAAGACAGGATCAATACTGTCACATTTGTGTTCTAAAGAGAACATTCATCTTTTTCTAATCCCGTCAGTGGTGACTTTTTTTCTTCAGACTGACCATAAAACACGTGACTAACTTCAGTTTGCTTCAAAGTAATCCAACTGCTGAGTGAACCTCTGTCATTTTATTACAATGTGAAAGTTCAGTGCATAATACATAGACCTTCAGGCATTTTACAGACAAGATTTTATGAACTTCACCTTGGTCACTGGATTAGACTATTTTATTACAGAGTAGTCTTAGACCTCTTAGCCATCTATTCAATGATTGTCATTGAAAAGACAGAATAAATGTTTGAAGGCTGGGACCTGCTTCCTAACCTCAGGAGCAGAGGGTACCATCTCACCCCCCTCTCTAGGAACACCTTGTGGTAGCATCCTTCAGGATCACTCACAGAGAGTTCCTCTCTCCAACTGACCAGCTTGTCACAGAGGAAATGAAGAGGAACAGGACAATCAAGAAGGAAAGGCTAATCACATATACATCTTTAAGGACCAAGTTTCTTAATTATGCTCTTAAAAAGACAACTGTAGTTTTTTTGGAGTGGAAAAATAAAAATCCACATTTTTCAGACAACTTAACAGTAGCCCTGCTGATTCAGGAAGCTACTAATATATTTCAAAGAAGTGTTTTTACTTTCCAATCACTCATATACCACCTGTAGATCAGTTACTTAAGAATTCTTTAAATATTCTTTTACTTAAAAGTATGTAAGAAGAAAACTTTCGTATCTTTACTGAAAATGAAACACCAGAGTCACTTGTCCTAAATGTAAGATCACAGGAGATTCTTGACTTATCAGGGTCTCTATTGCCCAAGAGAACAGAGTGATTCTAAAGCTGCTTTTCAATTCAGTAGGACTTCAGCTGCCTGTAGAGTTTACAATGCCACTCCCCACCTAGCGCTGAACTTCCACTCCTGGGAATGCCCCAGTTTCCATTCCCTGAACTCTGAGATACAAGAATAATCAAACTTATCTAATATATTATTTTGGTGCTTAAACTAGCTTCAGTTAGTTCCTGGAACCAATGATAAAAATTCTTAACACTGGTATGTACAGATGCTTATATTGAAACATATATGGTTATACAAAGTCTGAAAAGATACCTACTAGAGGAATGAAAAGGCTTCACTTTTTACTTTGAACCATTTGTGGAAGACACAATGATGGAACAAAGTGTGAGACTGTCTCACCCCTTAAGGTGAGCCCATACTGTTGGTAACGCTGTGCAAATTCCACCACCATCTCTCTTTAGCTTTCTTAACAAAAAAGGAGTTCCACTCCTTTAGTAAACAACCTAAACAACCTCCAAAGAGAGGTAACTGACTCTAATTAAATCAACAGGCAGAATCTGTCACAAGGAAAAAAAGGCAACCTCAGTATACCAAAGTCATCTAAACTTCTAGGTGAAAATGAAACCCACACATTATTTGGACTTAGGTATCATTTAGGGATGAAAGTCAAGTTGGACTCAAAAATCCTATCCCCTAAGAGGTGCTCTTACTGTGTGGCTCAATAGTTGACATAGCTTCCTTTTCAGAAATCACCATTTGACAGAAGTGGTCTCCAATGTTGGCCAGGATATACTTTGCTGTGTCCAAATCAGTCCCCACAACATTTCTGGTTAAAGGCAACCACAAGCCAATTGCTTCACTGTCATACTTGTTTGGTGTTAAGAAGCCTTCTACCCGCAATACACCATGTTTGTTGAACTGTAACCTAGAAGAAGTGAAAGGAAGAAAGAAAAAAAAAAAGCATGTTACATATATAAAATATTGATTTACAACTTGTTGTTACTATTTAAATATTTAAATCAACCCCATTTCCTTCCCAGCTTTCTATAATCTCCATGGCTAGTAACAGCCAATTTGCTATGTGGCAGCATCAGTATAAAGATTTTCCCTCAAAAAGACATGAAGGACTGGAGGGGAGAGGAGGTGTGCTTTACATTCCAACCAGTTATCTAATCCTGTCACCTCCAGGCACAGCTACTGAACCTGCCTGATGTGGATGGAAGTTAATAGCAAGAACAATCACAAGATGTCACAGAAGTAAACTGACAACAAACAGAAGGTGATATAAATAACCTGATCAGATCTGAATATAACAACTGCTAAAAGATTAATGCTCAGCAGAGGAAGGCTAACCCTAGATATCACTGAAGCCAAAACCACATGAATTCATGAGGTATTCAGAATCCTTAGAATTCTAGCTGTAAATTACCATGCAAGATTCTGGAATAAGAGGCAGTGTTATGATGGGGCTTGGTACCTAGGAAGGTGGAGCCAAAAGCTGAGTATTTTCTCAACATTCTGTTTCTAATACATCTTTGACATCTATCATGTTTTTTCCTAGGTTGTGTAGTAGTCTGGGATTTATTAGAAGACTTCATGTTAAGAGACAGTAATTAAGCTTGGCCTTGCAAGAACAGGTAGATATTACGTAACAGATGGCATGTCAAGGAAACGCTATTTCATATAAAGGCAAGAAAAATGCAGGGACCGCAATTTCTTTGCTAGTCATTGGGCAGTTGCCAAAATTTTTTGAGCCCATGAGATGCACGAAATTGTGCCTTAGGAAAATCATTTGTCCAGAACTGGAAGCCCATGGGGAATTGCATTAACAGATGCAAACGTATTTCTAGGAGCCCACAGTTTTTAACTGACATTCCAAATGAGAGCTAGTCATAATTCTAAAAAATAAATTTGGAAGACAGTTCAAATGGGGAGGAGACGGTAAACAGGATATGGCAACTGAACTTCACCATGACCCTCCCCTCCCCTATTTCATCTACAGAACATAATGGAAAACAAACCTGATGGTACTTATGACAGTATCGATCATCACTGTAAACGTCAGGGGGAAAACGCTCTATTTTTAAAATTTTAACATTCTTTTTACCAAAGAAGTGAGTTTGTTCCACACTGGCTTCTCTTAACACTTACCACAGTTCTAATGCTACACACACTTTACTGTGGTGCTTTTGCAATTTACTCAGGAATGAATAGGACAAACTACCTACCATCTAAAATAACTCTTGTTCATTAAATAACCTTCAATCTGAAAGTTACCAGCACAGACAAAATGATCTAAAATGCTTGTGCATTTAATTCAGTTCATCAGCAATCCTGAATCTTGATAAAACTAAATGGGGAGAGATAGGAAGAAATTAAAAGCAACACTTCTGTTTATGATTAGAGTTAGTTGAGCCTGAAATTCTACCTAGATTTCTGAGAAAATGTATCATATCTAAAAGCTCATCTATACCCAGAACAACACTGCTCATTTATATATCAAAAAGACCAGAAGGCTACCTTTCTCTTCACTCAGGATGGAAGAATTTGAAGAAAATTAAATTTGACTTTAAAATAAAAAAAGCAATGCAAAAATGAAAGCTTTTGCCTATAAAAGTAGAAAGAATTTTTTTTAAAGATACACCTCCTTCCTGCTGGCATAGAGACAGGAATGCTCAAAAGCTGCCAGGGGGCATGGATGCAGGCGCAATATTCCTCCAGGGCAATGTAGCAGAATTCACGTATCAAAGCCTTAAAACACACACCTTCTGACCCAGTAAGGACACTTCCAGTCTCATCCAAAGTAAATAATCAGAGAGATGGACAACAGATGATCATCTCTGTATTTAGTGGCAAAAAATACACAATAATCTGAATACCAACAAGGGAATAGGTTAAGTCCATTTTCAAACATCATTATTCTGGGTTCTTTCATAGTTATTCAAAAGTATTTGCTGAAAAAAGTTAGTATGATTGGATTTCCCTAGTGGCACAGCAGATAGGAACCTGCCTGCCAATGCAAGGGATGCAGGTGTGATCTCTCATCTGGGAAGATTCCAGGTGCCTCGGAACAACTAAAGTCCATGAGTCACAACTGCTGAGCCCACTTGCTGCAACTACTGAGTCTTAAGCCTTAGAGCCTGTGCTCTGCAACAAGAGGCCAGCCCAAGGAGAAGCCCGTGCACCACAACAAAGAGTAGCTCCTGCTCGCTGTGACTAGAGAAAGCCCGCATGCAGCAATGAAGACCTAGTAGAACCAAAAATAAAAATAAATAATTTTTTTAAAAAGTCAACACGATCAAGTGGTTCCTATTACGTACTGGGAAAGTACATATTGGGGAAAGTAAGATTCAAAGTATTTATACAACAAGTAGGTATGCTTGAATATATTCTATAACCACATAAACACTAAGATGGCTGAAAAGTTAACAGTAGTCATTTGTGTGGTGGTTTTTTAGAACCTTCAGAATTTTTCTGTATTTGTTATTTCTAAAATCAGAAGTTTGTATTTTCAAGCTTCTTGCTTTAAAAAAAAAACTGAAAAGGAGTATGAGTAGGAAATACCATGTAATAAGATCGAGACTCCTAAATCTACAGATCAGAAGTATCATCTCTAACTTTTCCCAGTTTTAGACTTACTGTTGATAGAAGAGGAAGGAGAAAAGCACATTAAAGGGCTCAGAGTACCTCAGGTTTCCCCCAGAGGCCTCACCTCCTGAAGTGAAAGAAGCGGCAGAACACAGGCGAGTCTTTCTGCTGCTCCTTGTCCTTGCGCAGGCTGTCCAGGCGGCACTCACGGCACTTGGGCAGCTGTGCCACGATGTTCACGCAGGAGTCGTCCTGGACAAAGGCCTCGCCACTCTGCTGCAGCTTCTTGAGTTTGGCTGGGTCTGTCAAGACTGACTTCCGAGATGGGGCTAGAAAAAAAAAATGAAGGAAATGGCATGTCAGATTTTTTAAAAAATCACATCAATCTTTGACTGAATACTCAAAAGGTCAGATTTCCCAAAGGGAGAACTCATCATCTCAATTACTGGTTCAACTGTAATTTCCGAAAATGGCTGAAGACAACTATCGGAACAATTGGAAGTTTTATTCTCTTTAAAATGCTTCTCATTTGGTGAATCCATTTGGCAACATAAAACCCCAGACTCACAATTCCAAGGTAATGCATACTTGTATTCATAACCCTAGATAAGATAAACGTTTTGGGGCTTTATCTGGTAGTTCAGTGGTTAGGAATCCACCTTCCAATGCAAGGGATGCAGGTTCGATCCCTGCTTGGGGAACTAAAATCCCACATGCCCCAGGGCAACGATGCGGTGCGCTGCAAACTGCAGAGTCTACACGCTCTGGAGCCCATGTGTGACAACTAAGATCCGAGGAAGCCAAAAATAAATAAAAATATGTAAATAATTTAAAAAAAAGCCCAAAACAGATAAACATTGCAGGCAGACTTCTCCAAAGCAGACACTTAACTCAAACTCACTGCAAACTTAACAATACACAGGGATAGGTTTATCTCAATAGAGGACCACGTGGAAACCAATTCTGTCAGTTTTTACACTCAAAAAAGACTGGCTTAAGAGGTGCTTTCTAAAGCATTCTGCAAAGCTAACCATTCCAAACATAACAAAACCCAAATAACATAGCCCCCCCCCCCCCCCACGTCTATAAGTTATTTCCTAAGTGCTTCCAAGAGCACTGACCCCTGCCCCTCAAACAATCTTAAATTTCCTTCACACATACTTTCCATTCAAGATTAAGAGCCTTGGCTAAAGACAGAATTTCGATTCTAAGTAAATGCATGTTTAAGTTTCAACTTAAAAGCTGGGGAACTTGAATGGAAATGCAACATAGTGTCTAAAGGGAGAAAAAAGTAGAGACCTAATTTTAAAGAGCAACCACTCTGTTAGGGGAAATAACACAGAAGGGAATCTATTTCTAAGTCAAGAGCCTTTGGGCACGCAGTGAGCCCTCTGCATCTGTGGGTTCAACCAACAATGGATTGAAAATACTATACAGGGACTTCCCTGGTGGTCCAGTGGTTAAAACTCTGCATTTTCAATGCAGGGAGTATGGCTCCAATCTACAACCAAAAATTTTTTTAAAAAATGAAAAGAAAACACTACACAATCTGTGGCTGGTTGCATCTGCAAATGCAGAACCCCAGTGTCAGATGGGGAAGGCTGACAGTAGGGGACTTGTGTATTTGCAGATTTTTGGTATCTGCAGGAATCCTGGAACTGATCCCTCTTGGATACTGAAGAATAACTGTATTTCATATAAAACCAACAGAAAAGACCTTACCTTGGGGTCCAAGGGAGCTGAGAAAAGGAAAGTAGATTCTTAAGCAAACAAAAAACAAAAACACAACTTTGGGAGAACCACTCGAGAGCTGGGTGGGAGATGCTGCTAAGAGGTCTTGAAGGAAACTAGAAGTAAGACCTCAAACCAAAGGTGGTTTTAAATAAAATAAGCATCTTTAATAAATCACCTTTGATGTGTCCTGATGTTCTCTCTCTTTTAAAGCAGGACTAGAGCACACCTTAAAACGCTAAATGGATGCCGTCAGGCCCCAACTCCTTAAACATTGTTATTCAGTAAAAGAGAAGGTAAAGTAAGGTAAAGTCAGAAAGGAGAGAAAATAAAGTAATCAGTAGTTTAAAATTCCATCCTGATACTGAAAACACATCACCCTTTGAATGGGACCAGATTTTCCCAAGCTGAGTCCAGAGATTATCTTAACAACTGTCTTGCCTGGGCTTAAAAGAGGAAATATCTAGAAATAAGCAAGTTGAATTATCTAAAGTTAGCTCTGTATTGAGGAGTGCAGCGGTTGATCTCTCATCAATGATTCTCTTAACTCAGAACCAAAAGCAATACTGACTTCTGAGAAGCCATGCATCTACCAAATAGAAAAAAGAGTGGCTGTTCAACTCCAGCTTGTTTTTGTTTTCGAACCCCTAAGTAAGGTCACACAGTGGAGCAGCAGTGTCCAGTGGAGTCTTTCCAAATCCACAAGCAATACTGGTGGAAACAGTAGAGATCTCGGTAGGTTTCTAATCACACTGCCTTACTCCTCAGCCTTAGAAGTCCCAGTAGACAGCACACAGCAGGATGTGACAAGGCCTCTCATTTCCCTCAAAATCATTTTAGTTGGAACAGAGTTGCACAACATATTAAGCAAGACAAAGGTGGACTCTGAAACTCACTTCTATATCTATAATGTGTTTACTGGTCTAGAACTTTTACTGCTTCTTCACATAATATGAAAATACTTTGCCTTAAAAACTAGCTGAATGTGAAGGCTGGTGACTCAAAAAGAATAAAGAAATAGAACAGGGACATGGTCATGAATATTCACTTTCTTGGGGAGTTACATAACTTCTGAGGAACAGTATAATCTTATGCAATTAATTTTATGCAAATTACCAGCTATATCAACTTAAACCTCAAGAATGAAGAAGCTGGGTTAGAAGAATTACTCAGCAAAGAAAGTTCTTTTCCAACTCCTCCAACTCTACTTCAGGAAGACCCCCAGTCAAATCCACCCATCCTGCCCTCTAGTTTCAGAGCCCTGCAGGAAGAGCTAGAGTGTGGGATTATCCATTTGTTACTTATCCAAATGAACAGCATTTTTATTAACTGTTTTTCAAGTTTTTTTATACCCAGTTGACATCTATCAAATCTATTTTTAAACTGAACCTTTTGACATACTGGAGCCATGTTGCTCTGTTAATTCTAATAAGAGAGCTTCTAATAACTCCCATCACTGAAATGCATCCTCAACGTATAAGTATCATGAAATACAATGTACCATTATCTCTATATGAAGAGCACTGAGTTCTAAATTGTGCATGCAAAGGGACTTCCCTGGCACTCCAGTGGTGGGACTCTGCTTCCACTGCAAGGGGTATGGGTTCAATCCCTTGTTGGGGAACTAAGATCCCACATGCTGTGTGGTGTGGCCAAAAAACTTAAAAACAAACAAACAAAAATCACGGGTGAAGCAGGACCTTCCCTTAAGCAAAGAGGGGAGTCCTAAGTTAGCACTGTCCGCTACATTCTTTAACTAAAAATCTCTTTGCTAGATAGAGGTGGTGATGCAATTCCCTTTTTTAAAAAACTTCAAGTCTGAACTATCCCTGTGTGAGCATAAAACTTTAATCACTTCCTTCTCTCCAACATAGATGTTACAGAAAAATCAGTTACAGGATGACGATAAAGCAAGCAGATCACTTTAGATTTTTTTTTCAAAATTTTCTTACAACCAAAAACTGGGACCCACCTAAGTCATATGGTAAATGCATATACGGGTATCCCTGCAGCCTTTAAAACGCTGACAGACATCTACAACTAATGCACTGGGTAAAACTGTTGGTACGAACCCATGTGTCTCACAGCTCATCTGTGTTTCCATATACATAGAACCAATTTCACCAAAATATGAACAGTATCACTTCTCAGATTTAGGGGTTTTACTTTCTTCTTTGAATTTTTTCTACCATCATTTTCCTATTATTTTCTCATAAGGTAAGAAGAAGATAATGTATGTACTGACAACCATCTTACCTTTTACCAATAAACATATGCAGAAACACTCACCATTCTGGAATTTATTGTTGCTTCTTGTACAGCAGCTTTCAGGATCTACTTTTGCTGAAGATGCCTTTATATTCTGTGACTGGCAGCCTAAAGTTGAAGGTTCTCCCCTTTTTTCTATGCAACTATCAGGACTGTTACTATTGACAGCTGCTTTCTCTTCTGGCTTCTTTGAAAGGACATCAGATGTGGAAGGTGCATGTTCGAAATGCTTCTGCAGTTCAGGAGTGTTGGTGATTTCCAATTCTGCCACAGAAGCCGCCTTTATTGGTATGCACTCCTTAGGAGGATCAGTCGATGATGGAGGAAGAGATTCCACACTGCTTTCCTCTTCAGTGCTGGTCTTCAGCTGGGAACAGCTTCCCTTTGGTTCATTCAGGGTTTTTAAGTCTCCAGTTCCAATCTGAGAGGACTTTGAAGAGAGCAAATCTACTTTGCAGGCAACATCTGGTTTTGTTCTCAGTATTTCAGGCTTTGTATTTAGACAGGAAGAAAGTTCTGGTAAAATCTGTTTATGACATCTGAAAAAGATTAATATGGAAAACTAGCATCTAGGCCTCTTTCATCTCTTCCCTACCTTCCAAAAATAATTGCTTGCTTTCCTAAAGTAGACAGTATGAAAGAGAAAAGAAAACTGCTTATATCAGAGAATTCAGGATAGATTTCTGTGGGCTGGAGTTAAAAGTAATCAGTCAATGGCTAGGAAAAAATATCTTAAGACATTAAGAAAAACACAACCCTAAATTCTATCTGCGTGTTCTCATAGTTAACTACTTCATGTTAGTTCTATTTCTCATAGCAAAATGAACCTTAGCTTTCCCTCAAAACAGAATATCACATGAAACCAAAATCACCAGTAGCATAAAACTCCGTCTATGAACATGTTACCAGCCTAGCACTGGACAATCTCATGCTTGTTTGGTCAGTGATCAGGACCCGAAGCAAAGAGAAGGGCCAGCTGATGACATGCTTGTTCACAGAACCATCTGGTACCCTCTCCACCCCTAATAGGGGTTTATCCTTCAAGAAGTTTTGTTTCTCTGAAATTCGTCATAAAGTTCTTTCCTCAGCAGAACGCAAAGTCCTTTTTCCCTCTTACACTAGTCTTCCTGACTCTACCAAAGGATCTCATCCTGGAGAAGTTCTCATTGACGCACTCATGTTGTTGAGTTGCTCAGTTGTGTCTGATTCTTTGTGACCCCAAAAAACTGTAGCCCACAAGACTCCTCTGTCCATGGGATTCTCCAGGCAGGAATACTGGAGTGGTTTGCCATTCCCTTCTCCAGGGATTCTTCCCAACCCAGAGATCAAACCCAAGTCTCCTGTATCAGCAGGCAGATTCTTTACCATTGAGCCACCTGGGAAGCACTCATACTAGATATCTTTGTTTGGGTACCACAAACTTCTTACTGTTACCTCTTTCAACTCTGAATAAACAACCTCCCCTGACCCTGCCCTTTCTCTGACTGTTCCATGGTCATCCTCTAAGCTCCCTCCCTGGCAGCCTGCTGTCCTCCCTGTGAACTGGTGTGCTCATGCACTCTCCCATTTACTACAGTGGTCTTCCAAGCCTACCTTTCTACACCAGTTTCTGAGCCCTATCTTAGGTCTTTACAACTGCTTACACAGGCCACCATCCCTCCTAAAAAAGATCCTTCTCTTAAAACTCATCTCTCCATTAATCTTGTGGCCACTTTAAATTTCTGATTAGATTTTACATTTCTTATTCCACTATCTTCTGTAAATAAGTAACTGTAAGTCATAACTACTGCTTCCTTGATTTTGTCTTACTATTTTCTCTACTGCTACATCTCTCAGCTATAGTTGAGGTCCAGGCTGATGAAGCTCATTCACTGGAACCCTGTCTCCCTCTACCCCACACTCCCATGGATCTCAGTCTTCCACATACAACCAACTGGCTCCCTTTCCTTGAAAAGTGGACATCTATTCTCCAGCTGTTTGTAGTATTTCAGTAGACCATTCTCTCTACTATACAAAGTCAAGAAAGCTCCTCTTTCCTCACACCCCCTTTTCTTTTCTGTGACCTGTTTTATGTAGGTCTGTATGCCAACTACACGTATCACCTCTGAAGGCATATGACCAATTGGAAACTAACCTCCCCTGACAACCTGAGATACACTGAATGGCAGGTCATTACATCAAATTTTCACTGCACTAACACTCTCTAAACACTGAATGTAGGGTCAATCTTGCCACCCGAGCAATGTCAGCTCAGACAGAAAGAACCATGGCTAAAATAACCCTTCTATATTCTGATTAAACATCAGTATGGGCTTCCCTGGTGGTACTACTGGTAAAAGAATCTGCCCGCCAACGCAGGAGATGTAAGAGATGCAGGTTCGATCCCTGGGTTGAGAAGATTCCCTGGAGGAGGAAATGGCAACCCGGTCCAGTGGGTTGCAAGATTAAACATCTTTAACTTCTGACTCACCCCTGAGGGATTTTTGCTCCGAGGTTCGGTGGAGAGTTGGCGGCTTGGGGAGTGCTCTGCTGTCTCGGGTCCTTACTTGGCGGAGTAGCTGCAGTACAGCCAAGCAGTATCTCCTTAAAAACTGTTGTGGGAACAGACTGTACAGGACACACACTAGGAGAGGCCTAAAAGATATCAAAGCAAGCAGATGTTAACAGGGAAGCCCCTAGTGCAGAATTACAAAATGCTTGCAAGATTCAAATTTATTTGCTTGGTTTAGTAGTCAACAAGCACAATACCACCACCAAATAAAAAGAAAAGAACAGGAGAACAATGAATAAACCACAAATTAAGGACTTATACCTGAGAGCTATCAAATAAGTCACTCCAGCTTTTCACAAAACTTGAGTCTTCCTAGAAAAGACCACAAGTTGATCTTTTACAGACCTTTGAATACCAGGAAAACACAGCCATGTGGCAGTTACTTGACTAGTGCAAGGCACAGAAGTGAGCTTTTTATCGACTGTCTTCAAATGGTGGCAGCTTCACATGCATTCAGTTCAGCGTTACTGAGTGCCCACCGCGCACTTACTGCGAGGACTGGCAGGAGACCAGACCACATAGGGCTCTTGCAGGCAGTGGAGCCTACTTGGTACCACATAAGCCTTTACAATGCAATAAAGGTTGAGGACATGGTTCTTGCTTGTAAGTGGCTCATCAAGGCACAAATGTCATCCCAAGCTGCAAAAAATACCAAGTCATGACAGGCCTGTGGGACAAAGTTAAGACACTTGTCCCCTTCCCTTTTTGTGTACTTTTACCTTTACAAAAATATGAGTGACAGACCAACTTCTTCCCAGTTTATACTATCCAAAAAAATAAAACTTCCCATCATGGAAAGAGAAGGAAGAGATTAAACTCAACTTCAGACAACTGAACATTCTATGGCTAAACCAGGTGAAATCCACAGACCAGTTTCACCAGCCTCTTTACATGTGTGTAAATTTAAAGTCACTTGTCCTTTTCATTCATTATCTCTTTTAATGACCTTTACATTCACTTTACCACCAGATCT
Organism: Bison bison bison; assembly: GCF_000754665.1. Lineage (NCBI taxonomy): Eukaryota > Metazoa > Chordata > Mammalia > Artiodactyla > Bovidae > Bison > Bison bison. The sequence continues at coordinate 3,087,231 of NW_011495040.1, read as the reverse complement.
AAACTTGTAGAATCTTTTAAGTGTCTTCATCTTCTAGTTACTAACTCCTAAAATATGATGTAGAACTTCTCTTAAGTAAGTTTTTAAAACCAGTTTTTAAACCTCACAATTCTGAATGTAAACCATGTAGCCTACATGTGAATCTTCTTTGCAGACATTTACTTTGATGGCCTTGAAAATACTGTCTATGTTAAATAAAAACATCTGAAAAATAAGAATTTACTTAATCAACATTAAAGTTCTGGCACAGCTTTCCACTATTTCACGGTGCCAAGTTATCTGATCATGTATTACACTATGTGAGCTCAGTTTTGGTTAAATATTAGCTTAGTGTTTCCCAGAAGGATCTTTGTGGGGAAGCTTTGGCTAGTCTAAGGACATCCCTGGGATAGCCAAACTTTCCCTCTGTGGGCCTCAGTTTCCTCATTTTTAAAATGAATTAAGGAAATAAGATATTTTTATTTTGTTACAATATGCACTGAACTGCTCGAGCCAGAAAACCCTCCATCTCATTTCCCGTATCAATTAGCCAGAAAATGCTGCTTCTATTTCCAAAATGTTTGTGGAATCTATCAACTTCTTTCCAGGCCACCCCTACCACCATCTTTCCCCTGGACTATCACATGTATACTAACTGGCCTGACCTCCTTCCATTTTTGCCTGAACTTTTTGCCTCTTCTCTGAAGTTAAAATTCTACCACAGAGCAATCTTTATAAATCAGTCACTCCAGTGCCGACTAGAATTCTACACGGTCTGGTCTCCGCCAACCCCCTAGCCTCATATCACTCCATTTGTTAAAAGTGCTCCAACTAAACTGGTTTCCTTTCTGGTCTCCAAATGTTCTAAGCTCTTTCTTGCCTGCACCTCTGTACTTGCTATTCTCCTCTGGGTCTGGACATTTTCATGTGGCTGGTCCCATCCTTCAGCCTCAAATCTGCTCAACTGTCACCTCAGAATCTCTAATCACTCTTTCCAAAGCAGTGTCCCAAAGCATAACTGCCTTACACTTTATATTACCATGTTTCTATCTTCCATTGTACCAACACACTGTGCAAATACCTTAAGCTACTATTTTATTGTCAGTCTCTTCACAATGAAACATAAGCTTCTATGGACAGAGACCCTGCTCTTACATCACTGTTAAATCTTTTAAAGCCAGGCACAGAGCAGATGCTCAATAAATAAGACTGGTGGAGTGCATGAATGGATAAATGCTCTTAGCACTTCTTATTTGAAAATGGTAATAGCTACAACTGTATTCTGAGTTAACTAAAGAGCCAAGCAGTAATGCCCACAAATGTCTAGCACATATTAAATGCTCAGTTAAGTATTAACTGGAAATAGGGTTGGACAACCAGATGGAAGGAAGGAGGACTCTCTTGGTGCCTCACCATACCAGGCAAAAGTTCTGGAGAGGAATGGCAACAACAGAACAGTGGCCAAGAGTGCTGGGTTTTGGTGTTAGACCCTGGTTGGAATCCAGTCTCTGACACAGTCTCAGCACATTATTTAAGCTCTCTGAGCTTCGGCTTCCTCAGTCGTAATGATGAGTAATAAAGGAGAGCAATGAGAAAAAAGGCAAGTAATGAAGCATACTGTATACGGCAGTGCTTCACCACAGTACCTGGCACATTGATTAGCTATCTCAAAGCAGAAACACATCATGCAAAACTCCTCGGTTCAGCCACCATGTGTTAGAATGATCATGACCTGGATCATTTCCTTTAAGAGACTGAAGTAAGTAGATCACTATAACTCTCCTAAGGTTTAACTTAACAGGCATAGCACTCTGATTCCAAACCCGTCTCCATGTGCACACCGCTGCACTGGCCTGACTTGGCAAGGGTCAAAGTTTCTTCTTACCTGAAGAGTTTTCCCTGAAGGTCTTCTATACCAGTCATGGCAATAGTTCCTCCCTGCCAGCAGACGGAGATAATATAATTGAGTGTATAATGATATTCCAAAAAGGATACTGCTGGCTCATACTACTCAGCAGACTGTCTCAATTAACCAGGCAACATCCTAACTCTGAGGAATAGTCTGCTAGGCAGAGAAGACCTTCAAGGAGCCAGATGCTACTGGCAAACAGGTTCACCTTATCCAGAAGTATTCATCAAGGCAATAAAGAGTCTCATCTACCTAATCCTAAACTCTTGTCACCCAAAGACTACCAACTCTGCACACATCCAACATATCTGCAAAGTGGAAACACAGTGAGACATGCACCAAGTGTGTTACTGTACTCACCTTTCACTCACATATTTAAATGAACTCTTTCTCTCCCCACGTCTTTCTTTACCTCTCCATCTCCCTGAAACTTAGGCTAGGCCAGTGTTTCCAAAAAACTTGTCTGATTACAAGGATGACCCATGACAAAGAAGAATATTTACTGATACGGAAAAACATTCATAATATACTGTGAAATCATGAAAGCTACACAAGAGTATGGCTTTTAGTTTTTTAGTTTTTTTTTTTTTAAGCCTCTGTAACTATACAGGAAAAAGAAAAACAAACAAAAATAGGAGGAGGATAGGTATTCCAAAATGTGAATAGTGAGTCTCTGAAAAGTGTGATTATGAGTGATCTTTTCTTTACTATGCTTTTCCAGGTTACCAAAATATTTTTAAATGAGAGTAACTTTTTCAAAAAAAGTAAGAACCTTTATTTTGAAAATAAGTGCAATAGAAAGGAGAATAACTTTTTATAATTAAAAATATAGTAATAATTTCTAAAACATCAATACCCAGGTAAAAATTTACCATCGCCAACTTCCTTTAGAATGAGAAGATAACTAGGATAGGTCTTTCATTTGCTTGTTGAGGCAAGGAATATGGCTTTATTTGGAAAGCCAGCTGACTGAAAAGATGGCAGACTAATGTCTCAAAATAACCATCTTCTAGGATAGGTCTTACGAGCTGAAACAGACATGCTTTTCTACATCAAATTTATTTTCACATTTTAGATGTCAAAGTTAAGGCTCAAATAGGTTGAGAGACTTATCTCCTAGCCAAAGTTCAGGCCTTTTTGAAAATAGATTCTACTGTTCCCAGTAATCAGTTCACACAAACCTACTGAGCTGGATAGGATGCTGACAGAGAGCAGAGAGACACGCTCCCTGCCCTTCAAGAGTGGGAGTCAGTAAAGATTGTCATACTGAGTGAAATAAGTCAGAGAAAGAAGAAAAAATACTGTATGACACCCCTTATACATGAAATCTAAAAAGAAATGATACCAATGAACTTACAAAACAGAGACTCACAGACAGAGAATGAATTTATGGTTGCCTATACACACTGCTATATTTAAAATGGATAACCAACAAAGACCTACTCTATAGCACATGGAACTCTGCTCAGGGTAATGTGGCAGCCTGGATGGGAGGAGAGTTTGGGGGAGAATGGAGACATGTATATGTATGGCTGAGTCACTCTGCTGTTCACCTGAAACTATTACAACATTGTTAACTGGGTATATCCCAATACAAAGCAAAAAGTTTTTTTTTTTTTAAGATGCATTTTTAATACATAATATTAAAGCATAAAAGACCAATATTTTATTGATCCATGTATCAGCTTTTAATCTATGAATATGATATGTATTTTCATTAATTTGTGGCTTCGTTCAATACTTTCATGATTGTCTCCATTAAAAAAAAAAAGTGTGAGTCAGGAAGAGAGGATCACTTACATATGTATGTTACTATATTTTACAGGCACTACCTTTGCCTTCAAGGTCATATATTTACTTGCTCAGTTGCCTATCACTTCACTGATAAACTTGACACTTTGAAGAACTGGCACCTTTCCCAACACGACGTCCCCAATGACCCCAGTCCCACTTGTACCCCAGGTTGATTTCTCCATGATCCATTAGGATGCCATTTCCTGAGTCATGGTCCCCACCTCAACAGAACATCATGTTGCTCTCCTTTTCATCTCACTGTTTACACTGATGCCTTCTCTATGACAGACAACACTCAAATAACCTCTCCAAATCACCCTTTATTATCTCTATCCAAGACTGCTAACAATTTATCCAGTGCCAAAACCTGACAGGTTACTATTCTACTGTTTCTCTTTCAGCTTCTAATACC
>NW_011495040.1:3064542-3083037 GCF_000754665.1 Bison bison bison | reverse complement strand
CCATGAGCTTACCTCTAAGAGGCAGTAATCACTTGCTTGACATCCTCAATTTGCAATCCTTACTACACTACTTCAATCTGGTGAACGTTAAGGCAAAATGAAAAGGGAGTAATATTAATTTCCAAAATGACCTCTCCATTCTTTCCTGAATTACCTGAGGTCAAGCCTTCACATATGGAAGAAAGAAAGAGGTACTAGATACCTTGGTTTACACAGTTTCTGCTCAAGCATTAAAGCTCCTGTGGCCTGTACACAGGCTTAAGCTTCAGGAAAGTCCATCATCCTAGCCACCCAGATTTTAGTATTTGTGTGGTATGTGCTTGCTTTGGTTCTAGTTGATGTTGTAATCCAGTCTGCCCTGATTCAGAATCTCAGATTCATTCAATGACTCTGACCACTCTCATGCCATCTCTCCTTGCCCTCTTTCTCCAGACGCCTAAATTTCCCTCCAAAATGCTGCCAACAATCTCAACTTGGTCAATTTTAAAATTCGAAACTCCAGCCTGGAGCAGAGCATCATAAAGGCATTTTTGACAATTATAACACAGTAACATATTCATGTAACTTAAGTACATCTGGATACCTAAGTTGTGAGAAAGTTATCTGTACTAAGACCTAAGGATTCAACTCACTTAAAGAGCCTATAGTTTTTTACCCAGATTTCAAATTTTGACCCTGGTATTTATACTCCCTTAAGAAGTTTATCCCAGTCCTCCATCCCCTTATTAGGCTAGTCTGTCTAGCCCAATCTTTTGGGAATTCTGACTAAAACTTTCCCCAGTGTGTACACTGTGATGTTCTAAAGACATGTACTAGTAATTACAAAGCATAATAAAACACAGAATTTGACCTACTCTGGGATATAGGTTAAAACAATGGTAGAGATGTTAGGTGAGGCTTCCCCAAGGAAGCAATATCACATTAGAAAGATACACGGGAGTTACTTAGAATGAAGACAGCATTAGAAGAGAAAGGGGGACTGCAAGTCCTGAGGTTGGAGAGAACATGAGGTACCTAAAGAGGTAAAGAAGACCAGCTTCTCCATAGCATGGAAGAGAGGGAAAAGCTGACAGCCTTAAGTTTCTTGACCCAAATCCTAACTACTTCAGGAGGATAGAAGTAAATCCAGTACTTGAACTCAACAGTGCCACTCTTAGAAGCCTGTACTTTTCTCGGCAGAAATTAGTAATGGCAAACCAACTGCTTCCTTCAAAAAGCAAGTATGTTGGTTCACCCAATCATTAATGACCAATCCAGACCTATTATCCAGGTGGGAGTCCTATTTCAACACCAATCTACTCAGAATTCTAAGGTTCCTCCCCTCTTCTCATGGATGCCATTCTTTTGATTTGATACACACAACTCAATTTATCTTTAAAAATATCTCCATGTGGTGGAATTGTCAAACCTACTGAGGATTTTCAGCAAATATCAAAAATAGTGAACCAGAAATGTATATTATCTCCATCTGCTTGAGCATAGAAATTATGGCCAAGATCTGGGACCAGGAGAGAGCAGACACAACAGCACAGATGAGCAGAGAAGACAGCCTTATTACCACTAAACATACTGGCCATGCACTGCAAGAATTAAAGAGAGCTTCACATAAGTGACAGAAAAAAAGCAAGGCTACCTCGGAGCATGATTTTGCCTGTTTGGAAACCAGGTTTCCATTATTCTCTGAAGACTTGCGTTTCACAGCTCCCATTCTTATAGAATTACCTAAAATGATTAAAAACAGGTAAGTCAGCCTCCCTGTTTCTCTTAAGATGAGAAGGATGAAGGGGAAAGGAGAATAAAAGTTTTAATCAAACAGTATCTTACCACATGTCACGAAGTTATCATGTACAACTTCAACATGAATCAGTGATGGATCCACAATTTTCAGTGCTGGAATCTTAAGAACAAACAAAACAAAGATACCAGGAAATTTAAAAAATGCTCAGGAATATACCAGAAATTACCTCTACCACTCAGTCGTGTCCCGACTCTTTGCGACCCCATGGACCACAGTCCTCCAGGCTCCTCTGTCCATGGGATTCTCCAAGCAAGAATACTGGAGTAGGTTGCCAACCCCTTCTCCAGACGATCTTCCTGACCCAGGTATCATCAAACTTTGGTCTCCTGTATCGCAGGCAGGTTCTTAACCATCTGAGCCACTAGAGAAACTAGTTAACAATAGGAGTTTCTTACATATAATTTCCTTTTAAAAAATTACTGATTTTTTTTTTCCAGTCTGATATTTTAATATAAAATAACAAAGGTATTTATTTAGCTCCTATGTGAAAGTAAAAGTGTTAGTTCCTCATTCGTGTCTGACTCTTTAACAATCCCACGGACCGTAGCCCACCAGGCTCTTCTGTCCATGGAATTTCTCTAGGCAAGAATACTGGAGTGGGTTGCCAATCCTTTCTCCAGGGGATCTTTCTGATCCAGGGATCGAACCCAGATCCTCCTACATTGCAAGCAGGAGATTCTTTACTGTCTGAGCCACCAGAGAAGCCCCATTTAGCTCTTATAAGATACTATAATTACTTTTTATAATTATCTTCCTCTGTCAACTTATCTTACATGCAATTATCATGATTTTTACCTCCTCACAGTTGACTTGAAGAGTTTTTGACATTGGGTTTCCATTTACAATGGTTGCAGAAAACCACTGAGTTGATGGGTCCAAGCTGTAAATTTTTACTTCTGAACCAACTAAATTTTTGTCACCTTAAAAAAAAAAAAAAAATCCTTAGAGTGATTTGCATTATCTCTGAACAGCACCATTTATCCAGCAAAATTTTTTCCCAAGTCTTTAAAAAAACATGCAATATACAAAAAGGAAAAATTAAAAGATATTGCTATAAACTTAAGACAGACATTTCAGCAAAGGCAGGAGAAAATGTAAACTTTCCATTTTAAAGCTTCAATTTCCTATTGCTTTATCTTAGACTTGGCAGTATATTTATCCCAGCATCTGTATCAGACCAGGTAGTATCAGATAACTCATTGAGACCTAACTCACTCTCCTATGCAGTTTTAGAAGATCCAAATTCAGGAACCTCATCAGAACTTCTAAGTCTCCTAAAACATTCACAATTATGAAACTGACCAAGAAAATCAATAACAGTAATTGGTAAGATCAAGATCACCAAATTAATGTTTTACTCATTTTATAAGACTGAAATTCCAAACATATCAAATTTCATGTCAAAATATAGCTGAGCTTGTTCAGTATCTACTTCACTTTTATATCGTTCACATGATCCTCGGGCTTTCCAAATTTCAGAGACTTTAGAATACATTCTAGAATATAGTCCTCCACTCATCAAGCTGCATGGGAAATGCATCTAAAGAATTACTAAAAAAATGAGACATTTTAATGAGCAAATGAGTGAGAAGGGCTAAAACACAGCCTTTTACAAACTAATCACTGGTTAACTCATGAGCTATCACCAACAGACAATCCACATACCTTGTAAAAGATGGCTTTCATCTAAATGTTTCACAATCAAAGCTTGAAATTCTTTACTGACACTCTGATTATCCATCAGTGAAAGACGGAGATTGTTTACATCCTGAAAAATTGAAAATCATTACATTTTAAGGTAACAAATAAGAACAGTTGTTTAAATTCCAGTGGTTATTTCAATTCATTTAATCACAGGGATTAATAGTGTCAATTAGCCATTTGATGGTAGCAAACCATTGCAACTCCAATGAACTAGACAGGTCAAACAGTAAGACACCATCAAATGATCACAAATATAAGGCAGACAGAAGTGAAGCCACTTGAAGCTAAGAGTGAGACAGATACTAAGAGTGGCTCAAAGCATAATTTTAAATATGACAAAACTTAGACTATGGGACATATAATAAGCAAAGTAGCTAGTCATGCCAAAAATACTCTGTATCCCAAACTCTAGGGATTAGGGAAGTCACAGATCCAAATGCAAGGGGCAGAAGACACATACATAAGAAAATACTTAGATCTGTAGTGTCTGAAATTGCTGTTTTTAATAAACATCATTTCACATAGATTCATTTGAAATGAATCGAATTTGAAACCAGAATTCCAAATGCATTCTTCTTTACAAATGGTAAAGGTGGGGGTGAGGAGGGACAAAAGCTGAAGCCTAGGTCTTCAGCTAGACAGTTTTGAAACATTCAATTCTTGGCAGCTCTATTTCTGGCACTATTCCACAGTGTTCTGGCTTTGTGTGTATACTCAGTTATGATAAATGTATACAGATTGTCAATAAGAATAACCTGTCAGACCCGAGAAACCATATAGCACAGAAGCCCTTCCAATACTAGGCTTTCATGCTTTTCTGCATGTGAAATGGGTACACAATGGCCAAAAATAGTTCATCCATTTTTCCCACTGGGAAGAATACCCTTTTACAGAGGCCATGCTGAAAAAATTTCTTAAGTAACGTTAAACTAGGGGCTTCGTAAGAGTGCAACATTAAATTACCAGAATGAGCCATGTTTTTGTTTTTTTCCCCCTCATGCTATTGCAATTTCAAAAAATTTAAATGTGTTCACCAATTCATACTACAAGGTAAAAGAGCATTAATGGGGAGAGTCATTAACATTAAACGGCTCTTAAATAAGGTAGAATAATTGGATTCTGCCTAGAAGAGTTTCAAGGGCTCATCAAAAGTGCCAGGTAACTGAGCTGGACACTTAGTCATTTTTCTTATCCACCTATACCTGAGATGAATTCAATCCAACATTAGGTTTCAATTCCAACTTCTGCGTACCCCAAATAATTTTCAGATTCTCTATTCATTATTTAGGACAACCCTCCTACTGTGGTACCCATATCAGCCAACATAGAGTCTCATACAGTAGAAGCCTTACACTATCACCTGCCTCTAGAAGAGAATGCCCTGAAGCACTTAACTTTGGAAATCATCATCAGTAAAAGTCAAGAATACATGCAGAGTCTCCCTCAATCAGTATCATATTAATAACACTCACACTGACAGCACAGAGTGCACCTCCTTGAGAATAAAAACTTACTGATCTTTTCAATCTCAGGAAACAAAACTGAGTTCTACTTTAACTGAAAAGATGAGACACATTAAAGATGAAAAACAGAACTGTCCCGAAAACAACGTTAAGAAGTAAAAACTGCTCTCTGCTCAGTAGTAGTCTTCCACAGCCCCTCCTGTATGTTCCTTGGTCCTTAAAAGCAAGTATTCCGCATTTCAATGTAGGAAAAATATCAAGATAACCTTCCTAGCGTGCATGCACATGTGCCCAGTCTCTTCGGTCATCGTCTGACTCTTTGCAATCCCATGAACTGTAGCCTGCCAGGCTCCTCTATCCATGGAATTCTCCAGGCAAGAATAATGGAATGGGCTGCCACGCCCTCCTCCAGGGGATCTTCCCGACCCAGGGATCAAAACTGGGTCTTCTGTGGCTCCTGCACTGCAGGCAGATTCCTTACCTCTGAGGCACCAGGGAAGCCCCATTTACCTGATATATGAAGATAACTTGTGCCCACAACTAAGAAAAAACATCTTCCTCTATTCCATTCACCTAAACATTATAAAATAAGGTTCAGAGTATGAATCTTGTTTTCACTCACTTCCAGGATATGGAAATAAAAGTGAGACTTGAGCACAGAAAAGCCAATGCTTTGGGTTTTCCAATACAGACCCAGCAATGGCAATGACCCTTGGTCCTAAACTGTCTTGTAGCTCATAAACTGGTTTAATGGTTCTATAGGCCACAGAAACAAGTCAGGTCACAAAACCAAAGAGGGTGAAGAGGATAACTGAACTTCACAAATGACATCTAAAACAACAAATGTTCATTTTAAGACCAACATTACTCCCAAGGTAGTGATCTGTGGAAGTAATGTGCATGTTCTTCCCCTCCCTCCCAACATTTTTATAATAAAGGAAAAAAATAAACAAATGAGCAAGACCCAAGAGCCTAAATGTTGTGAAGAAAAAGGTAGTTTTGCAAGCTAAACTGGAAAGAATAGGAACACACACACACACTTGACTCATACTGTTTGCAATAGTTAGGTCACCACACACACTGCATTTGTTAATACTGAACCATTCTTAGGGGAAAGATGGGGTTAGGTTTCTTGAAGCCTCTGGTCACAAGAGACATCAACCAATCACAATACATAACCTTGTTTTTATGTGTTTCTGTTGGAAAAAACCCCACTTCACAGTTTTTAATATATATAACTGCATTTATTTGCATGCAAAGTCGCTTTAGTCATGTCCAACTTTGTGCAACCCTATAGACTGCAGCCCATCAGGCTCCTCTGCCTCCCATTCTCCAGGCAAGAATACTGGAGTGAGTTGCCATGCCCTCCTCCAGGGGATCTTCCTGACCCAGGGATCGAACCCAAGACTCCCGAGGCTCTTGCATTGCAGAAGGATCTTACCCCTGAGCCAGCGGGGAAACTGTATTACTGCATTACTAACTTTGAACTCACAGCTACCATACCTCATAGCTGAATGAAGCTTACATAACACATGTTCTAAGACTCACGTAGAAACAGTACAGACCACTTCAGCACTATCCCAGGGGGCCATTTTAAACATTGAATTAACCAACAATGTAGTACTAAACAGACTTTGAAAAGGACACTTGTTTACAGTAGAAGAGATGAAACAAGAAGGCAGAATGGCACCTTATTCAAACCTCAGCTGGGAACAGGTGTCAGACAACTCAAAATTTTCACCACTCTGCACATGTCTGTGAATGACCATAAAAGCACCAAAATACTAATTGGGGGGTTACAAATATATTTCAGCAAGTAAGCAAGTCCCCAAACATAGAATCCTTAAATAATGAGGACTGATATATATGCATACAGATACATGTATATATGAGTAACAGTTAATCTTTTAAAAATCATTTTCGTATCACCTATTTTAAAAATTATTTCGTATTACACACAAAAGCCATCAACAGTAGTACCTTTGTCCTTCCAACCCCAATAAACAGTACCAACCCAATGGCTAACATTGAGCATTAATGTCTACTATCTGCTCATAAGATGGGTCCTTTTTTCTGCTAGATATCTGATCTGGAACAATCAACGTCAATACGTTAGTTCTCACATTAAAGGAGTTTATACTTCTATTTTTAGGGCTTAATATTGGTTCTAAAGTTTTACCTGTATAGGCTTTAAAAGGTCTTTAGAAAGAAATACTCTTTGTTGATCTCCTAAAAAGCGAATAGATGTTATGGACCCCAAACCAGCTTTGTCCAGTAGAGATTTGTACATCTGAAACAAAAGAAAATGTTTTGGCATCATAACTGCTATTAGTATCATTGTGAAAATGGGGACTGGCAATGTTCCACACAAAGATTAAACCATTCATTTGTTTTACTTACTACTAGTATCTCAATAATAACTATTTATGTGACCAAAACAAGAGCGCACAATTTTTATCCAGAATCAATCATATAAACCCGATACACATTTGAGAGTCATGTTAACATATAGGTCTGGGTTTACAGATGTATGGCTTGGCCCAAATTTATGCAGAATACTGTTTTAAGTTTATTTTTCTGGGGAAATGGGCCATGTTTTTAGCAAATTCTTAATAGATGGAGGAAAAAATACGAAAAGCAAAATACAACTTTAAACAAAACCCTACATCACTCAAAACCCTTCCGGGGCTCGTCTCATCCATGGGCAAAATCTCAATTTGGTTCACACACCATGCAGGTCCTTCACAAGCTGGCTAGCCTTTTAATCATCCTCTTGGCCTTTCAACTACCCAAATCTGTCCCAGCTCACCTCTCAAACAGCATTAACTGTCCTCGCCAGATACAGAGCTCACTCTTTGCCTTTAACTGCACCAGACTTCTGGTGCGGAAATGGCACTATCATATACTGACTGCTGGTGTCTTTAAAGTCAAAGAAATATGAGCTGGGGGAACCTTAAAGATCATGAGACCAAAAGTGGAAACCCTGACAGGAGCCAGGCAACACCTACTATTCAGCTTCAGCCTACTGTTGCTAAAAGCCTGTTGCTACAGGCTTTAGTGTGGCCGTATCTTACTGTTCTTTCAGTAAGAACTGGGAATCTAGATTTTTAAGAATATTCTCTACATTTTTTTAGGTAGACAGCTAATTTAGATTTTTTTAAAACACTGTAAGGGGCAAACTAAAAAGATCTGTATGTCGGTATTTATCGGCTGGTTTCCAATCCTTGACCTAGAAGTTCCCCATATTACCCTCACTCCCTACTCTTCAAGTGAGGAAACTGAAAACCCATGAAAGTCAAGGGTCCAGAATTGCAGGCCTCCTAACAGGGCTGACAGGAGATCCTGGGGCTTTTTCTGAATCTTCTGCAACATCATATCTCTGTACTATTATTTTCCAGAAGGCCAACTATAGATATTACATATAGATTTTCCCTGTTTGGTTCATAATGGATGAAAGAACTTCTCAGGGGTTCAATAAGCCCAAGTTTTACTTACTATTGCAGGCCACTGAACAATTCGCTCAGAAATTTCAGGAGACTTTCGTTCAGCCAAAACCAAGTTATGTTCCACTAAGAAAGCTCTCCTTAGGAGGCTGTAGACATCTATCCATCTTCTCTTCCTCCAAGATTCTCCATCAAACTCCACACATACCTAGACAAACAGAATTGAAGGAAAGCAGACTTGATTAACAAGAACATGAAAAACGCCTAAGGTGAAATTAGACCCTGATCAGTCTATTCAGATCTGTATCTGTGAAATATGCTGCTCCCACTCCTGCTCTCTTACTTCCCTTCTCAACCCACAATAAAATAACCAGATATGAGGCTTCCCTGGTAGTACAGGGATTAAGAATCCGCCTGGTGATGCACGTGACAGGAGTTCGACCCCAGCCTAGGAAGATTCCACATGCCACAGAGCAATGAAGCCCATGTGCCACAACTACCAAACCTACGCTCTGGAGCCTGCAAGCCACAACTACTGAAACCACGTGCTGCAACTGCTAAGGCCACATGCCTAGAGCATGTGCTCCACAACAAGAGAAGTCAGCACAATGAGAAACCTGTGCACCGCAACTAGAGAGCAGCCTCCGCTCTCCACAACTAGAGAAAGCTGCGCATAGCCATGAAGACCCAGCACAGTCAAAAATAAATACTAAAAAAAAAAAACAACAGATATGTTAGTCTACTCTAAATATCAAGCTTTGGCTCCCAGGCCACTTTGGGAAGCAGAAGTCAAAGGATATGGGGGCCAATCTGTCCTCAAGTAATCTCTGGGAAGACCTAACAGAAAAGAAACCCCACGTAGAAGGTTTTTACACGTAAATTAGACATCAGAGCTTGGAGAATTGAAAGACAGAAATCTGAAACCCTAAGATGTACTTGTCACAGGGCATTGTAATTCTGTGTTGACACGGTCACTAAGTAGTTGATGACCCCCAACAACACAATCCACCACTGGCTTTTACATTCCTCTGATAGCAGCAGATTCAGCAAGAGGCACTTTCAATGCTTTGAGTTGAATAAACTGGGAAATTTACCTCAGAATTTGAACTCCAAGAAAACTGTGCTAAATACAGAAGTAATTGATAAATGACACCAGAATTTTCCTAAACTACCTGTGTAAACTTCTTATATGAAAATTAAACTACTTTTAAAATACTATTTTCCAAGTAACTATGAAATTTACTGCTTCTGATTTGTAAAATACCTTTTAGCCTTAAAGTTATAACCCTTGACCTAGAAGTTCCCCACATTATCCCCTTAAAACCTGTATAGATATTTTAAGATATAAAGGTAGAATTCAGTCTAAAAGTGGGTCTCTGACAGTAATGCAGTAGTAATCAGTCACAAAATTCTTAAAATTCATGTGAATGTACCAAAACACCTTAGCTTCCTTAACCCATTAACAATATGCTACCCTTTTACATTGTCGTTCACTCGCTAAGTCATGTCTGACTCTTTGTAACCCCAAAGCACGTCAGGCTTCTCTGTCTTTCCCTATCTCCCGGAGTTTGCTCAAATTCATGTCCATTGAGCCAGTGATGCTAACTAACCATCTCATCCTCTGTCACCCTCTTCTCCTTTTGTCTTCAATCTTTCCCAGGATCAGAGTCTTTTCCAATGAGTCAGCTCTTGGCATCAGGTGGCCAAAGTACTGGAGCTTCAGCATCAGTCCTTCCAAGAAATACTCATTGGGTGTTTTCCTTTAATTTATTCTAAGTCTTTTAAAATGTTTTTTATATTTTAACTGATACGATATATTCCCTTGGTATTCAGTGTAAAAATCACTATTTTTGATTTAAAAGCCCTCATTTTTGCCTTCAAAGAATTAGTAAATCCATCAACACTTCATAATTTCAGAGACAATTCTATCTCCCTTTTCAGCCTTTAGGAAAAAAGTTTACTTACTTTCCATTCACTCATCAGAATCCAATTCAAAAATCCTTTCCTCAAAGACATTGTCCCTTACCCAAGAGCCCCTCTCTACCCCAAGAGAAGTCCCTTGCTAACTGTACTCAAAACTCTGTCCTTTTCCTTCCCAACACTTATCCACATTTTGAATTATTTATTTGTGGTTAATTGACTGACATATTAAAAACTCGAATAGGTCAAAGTCTGTGTTGGCTTTTACTTACCATTGTATTTCATGGGTCTCCATGCTTGTTGAGTGAATAAATTTCTCTCTCAACTGGGCTCTTACCTTCTGTTTCTCTCATCCACTTGGAAGGCAGGAAGATCCCAAGGGATATACCACTAGCCTCAATCCCAAACTTTTTCAGGTTTATGGCTATATAATATCAATCTTTAAAATCAATTAAATTTAAGACCAATCCTATCCTCCTCTCCCAATCACAAAATGTACATCCCTAATTTCTCAGACAACTTCCCCTGAGAAGAGCATATCTTCTTGGTATGGCAGGCTTTTATCCTTGCAGTTATTACAAAGTGCAAATGGGTAAGCACCTATTATGTGACAAGGCCCCATGTTCTATGATTCCACTGGTTCTATGTATTCCATCCATCACCATAACCAACCAATGGTCTTTCAAGACAGAGGTGTTCAGAGACTGAGTATATTCCTTTCTGTTTCTAGCCACAGAATCCGTGTCTTCCGATATCTTCCCCAGTCCTTCTGCCCCACCTCACATCAACTTCAAACCCAACCTAGCTCTGGACGACAGAGCTTTCCCATCAATGTAGTGTACCAGGAGTGTACATCTACAAACTTCAGAGCCACAGAGATCTGGGTTTGAATGCCAGCTTTGCTGAAGCTTTCTTAGAATGGTTTTATATGCATAAAATACAATGCAACCAATTAACTGTACCCAAGTCAAGAATGCTTGCCAAAATCTAAGCTCTCTGAATTTAGTGTTCTAGCGGCTTCAGAATGCAAGTACTAACACCTACCCTTCACGGAATTGTTAGGTAGATTTTAAAGGCAATGTACATTAAGTATCTGGCAAGCAGACTAGGCAGCTTTAAGACCTTCATGAAAACTCAAATCTTAATTTATCAGAGTATCACTTCAGTTAGGAATGGGGGAGATAAAGACTTAAATATGATCACCTAACATCAATTCAGAAAAAAAAGAAGTAATCTAAGATCTTAAGTGGTTTCTCAAAACTTAAGCAATATCACAATTCTTATCATATCACTATCTACAAAGCTTATAGTCAACCCTAAACCAAAATTTAGACAATGTTCCTCTTTATATCTCAGTTTTTCAATAATTTGAAAACTAAATTTAGCTCTTTAAAAATAAGTTTATGACTTTGAAGTATTAGATCACATTAATCAAAAATTCATATTTAAAAAGATGGCTTTTAAAATACATATAATGAAACACAACAAATTGTGAGCTTTCTTAAACATGCTTTCAAAAGTTTCCTATCTATCACAACCACACATCTTTCTTTTGTGTGCTGAGGTTTGATGTGCTATATATAAGGACAAACCCCTGTCACCGTCCCCAAAAAAGTCTCTTCTGCAGAAATTTCTATAAAAATGTACCAGTAAGAATTCAAATTCAGGGGGAACTAACTCGATGGATGTGAGTCTGAGTGAACTCCGGTAGTTGGTGATAGACAGGGAGGCCTGGCGTACTGCGATTCATGGGGTCGCAAAGAGTCAGACACGACTGAGCGACTGAAATGAACTAAACATGATTTTACCAAGCTCCTGCAAGCTGACAGATGCAGCTAGTTCTCATTGTAAAGAGTCTTCTTCCCGCCACAATCCCTTGGTCCAGAAAGGAGATGTTATTTATGCTATATAACTCCAAAGGCCAGAAAGAGGCCTATTTAATTATGATTCACTACCTGTAATTTCCAAAGTTCCAGATTTTTAACAGGGCATCTTGTAAATGTATGTCTATTAGCCTATCAAATTCATTGACCAGATGTTGGATATTTCAAGTTAATTATTTCAAGCTGCTGCTAAGTTGCTTCAGTCGTGTCTGACTCTGTGCGACCCCACAGACGGCAGCCCACCAGGCTCCCCCGTCCCTGGGATTCTCCAGGCAAGAGCACTGGAGTGGGTTGCCATTTCCTCCTCCAATGCATGAAAGTGAAAAGTGAAAGTGAAGTCGCTCAGTCGTGCCCTACTCTTAGCGACCCCATGGACTGCAGCCTACCAGGCTCCTCCATCCATGGGATTTTCCAGGCAAGAGTACTGGAGTGGGGTGCCACTGCCTTCTCCGATTTCAAGCTAGTTTTCCCCAAAAGAAAACCTCTTTAAGACACATGAATTAATATTATCTAATCAAGCTAATTTCAAGACCTCCCACTTAGTATACACTAATCTTACCTGAGTATATGATTATGAAAACTATCAGAATGGCCAAGTAAAATGTTTCCAGGTTTAAAAATAGGCACTTTACAAAGGCATGTTTTTTAATCCCAAAGTTTTTGATGACATTATCTACTCTATGTCCAGCACGACGATGCAGAAGGCCACTTATTTCACTACTTCACAAATCAGAAATTATCTCATTATGCTTCTACTTATGTCTTCTTCCACCCAGACTTTTATCTAAAATCCTAGAGTCAAGCATTCAATTGTAGGGGTAAACAGTTATTACACTGTGCTAAAAGTTTCTCATTTTACATGGCTTGACAGGCAACAGAATCCACCTACATTCATTCAAGTTTCAACTGTATGCAAGAATGAAAAGACCAGGCAGACAGTAGTCATGGCATTCAGCTGCTAATGAGTGGGAAAAGCTATGACAAATCTAGACAGTGTATTAAAAAAGAGACACTACTTTGCCAACAAAGGTCCATATAGTCAAAGCTATGGTTTTTCCAATAGCTGTGTATGGATGTGAGCATTGGACCATAAAGAAGGCTGAGCACTGAAGAGTTGATATGTTTGAACTATGGTGTTGGAGAATATTCTTGAGAGTCCCTTGGACTGCAAGATCAAACCTGTCAATCCTAAAGGAAATCAATCCTGAATATTCATTAGAAGGACTGATGCTGAAGCTCCAATACTTGGACCACCTGATGTGAAGAGACAACTCACTGGAAAAGACCCTGATGCTGGCAAAGATTGAGAGCAAGAGGAGAAGGGAGGGACAGAGGATGAGATGGTTGGATGGTATAACCAACTCAATGGACTTGAGTTTGAGCAAACTCAGGGAGATAGCAAAGCACAGGGAAGCCCAGCATTCTGCAGTCCATGGGGTCACAAAGAGTCAGACATGTCTTAGTGAGTGAACCACAAAAGCAAGGAAGGGAAAGACCTAGACAAACAAGGTAGAGAAGGAGGACACTGTGAACATGCATAATGAACAAAGCCAGTTAGAAAGCAACCTGCCTCACACTCAAATAAGAATGGGATAAAAATAAGGTTAAGTAAATTGTTCTAATCACACCTAATTAAGATCTGTTGTTATTCCAGGTAAAGAGAATACCACTGTTCCATTGCAAGACTATTTCTAAACTGCTTTCCTATATATAAGTAATAACTATTTGCTTCCTTCACGTATCTGTTCAAATATTTTAGCAAAAACTACATGCCAAGCAATGTTCTTAGTTCTGGGGATATTGAAACTAGCAATGTAAGAGTCCTGCTAATTTCATTCTATCTGAATATTAAAGCTTAGTATTTAAGGTTTGCAGACAAAAATGGGCAAGTTATTTAACTTGTTCAAGCCTCAGTTTGTAAAACTAAAAAGTGTGGTTTACTATCTAGGATTTTTGTGAGAATTAAATAAAACCATTTACTGTTTCAGTTGTTCAGTCATGTCTCTTTGTGACCCCATGGACTGTAGCCCACAAGCTCCTCTGTCCATGGGGTTCTCCAGGCAAGAATCCATGTAGGTTGCCATTTCCTATTCCAGGGGCTGACCCAAGGATCAAACCCCTGTCTCTTGAGTTTCCTGCATTACAAGTGGATTCTTTACTGCTTGAGGACCTGGGAAAAGGTATTTGTTAATTCTGTCTTCACCACTAAACAATGTAACTGAGTAAGTGGCTTTGCTACAAAGTCTTTCTTAAATGAACCAAAGTTAACAAGCCCTGGCCTTATTAACTCCTCAACCAAGGAAGCAAATCAGTCTAGACAGACTTGGACTACTACCAGTGCTAAAACAGGTGCACACTACTTGAATTTTATTCCTTCTTATTCATTATTGCCCCCAGTCCCAACCCATTCCCCAAATCCCCCTAAATCTTACAGCAGGGTCTTACTCAGTTTCTGCCTGTATCTTGCCAAACACAATTGGTTTCAAAGTTTCCAAAACTGCTTTTCGTAATACATGTCCCTATACTTATGCCAATTACTTCATCTGCTACTCCATTAAGGAATGCAGCAATAAATCATGATTAGAAAAGACAAGTTGAGTAGATTTCTTACATGAGGGCTGAGTTGTGAAGAATGTAGGTAAAGCAAAAAATCCACTATAAGTGAAATTGTTCTTGAATTAAATCCCCCTTGCCTCCAGGTTAGGCACCTTAGCCCACTGGAAGACAAACAGCCAAACCTAGATTCAAGTGCTCTCTCTGTCCCTTAGTAGCTAACTATGCAAGTCTGGACAAGACTTCCTTTTTAAAATCTATTTCTTCTTTCTGAAAATGAAGCTATCACCACCACTTCAAAGGCTGGGGGTGAGGAAGATGCAGGGAAGACGACACATAAAGGACCTCCTAGACTGCCTTCCTAACCCAACAGGTCCTTGATCTCTGATGGGGAAGGGAACACCTAGTGTCTTATCAGTTGCTAAAGAACTAAAAACCGTGAAGCTTAATCTCGTTTCCACTCAAATCAAATAAAAACCAAGGCAATAGAGAAAATTTTACTTGTGAAATAAACCATAACAACTATGATTAACATCTACTCCCCAAAGCCCATTTTTAATGGAGAAAGTTTATTAGCCTAAAGCAAACAGGTTGGCCATCCCTGCACCACACTAATTCTTTCTGTAAACCTCAAAACCCAGTTTTCAATGAGTGAAACCAACTTCACACTGTATGATAGGAATCCTTCAGTGGCACAGCCTTTGATTAGGGAGCACGATGATAAAGAAAGCAGGCTCAACGGTCAAAACTTTCTGGTGAGAACAATTCCAATTGTGACTTAGACAAGACAATCTACCCCAGGCCCAGTATTTTTGTCTGTAAAGTGGGGAATATTAGTACCTACCCTCAAAGAACTGCTGTTAAGGATTAAATATGAACACAGCCATCAACTGTTCAGCATGATGCCTAACACATGGTTAAGTACACAATGGTCACTCCTTTTTCCACATGAACATAAAGTAGACTACAGAAGCTTTGAAAATACGTGACCACATATCCTTTCCTATAACCTTTTGCAAACTAATTACTAGTTGGGGCATGCACTGTCACCTTGAAAGTGTCCCCCTTGAACAGTGTTTCAGAAATCAACATGTATTCAACTGCTAGCGCGAAAGCTTGCTTCCCTTATCTGAGCAGTTTACAAGAAAAAGCCAAGATAATGACCAAGTGAATCTATTACCCAGGATGGAAAGCTCTTCTGTTCTGACAAGCTTCCTTCAAGTTATCACCACTTCAGAGTTTTTGTTGGGGACCTCTCTTCAGTTATTTTTTTGCACAAAGGAGACTTTATTGGTACAATGGCTTTCTCACTGGTTGTTTCCAGCACCCTTTCACACCCATACTTCTATCAGGGAGTAAGAGCAGAATTCATCTCTTTTTGAAAAGATCTAACTGAAAAAGATTCTGCGTGTCATTTCGATTCAAAATCACCTGCCGCAATTGTTCCCATTTCTCCCTCCCTTCCAACACTCCAATGGAGTGTTTGAAGTCATTCCTCCCGCACACCGTGTAAGGGGCAGCTCCACCCCAGCCCTCCATATATGGTCATATCCCACACCCACTTACAGACTCTTCAAAGACAACCAGGAACTCACTCCTGCCCTGACCCACCATATACGGGCAAACACCCACCCTAACACGCTAAAAAGAGGACTACGCTCCTCCCTCTACACACACTTTTTTCCTCACAAGTCTGAAAGTTTAAGAAGTTGGGGGGAAGAAATTCGGAGGAACGAACCAAAAAACCCAACTAAAAGCACTTGCATCCGCTATTCTCAACGCTCGATTCTCAAATATTCCAAATGTCACCCACCTGCCCAAGATAGTATTAACAACACTTCCCCCCTTTCCTAGAAGGAACCGTACTGTCCTGAGTAAACACTGGAGAAGGAAATGGCAACCCACTCCAATATTCCTGCCTGGAGAATTCCCACGAACAGAGGAGCCTGGCAGGCTACAGTCCATGGGATTGAAAGAGTCAGATAAGACAGAGCAACTGAGCAAGGAGGCACAGGGCGGGCAACAACTAAGCATGTCTGAGCAACCCCTAAGCCCATTATTAAAAACAGGCAACTCCAGGCCAAACACACCTCGCTCTACACACCATTTCAAAGACTTTGAAGGTCTAGTTTTCTGCACCTTCAGATCAGATGCCAACTTTCTGGTCGCCTTTTCAGAAAAGGGGAGGGGGGGAATGGGGGTGTGCTGGCTGTCTCGTTACCAAGGTAACTAGGAAACGTCCGACTGTCGAGGCTCGGGAGCCGGTTATACCTTCAGATCCTTCTTGGTAACGTCGGTGTGGGAGACGGCTCGAATGGTCCCAGAGAGCCAGGGCCACTCGGCGACGCGCTCCACGTCCCAGCTGTCGTGGCCGCCGTCGCCGCCGTCGACTGCAGACAGACTGAGGAATCGCTTCCCCACCAATACTGGCCAACTTTCTCCGAGCGTGAGCACCATGGTTTCCACGCTGCAGGAAGGGCTCCTCCCTGCAAAAACACAAAAACAAAATGCAACGGTGGCGACCGGCAGGAGCGGGCCGGGAACAGAGGGCAGTGGGGGCGAGGGGGCGGGAAGAGGAGACCAGGGAGGAGGGAGGGTCCTAACCTCGCTCTGAGGACCAGACCCCGGGCGGCGGGGGCGAGAACGTAAGACTCAGCACCCGATCTCTCCACCCGCGCCTTCCCCGCCCCCCCCCTCTCCCCCACCCCAAACACGGGCCCCAAGCGCCGCGTGACCCTCGCTCTCCCAAGTTTCGCTTTTCCAAAACCTTAAACCTCACCACAGACTAAGTGAGGAGAGAATTATTTGCTTAAGTGGATCTGAAAAGTGTTCGCCCCTCACCCCGGAAAAAGAAAAGGCCCCGAAGCAGAGGGCCCGTCCCAGGCGGCCGGGTCCCCGCCCCGGGCGGCCCCGCGGGAGGGGCGAGCCCGCGGTTCCGCACTTGCCCCGCCGCCCCGCCCCGACACCCTTCTCCCCGGCCGCGGAACCCCCGGCCGGCGCCCCGGCGCGGGGATGGCGGGGCCGCGGGCTTGGCGCCTTCACCTTTCTTCCTCCGCTCCCCTCAGCCGAGGCCGCGGCGCTTTTACCCCGCCTCCCGCCTCCCTGAGTCACCGGCGGCAGCCGCCGTTTCCAGCCGCCCAGCCGACTCTAGCTCTGACTTGGTTCAAGAGCTCTCACAAGACACGCACAGCCTCCTGGGTCCGCCCCCTCGGAGCCGCTTCCACCGGTCATTGGCTGAGTCCGAGGAGCTGGGCGAGACTAGTAGGGAAAGAGCCCATCACCATTGGCCGTCCAAGCGAGGGCGGGGCGAGAGAAAAAAACAATTCCTTGGCTGCCTCCTCCCTCTCCCCTCCCCCTTCCGACTCCCGGACGACCCCCATTAGGTTAAAGTACACCGAGCGTAAGCGAGGGATTCCTCCGCCAGGGCCATTCTTTCCATTTGTTGCCTCACGGATGCAAAAAAGTCCCGAGAAATCGGTTATCAACTTTAGGACCCAGAGGAAAATTACTGTGGTGCACAGATAAGACTAGATGGCGAACCCTAGGGCTGTAAGTGCCTATTGGATTGCTTGTCAACTGCGTAGGGTGTCGACCGAAGATAGGTTTTCCACTTGGCGGAAGAATCTCACAGGAAAGGGGTGAGGGCGGTGCAGAGTCAGCGGGGGAGGGAAGGGACTGGAACGTGCGGTTTGAAGCGTACTCAGCTAGAGGGAGGAGCGACAGTGTTCGAG
>NW_011495040.1:3042665-3064442 GCF_000754665.1 Bison bison bison | reverse complement strand
AGAGGCTCGTGCGCAGGCGCTTCGCGGAGCAGAGGCTGGAGCTTGGGCTGCTGGGCGAAATGGCCGCGGGAGGAGCAGGCGCACGTGGTGATGATCATGGAACGTCTGAAGTCCGCCATTTTGAAGGAAAAATGAAGAAAGGCTTGGAGTCACTGGGAAATGATATTAATTATATCTAAAGCAAAAGAGGCCATTCGTACAATACAAGAAGGGCTATTTTCTTTATTTTTTTTTTAATGTAAAGGGAGAATGAGAAGATATTCTGAGTCTTACAAAGAAAATGAAAGACTAGATCAAGGTCATAATGATACAAGATATGAAGAGGAAGTGACTTTGAAGGACAAAGGAGTTGAAAGGTGATTGTGTCTGTTCCACCTGAAGATTTTTGGTTGAATGAAGAAAAAAATGCAATGAAGGAATTGAAGATCTGTTATTTTATAAAGGCTGGTGCTTGATGTGGTATCACATTTAATCTTTAAGATTAAATAAGATTAAGTGGAGATCTCAAGCTCACATTTTACAAGTGTGAAAACTGAGAATCGGAAAAAGTTCAGAAACATATTCAAGGAATTATAGATGCAAGTTAACTCCGGGTGTTGATTTTAAACATGTATGTTCTAAATACATGACGTTAAATAAAAAAATTTAAGAATAAGCACAAGAATTAGTTTGATTGATTTACAATTTGCAGACCATTAAAGAGGGGGGAAATGGAACAAAGAAAACATATCCAGTCCAGCATAAGTCAGAATGGGAACAAGGGAGGGAAAAAAAAAACAAACAACTAGACAGAAATATGCTAAATTGATTTTAAAAATTAAAGAAGTATAAAGATCAGTATTTACAATAAATATAAGTGGGTTAATTTTAATCAGACTTTAAAAAGACTCACTGGATTAAAAACAACCTATAAATTGACCTTGAGCAAATGCCAACAGCAGCACAAAGCATGAGAATATGGCCCGTAAAGAGTTTCTAATCTAATGGTAATCAGTGCACAGCAATAGAGTGATGTTAATAAAGTTGAAAGTAAAGGTATCAAAAATGGTTTTATAATAATGAGGATGAAGTCCACAAAGACAGCATAACATACACTAGAACTATTGTGACTGTGGGAACATATTCTAACCTTCGCTAAGGTTAAACATGAAAATTTTTTTGATAATTTGTAGTAGAATGTACTGAAGATATAAATACATCTATCCCAGGAATAGGCATCTCAGATTTTTAAAATTAGGTATAGAGGATTTAGAGTACATAATTATTAATTTGAAAAGCAATAGCTACGAATAATTATATAAAATTCAAATAACATATAATTCCTAGGTTACATTATGGTTCCAGAACTTGGAAAAGATGGAAAGATATTCGATGTTTTATCCAGTTTTATAAAACTCGTGAACCCCTATTATCAAATCTGAATCAGTAGAGTATAAGAAAGGAAAGCTATATAGTTCAACCACACTTGTAAACATAGACCAAAAATTCTTAATAAAATATTAGCAAGTCCAGCAGTATATTTTTTAAATAATCACCATAGTTAGTTAGGATTATTATTTGAATATGAGGTATTTCAGGTTTAGATATTTTCTATAATTCACCACAACAGGTGAAAAGAGAAAAATCAGGTTTAGTTTAGTAGAGACTGAAAAGAATACTCACTCATAATGAACTCCAAACTACCTAGAAAACTGGGAGTATTAAGAGCACACACATACTTAATGCTTATTCATGATTAAAATTTTTTAAACATCCTACAAACCTAGAAATATGACACCCACCCTAGAAAGACACCCATGCTAGAAAAACACCCACAAATATGAACTAAGAGACGTCAACAAGGTTGTTCATTTCACCATTATTTGTGACTGTGAAAAGTTAGAAATAATCTATATGTTCTTCAATTGGGTCATAAGTAAATAAAATACGATACATATAATGAAAAGTGAGTAGAGCATTTGAAAGGAAATGAAATATATTAATATTTAGATGTGCCAATAAGGATAGATTAGCAAAGCACATTTTGAATGAAAAAAAAAGTTGCATTTGGCAATATTTGAAAATACACAAAAATTACAGTATATATTAAAATTTATAACTGGCTACTAATATTGGAGAATGCACACTAGTAATGGGGGGTGTAGGTCAAAGATGATTTAGCATTGTAATTCTCTCACTTTTATAAGACAAAAGTATTCATGTTACTTTTGAAATTTAAAGTTATATTTAAAATCCTATAAATGTGATCTACTACACTGACACTCAAAAATATTCGTGACAAATTATTAGAACTAATACCAGAGTCAAGAAGGTGGTACAATAAAAGATCACCAACAACAAAAAGATCAAAGGAATTCCTAATCCTGAACAAGCATTAGTTAGAACAGAAAACAGAAGAAAAAGAAACCACTTATGATCATGAAAACTATAGAATACAGGAAAAACTACAGAAAAAAAAATAATGTGAAATGAACAAAACCTATAAGAAGAAAACTGTAGGACTTTACCAATGGAAAGATAGCTATAAAATGAATACATAAAAGAAGATTTGAAAAATTCCATTTCCTTGTATTACTTGATAAAGATGTCATTTCTCCTCATATTAAACTAATTCCAGATTAAATTTCTTTCAGTGAATGAAAGAATCAAAATACAGTATGTAAGTAATTAAGAGAATACAGAAACAGACCCATGGATATATAAACAATGAGCTTATGATTAACACAGCATTTCAAATGAATGTAAATAATAAACTATTCAATATATGCTTGGGGTTTGTTATTTATTAGGAAGAGGAAAGCACAGCAACCCACTCCAGTATTCTTGCCTGGAGAATCCCCACGGACAGAGGAGCCTGGCGAGCAACAGTCTATGGGGTCACAAACAGTCTGACATGACTGAACAACTAAGCACATCATTCATTAGGAAAAAATAACAAAGTCAGATCCCTACATTAGTGTCAGAAAAATAAGTTACAGGTTGATCAAAGAGCTCGATATTTTAAAAATCAAGGCAATGGCACCCTACTCCAGTACTCTTGCCTGGAAAATCCCACGGACGGAGGAGCCTGGTGGGCTGCAGTCCATGGGGTCGTGAAGAGTCGGACTGACTGAGCGACTTCACTTTCACTTTTCACTTTCATGCACTGGAGAAGGAAATGGCAACCCACTCCAGTGTTCTTGCCTGGAGAATCCCAGGGACAGGGAAGCCTGGTGGGCTGCCGTCTATGGGGTCACACAGAGTCGGACACGACTGAAGTGACTTAGCAGCAGCAGCAGTAAAATATTTAAAGATTCTCCACCCATTGCCATCCTCTGTCCCTTTCTCTTCCTCTTCCTGAACATTTCAGTCCTAAAGATATTAGAGTTCAGAGTAAGGTAGGTTTTCATAAGAAGTGGCTGCCCGGCATGGAAATTTGAGCTAATTAGGAGTTAGTCCTGGTGGGGAGAGTCAGAGCCCAAGTGGGATGACAATAGTAGACATACAGAAGGTTAACCCAGCATGAGATACCTAGAGCCCAAGCGAGGTGAGGTGGACATGCATGAATGGGGATCACCTGGTTGTGATGCATTAGAGTCCAAACAAGGTGAAGAGACTGTTCTCATTGTGGGAGAGCCTGCCACTTGGTATTAGAGCCTGAGGAAAGTAATAAGAGCATTCACTCAGGGATCAGCAAAAGACACTGAAAAGACTAAGAGAAATCTTAGAAGTAGTAGGAGAACCAGGATAGAGGTATATCCTAGAAACAAGACAGAAGGGAATTTCAATATGGAGAACCATTCAGAGAAGTCAAAGGATAAAAATAAACCATTCAGAGAAGTCAAGACAAATGGAAAAGTGAGAAACAGGATGTTGACACTTCCAATGAGTATATTTTAGCCTGGATGTATTGCCATAAATCATTTCTGTTGGTTCATAAAAACTATCACCCAAGTTCCAACATATAATTACAGTAAAAATCCTGCCACCAAATTGACTTACCCCAAGGGACATCAGAAGTTTCCAAAATCTCTTAGGAAATTTAGCAATTGAGACTTCACTGGTGGCACAGTGGTTGAGAATCTACCTGCCAATGCAAGGGACATGGGTTTGGTCCCTGGTCCAGGAATATCCTACATGCCAAGGAGCAACTAAACCTTTGTATCCCAACCACTGAGCCCTTGCTCTAGAACCTGTGAGCTGCAGTTACTGAGCTCTTGCACCTAGAGCCTGTGTTCCAGAACAAGAAAAGCCATCCCAATGAGAAGCCTATGCACTACAACAAGAGAGTAGCTTCTGCTCGCTACAACTAGAGAAAGGTCCACGACTGGCAATGAAGATCCAGTGCTGCTGCTGCTGCTGCTAAGTTGCATCAGTCATGTCCGACTCTGTGCGACCCCATAGACGGCAGCCCACAGGTTCCCCCGTCCCTGGGATTCTCCAGGCAAGAACACTGGAGTGGGTTGCCATTTCCTTCTCCAATGATGAAAGTGAAAAGTGAAAGTGAAGTCGCTCAGTCAGTCCGACTCTTCACGACCCCATGGACTGCAGCCTACCAGGCTCCTCTGCCCATGGGATTTTCCAGGCAAGAGTACTGGAGTAGGTTGCCATTGCCTTCTCCAAGATCCAATGCAGCCAAAATTAAATAAATAAAAGAAAGAAAGTTAGCAACTAGGAATTTGGTGTTTGTTTGGACCTTGATTCCTCACCTGCAGAACAATTAAAATACAATTTTCTGTCTGAATCTGCTTTGTTGAAATAGCACAATAGTGTTTTGTGTGAAAATTTAAATGTCTTATGTTATTTCTGTTAATGTTTTGTTAATAAAGCAGAACATCAGTACTAAGTTCCTTGTCTCTTTCTTTTTTTAAGAAGTTTTTCTATTGAGAAATAGTTTATTTCCAGAGAAATGGACAGATCTTAAATGACTAGTTTCTTCAGTTATCCAAATGCAAATATCTGTATAACTCACATCCCCATCAAGATGTATTAACAGAACAAGGGTCAGCCAACTACAGGCTACAGGCCAAATCTCGTACACAGCCTAGTTTTCTACAGCCTGGCGACTGTCCTGATAGTCCAGTGGTTAAGACTCAGTGCTTTCACTGTCGAGACTTGGGGTCGGTCCCTGCTCAGGAAACTAAGATCCTGCAAGTCATACAGTGCAGCCCAAAACAATAATAATAAAACCAGAAGTGTAAAAACACTTTATGATCATGCAAATCATACAGAATTCAAATTTCAGTGTCTATAATAAAATTAGAACAAGCCTCTGAACAGAGGGACCTCATAACTTATTTTCTTCTGTAATTGCCTTAATGTCTTCATACTGTGGTCCCTAAAGATCCCTAAACTTCCCGAAAAGGCTCATACTCCCTCCAGCCCCCACATGAAAAAAATCTCTTTCTTAAAATCATATATTTCAGTTTCTGACTTCTCAGCATCTGGCTGAATGACTCTGAAAGTGCCATAACATTGTTTCAAAGTTTTGTTGAACTTGTCTTTTAGTTAGTTGACTTATGACCAAATATATTGCTATTTCTCCAGCTGTTTTCTGTTCTGCCACCCTCACATCTACCATCTGTACAGTAAATGGAAAAGGGAAAATGGAAAATTTCATATGAGACAGTTCTTAAATGCAATCTCTTGTTTGTTTTTCTTCCCAATGTTTTATTATGAACGATTTTAAATATTACCTATATGACAACCATCTAAGTTCAACAATTAACATTTTGCCACGATTGATTTATTTATGTAATTTCATTTATATGTATATAGATGGGCTTCCCAGGTGACACTAATGGTAAAGAACTTGCCTGCCAATGCAGGAAACATAACAGACATGGTTTCGAACCCTGGGTCAGGAAGATCCCCCAGAGGAGGACGTGGTAACCTGCTCCAGTGTTCTTGCCTGGGAAATCCCATGGACAGAGGAACCTGGGAGGCTACAGTCCATTGACTAGCGAAGAGTTGGAGAAGACTGAAGCAACTTAGCACAAATATATGTAGATATAATATTTTTTCTGAACCAAGCAAATTTGTAAACATCATTGAAATTCACCACTAAATACACCAGTGTGCACCTCCTAAAATATAGTTTTTTCTTTAATTTTTCTTTTGAGTATAATTGCTTTACAATGTTTTGGTTTCTGCTGCCCAACAACGTGAATCAACTGTAAGTATACACATGCCCCCTCCCTCTGGAGCCTTCCTCCCCATCACCACCCCCATCCCAACCCTCCAGGTCATCACAGAGCACAGAGTTCAGCTCCCAGTGCTATACAGCAGCTTCCCACCAGCTAGATATTTTACACATGGTAATGTATACAGTGCTACTCTTTCAATTCATTCCACCATCTCCTTCCCCACTGTGTCTACAAGTTTGTTCTCTGTGTCTCCATCTCTATTTCTGTCCTGCAAATAGGTTCATCAGTGCCGTTTTTCTAAATTCCATATGTATGCATTAACATACAATAAAAAATAATCTTTTCTTACAAAACTATAATATTGTTATCTAGTGTAATTTAAAATCCTGTCCATTTTCAACTTTCTCTAGTTATTTTGTGTTTAGTTTGAAGAATAACATTCTTGGATCTCAAATATTCCCTGAAAGAAAGAGGTGATGAATAACTCATAACTAAGAAGTTTGAGGAATTCCCTGGAGATCTGGGGGCTTCCTAGGTGACAGTAGTTGTTAAGAACCCACCTGCCAATGCAGGAGACACAAGAGATGCAGGTTCGATCCCTGGGCCAGGAAGATCCCCTGGAGCAGGACACGGGAACCCACTCCAGTATTCTTGCCTGGCGAATCCCTCCAGGCTACAGTCCATAGGGTTGCAAAGAGTCAGACATGACTGAGCAATGTATCACACCAGTGGTTTGGACTCTACACTTTCACTGCCAGTGGCCCAAGATGAATCCTTGGTTGAGGAACTAAGATTCCACAAGCCATGTGGTGCAGCTCCCCACCCAATAAAAAGGTTGAGTCTTTTCCCTATCTCTAAAATAAAGTGAGGACTAAAGGGATCCACCTTTCATAAAAGTTGAACAGATAGCTAATTTTTGAAAATCTTTCTGTCTCCCCCCTAAGAAGGCACAGGATAATAATCATTCCTGAGAAGTTTTCCAAATTAAAGATTGTACATATTTGGATTCTTAATATTTACCCCTCTCCCCAACAAGTGATTAACTGATTTTATATCCTGATGATTATAAGTTCTGGCTTTTCATAATTAAATGATTTGAGTTGCCTAACAAAAATTTAGAACACAGCCACACACATTTGTTTGTTTTATCTATGACTAATTTTATGATACAACACAGACTGTATGACCCCCCCAAAACCTAAAATATTTGCTCTTTACCCTCTTACAGAAAGTTTGCCAAACTCTGATAGAGAACATTTCATGACTCTTGAATGTTCCTAAGTGTTCTATTCTAGTCAATACCCCTGCCCAGAGTAGCCTTTGTTCCAATTTCTATTACTAGAAATTGATTTTGCCTGTTTTTTAATTTAATCTAAATGGCATATTCCTTTGTTTCTAGCTTTCTTTACTCAGCATGTCTTTGAGATTCATCCATATGATTACATTTGTAAGATGCTTATTTCCTTTCATCGCTAGGTATTATTCCATTGTCTAAATATGCCATATTTTGTATGTCCATGCTCTGTTAAATATCTGAACTATTTTCAGTTCTTAGTTATTATGAATAATATAATTATGAATATGTTTGAGTTTAAGTCTACTATTTTAGTGTTTGACTTCTGTTTGTCTCATCTGTCCTACCTTTATACTTTCCAATATTTTAACTCTGCTATTGTTCATTCATTCCTGTAAAATCAGTTTTTATTTCATACAATTTTCTTCCAGCCTAATGGATTTTTTAAATCCATTTTAAAAAAATGGATTAACAATGTATTCAGTCATTTAGATGGCATTTGTTCAGTCACCAGTTCATCTCTGACTCTTTGCAACCTCATGGACTGCAGCACTCCAGAGGACCAATAAAAGAAATTATCTGATAATTGTTCACTGTGTAATTCTACTGATAATACTAAGCCAAGGATCTGTTATATATTCCACTCAGTTGTATTACGAGTTTCCATGTGTGTGATTTGAACAACAACAAAAATTATGTACATGATATAAAGCTGCTTTTCTTTTTTAGTTTTAAGAGTAGCTCAATGATTTGGGGAGTGTTAGTACAGCACAGCACATACATAAGAAGAAAAGTACAAAATGATATTTAGCATTTTACTCTGAAAAGAATTCATAAGAATGATAATTGGAAGGTAAGACTTCATCTTTGTTTTCAAATGAGTGATTTTAATTTTTCTCTATGAAGAAAAAGTTTAATTAAATTTATCAAAAAACTGACTCATTGCAAAAGACCCTGATACTCGTAAAGACTGAAAGCAGGAGGACAAGGGGATGACAGAGAGTGAGATGGTTGTACGGCATCACCAACTCAATGGATAAGAGTTTGAGCAAACTCCAGGAGATGGAGAAGGACAGGAAGCCTGGCATGCTGCAGTCTATGGGGTCGAAAAGAGACAGACATGACTTAGCCACTGAACAGCTAACTGAAATTTATTACAAATTTACCTAAACCATTAATTTTTGAAGTTCTGGTAGAGCTCAGCACTTTCACACTGATGAACTAATTTTAATAGATCTTACAGTGTACAGATGTGCTGGAGATAAATACTTTCAGCTTTTGTCTGTTTAAAAAGACACAATTTTAGGAAATTTCCTGGTGGTACAGTGGTTAGGACTCAGCATTTTCACTGCTGGGGCCTGGGTTCAGTCCCTGGTCAGGGAACTAAGATCCTGAAAGCTTTGTGGCAAAGAAAAAAAAGGTCATAATTTTACCTTCCTTTCAAAGGATATTTTTGCTAGATACAGAATTCTAGATTGACAAAAAATTTGCCCCCTTTTAACTTTAAAGATGCCAAATGCATTATCTTTTGGTCTCTATTATTCCTGATAAGAAGTAGGAATGATATTTTTCTTATCCTTGTTCCCCTGTATGTAATGTATCTTTTAGTCTTTGCTGCCAAAATATTCTCTTTACCTTTGGTTTTTAGCATTTTGACTCTGATGTGCCTAGGTGTGGTTTTCTTTGTATTTAAACTACTGTAGATTTACTGAACTTCTTAGATCCATGTTAAATATCTTTAATTTTAGTAAAATTCTTAGCCAATATCTCCTTAAATGTTTTCATTTCATCTCTCTCCTTGTAAGAATTCATTCACACATATACTAAACTGTTCAATATTGCTTTATGCACTCAGGTATTTTGTTTTCACTCTTTTCTTCTTTGTATTTTGGTTTGGGTATTTCTAATGACTTGTCTTGAAGTTAACTAATGTCTGTATCTAACCTCCTCTTTTTAAAATTTCTTTATTTCTTATATTACTTTTTTTATACCTAGCATTTACACTTGGCCCTTTATTATAGTTTTCTTCTCTCCATAAAAAGTCCCCATCAGTTAACAATGTTGTCCACTTTTCTCACTAAATCTTTTATTTATATCTCATGATTATTTTTAATATGAATTTTTATTTTGCCAACATATGGGACAGCTCTGTGTCTGATTCTACTGACAGTTTTCTCTCCTGACAATGGATTTAATTTGAAAAGAATGAAACAATGACATTTGCAGCAACATGAATACAACCAGAGATTATCAGACTAAGAGAATTAAGTTAGAAAGAAAAAGAAAAATACCATATGATATCATTTATATGTGGAATCTAAACTATGACCCAAACAAACTTATCTATGAAGCAGAAGGAGAATCACAGACATAGAGAACAGACTGGTGGTTGCCAGAGGGGAGGAGGTTGGGGAGGGATGGAGTGGCAGGGTTGGGTTAGCAGGTGTAAGTTTTTACATACAGACTGGATAAAAAACAGTGTCCTACTGTATAGCACAGTGAAATATATTTAATATCTTATGATAAACCACAATGGAAATAATATTTTTAAAAAGAATTATATATATATGTATAACTGAATCACTGCTATAATTACAGCATAATTAAGACAACGTTGTAAATCAACTATACTTCAATTAAAAGAGCAAAAATAACAGAGACACTAAAATGGACCAATGAAATGCTGGTTGACTTGTGAAATAAATAGAAGTCCAACTCAATGACTCTGCCATAGGCATAGGCTGTACTAGTAGGGTCTGGGTGGGTGTTTCAGAGTCTACACAGTTTTCTTGACAAAATATCTACAGCCAATCAACTGTGCTTCTGAGTCTCACCCTCTAGAGTCTCTATTTTTGTCATCAGGTAAATATCCAACAGAGTCCCTTTAGCTTTAGGATCCTGCACTTTTACTGCCAAAGGTCCCAGGTTCAATCCCTGGTTGGGGAACTAAGATCCTGCGAGCTGTGTACTGTAGCCAAAAAAAAAAAACATCTGGAGGTGAGGGCCATTTCTTGAGGTGTTATTAACAGTGTTGCTGGAGGTTCTTAATTGCACTATAGAAAAAAAGACACAGTAGAGGCACTGGTACAGTGAAAAGAGCAAGGGCTTTGACTCAGGAGCCTGGGTTTGTGCCCTGACTCCATCATTTAATGGATGATTGAGCATGATATCTAATCTCTATGGAGCTCAGTGTCCTCACAGATAAAAATGCCCCAGTAATACCTACCACACTGGGTTATTCATGAGGACAAGGTAAAAATAACATATATGCAATCTTATCTTTATGAAAGATGAGATGATTAGTTATGCATATTTTTAAAATATTTATTTATTTGGTTGTGCTGGGTCTTATTTGCAGCATGTTGGATCTAGTTCCCTGACCAGGGATCAAACCTGGGCACTCTGCACTGGGGTCGTGGAGTCTTAGCCACTGGACCACCAGGAAAGTTTCTAGTTATACATACTTTAATGCATACATATTCAACTACAATATAAAATCAAATTTAAAATAGCAGTGTCAAAAAAAATAAATAAAATAGCACTGTCCTTTGAAGAATGAGGAAAATTTTCCTCCTAATATATCAAAGAAGACATGGTTTGCATTGTGGACTATGAAACACATATATAAGTCATATATTTTTTAATGATCCAAGGGCTCATGGTTGAACTGGTAAGATCAGGGGTTAAAAAAAATTGAGATGGAGTGAGAGGTTTTCACTGTTTCACTAATTTTCACAAAATTTCACTAATTTTAGACTCAGTCTTTCAGAATTCCATCTCCTTTGCCTACAATTAGAGAGGTATCCCCTTCATTTCTTATCACAAGGCTCTGCTAAATTAAAACTGGCTTTACCCATTCTATATTTGGAGAAACATGAGTTTCATCAAGAGCTGCAGGGAAGTAATATTATGTTGGTACAAAAGTAATTGTGGTTTCAATCTGAATTTTAAATCATTATTACTAGGCTTAAGCATATCTTTATTAATTACAATAGGAACCATTACAATCAACACATTTTCACAAACAAGAAATAAGTTTGTTTATTCCCATAGCATAAAAGTCTACGCCTTGGGATTCGACAAACTCTTGGAAAGCATTTTCTGCATCCTGCTGGTTGCGGAAGTGTTATGCGTGCAAAAAGTTATTGAGGACATGGCGAATGAGGCAAAACTTCCTAGCTCAATTTGTTCAACTTGTGAAGCCTTGGTTGTGTGACATGCAGTCAGACGTTGTTGTGGAGAAGAATTGGGCCCTTTCTGTTGAACAATGCTGGCTGCAGCCATTGCAATTTTTGGTGCATCTCATTGATTTGCTGAGCATACTTCTCAGATGTAATGCTTTTGCTGGGATTCAGAAAGCTGTAATGGATCTGACCAGCAGCAGATCACCAAACAATGACCATGACCATTTTTGGTGTAAGTTTGGCTATGTGAAGTGCTTTGGAGCTTCTACTTGGCTGAACCACTGACCTGGTCATCGCCAGTTGTCCTATAGAATCCACTTTTCATTGTATGTCACAATCTGATCAAGAAATGGTTCACTGTTTTTGCACAGAATAAGAGAAGACAACACTTCAAAACAATGATTTTTTTGATTTTCAGTCTGCTCATGAGACACCTTTTTCACCTTTCCAATTTGCTTCAAATGCTGAACGATCACAGAATGGTTGACGTTGAGTTCTTCAGCAACTTCTCGTGTAGTTGTAAGAGGATCTGCTTCGATGATGGCTCTCAACTGGTCCTTGTCACCTTCCAATGACTGATCACTATGCTCCTCATCTGGAGAAAGCAATGGTACCCCACTCCGGTACTCTCGCCTGGAAAATCCCATGGATGGAGGAGCCTGGTAGGCTGCAGTCCATGGGGTCTCAAAGAGTCAGACACGATTGAGCAACTTCACTTGCACTTTTCCCTTTCATGCATTGGAGAAGAAAATGGCAGCCCACTCCAGTGTTCTTGCCTGGAGAATCCCAGGGACGGGGGAGCCTTGTGGGCTGCCGTCTATGGGGTCACACAGAGTCGGACACAACTGAAGTGACTTAGCAGCAGCAGCAGCATGCTCCTCATCTTCAAGGCTCTTGTCTCCTTTGCAAAATTCCTTGAACCACCACTGCACTGTATGTTCATTGGCAGCTCCTGGGCCAAATGTGTTGTTGATGTTTCAAGTTATCTCCACTGCTTTACGACTCATTTTGAACTCAAATAAGAAAATTGCTTGAATTTGATTTTTGTCTAACATCATTTCCCTAGTTAAAAATAAATATAAAATAAACAGCAAGTGATGTCATTAGCAGAAAAACATAAAGCCAGAAATGTGCATTAAAATGATATATAATGTAACCACATTTGTTTAAAAATGTATTCCCATATCAAACAGCAAATTTCAACAACACAAAAACAGCAGTTACTTTCACACCAATCCAATACCTAACCTTGGAAATTTAAGAATGTATCATGAAAAATGAATAAACCTACTCATTTTTAGGTCCATTCCTTCATTTCAAAATAAACCTTAGCTCTATTTTCCAGTGGAGAAATTATTATGAACATATCACCTCCAAAACACAAGCATATTGTTGGCTTAATTATTTGACTCAACAGTGACCTTGTTTGGTAGAACCGATAATAAGACTGCTACTGCTAAGTCACGTCAGTCGTGTCCGACTCTGTGTGACCTCATAGACAGCAGCTCACGAGGCTTCCCCGTCCCTGGGATTCTCCAGGCAAGAACACTGGAGTGGGCTGCCATTTTCTTCTCCAATGCATGAAAGGGAAAAGTGCAAGTGAAGTCACTCAGTCATATCCGACTCTTCTCGACCCCATGGACTGCAGCCCACCAGGCTCCCCCAGCCATGGGATTTTCCAGGCAAGAGTACTGGAGTGGGGTGCCATTGCCTTCTCCGAATAATAAGACTGGTTTGAGGATATTGTTTGAGGATATTGTTGCCATGATCTGGCTCTAGAAAAGTGAAATCCCCTCTGGTCCACTTACTTGCCATGTGGCATCCTTGAAATCATGTTTCGTACTACTGCACACCTATCAGATTGACCAAAATCGAAATCAACAACACCACCAAATGCTGATACAAAGATGCAGAACCATTGTTGATGGGAATGTAAAATGGTACAGTTACTTTGGAAGATAGTTTGGCAATTTCTTACAAAACTAAACACACCCTTGCCATGGGATCTAGCAGTTATGCTCCTTGGTATTTCCCAAAGGAGTTGAAAACTATGTCTACATAAAAACCTGCAAATACATGTTTGCACAAGATTTATTCGTAATTGCCAAAACGTGACAGCAACTAAGATATCTTTTAGCAGGTGAGTGGATAAATGGCTCTATCCAGACAGTGGAATAATATTCAGTGCTTCAAAACCATCAAGCCATGAAGAAAGACTTAGAGGGGACCTTACCTGGTGGTCCAGTGGTTAGCAATCTGCCTACCAATGCAGAAGACACGGGTTCAATCCCTGGTCTGGGAACTAGGATCCAACATGCAATGAGGCAACTAAGCCCATGTGCCATGACTACTGAGTCCCATTTAGGGCTTCCCAGGTAGCACTAGTGACAAAGAATTCACCTGCCAATGCAGGAGATGCAAGAGACACAGGTTTGATCCCTGGATCAGGAAGATCCCCTGGAGAAGGAAATGGAAACCCATTCCAGTATTATTTCCTGGAAAATTCCATGGACAGAGAAGCCTGGCAGGCTACAGTCCATAGGGTCACAAAGAGTTGAACACAACTGAAGCGACTCAGCAGGCAGGCAGGCATAGCTGATTTACAATGTTGTATTAGTTTCTACTGTGTAGCAAAGGGAACCAGTTATATATGTACATATATCCATATATCTTTTTAAGATTCTATTCCCATATAAGTCATTAAGAGTATTGAGTAGAGTTTCCTGTACTGTATGGTATGTCTTTATTCATTATTTATTTTATATATAGTAGTGTATATGTGTTAGTGAGCTTTCCTGTTGGCTCAGACAGTAAAAAAAATTGCAGGTATGCCTGCAATTCAGGAAACCCAGCTTTGATCCCTAGATCAGGAAGATCCCCTGGAGAAGGAAATATCCAGTCCACTATTCTTGCCTGGAGAATTCCATGGACAGAGGAGCCTGGCGGGCTACAGTCCATGAGGTCGCAAAGAGTCGGACACGACTCAGTGACTAACACTTTCGCTTTCCCTTGTCATATGTTAATCCTAATCTCTTAATTCATCACTCCCCGATTTCCCACGTAGTAACCATAAGTTTGATTTCCAGGTCTGTGAATCTATTTCTGTTTTGTAAGTAGGTTGATTTGTACCATTGTGTTTTAGATTCCACATGTAAATGATATCATATAATATTGAATATCTTTCTCTGTGTGACTTGTAACAATCTCTAGGTCCACTCCTGTTGCTGAAAATAGCATTTTCATTCTTTTTTATGGCTGATTAATATTCCATTGTGTGTGTGTATATATATATATATATATATATTACACTTAATATTTTAGGTATCAGCTACAGTGGAGTCATTCAAAATTTAACAAAAATTTATTGAGCATCTACTATGTGTCAAACTCTGTTCTAGGCATTGAAGATAGAGTAATAAAACATACAAAAATTCTTGCCTCTCCAGGGCTTTTGTGCTAATGGGGAGATGGAAGGAAAATTAGTTTACTGTACAGAATAAGAGAAGACAATAAGTTTTAGGAAGAAAAAAAAAAGTAGAATCAGTCCTAAGTGAGACCTCGTGGCAGAGACCTGAGGATGTAGAGGAACAAGTCATGAGCTGCATTTTCAAAATATCTTGACCACATTGCCATTTAAAATAAATAACAAAATTGAGGATATTCTGGGACTTCCCTGGTAGTCCAGTGGCTAAGACTCCACGATCCCAATGCAGGAGGCCCAGGTTCCATACCTGGTTAGGGAATTAGATCCCACTTGCTGCAACGAAGGGTTTACATGCCTCAATTAAAAGATCTCAAATGCCTCAACTAAAGATCCTGCATACTGCAACTAAGACCTGCATGGTCAAATAAGCAAATATTCAAAAAAAAAAAAAAAAAAGAACTGACAATTACTGTAAGCACCATGGATTTTCATCTTAATGAAATGGGAAGCTACTGGAAGGTTTTCAGACTAAGAGAGAAATGACTTGATATACGCTTGCCCAGGATGCTCCTTGGATCGAGAATGGAAGTTAGGGGTCCATGTATGAGGCTGTTGCTGTGGTCCAGGTGGGACATGGGCTAGCAGTGGAGGTGGCAAGAGGCAGTCAGATGATAGGTGTATTCTGAAGGCTCTGCTGACTGATTGAATGTGAGGGGTGAGAGAAGGGAAGAGTCAGGATCTCGTTCTGTGTTCATACAGTGGCCTCACTCACAGATACACTTCCTGAGTGGCATTCCCTCAGTGACTGTGCTGACTCCTGTGGTTCACCACAAAGTCTATTTCCATGAAAATTTGAGCTTGACGGTGTCAACTGTGGTGTCTTTATCCTCACCACAGAATGATTGATCCATGTCCTGGATCCTCTGAGCATGGTCCTCAAGAAGCATGTGCTTTCTGTTCTCATGTGCTGCATAATGTTTGGACATACTTAATTCTTTGATTCTCCCTGAATGTTCCCCCTTTCTCTTTGCTCTTCGAAAGCTCTCACTCTCACCCTGTTGAACTCAAGAGTAATATTTGCTGGCAAATGTGAAGTGGATCACTTTGAAGTTGAAGCTTTAAGAACTAGACCATACACTTCCCTGGTGGTTCAATGGTTGAGAATCCATCTGCTAATGCATGAGACATGGGTTCAATCACTGGTCCGGAAAGATCCCACAAGTCTTAGAGCAACTAAGCACGTGTGCCACAACTACTGAGCCTGTGCTCTAGAGCCCAGGCTTCACAATGAAGAGTAGCCCCCACTCGCCACAACTAGAGAAATCCCTCATAGCAATGATGACCCAGTGCAGCCAAAAATAAATAAATAGAATTAGACCACGTTTCTCCACATTTCCTCCCCCTCAGCCACAATGACTGACAGTATTTCATACACACACTGCTCCATCAACACGGGTCCTGAAGTGAAAACAACATGGAATAGAGACACAGCATACTCCTCAGTAAATATGTAGCCCAAGGGAGGAAAATAAAAACAAACCTTAGCTGCTGTAAAGAGAGATTTGGGGATAATTTGTTCCCACAGCATCATTTAGCCTATCCTGACTGATAAACTCACCTAAGGACATGTCACGATAAGCAGGGTTGCTGGGATTTTTCTGGGGTTCAAACCTAGACAGTCTTGCTGCAGTTGTTGACAAGTCACCAAATGTATAATAACACTGTCTCTTTATACAAACCCAAAAGTTGCAGCCCACAGCAGCTTAGGGAAGCAACAGGTATTAACTTTTTCAATAATGCCAGCTCATTTTTATTTCAAGCCTCTTTTCCATCAAGATGCTATAAGCTTCAGTGCAGGGTTAGGTCTATAACACTGTACCATGGATATACTTTTAACTTAGTAGATACAGAGTTATGGAATGATCTTAATTCCCATCACTCCCCTGTTTAGACTTATCTAATGACTTCCTTTATATCCAAAATCAAACCCAAACCCTTACCATGGCATGGACATCCTCCTTCTGTGTCCCTGATCCCCTTTGGTCTCCCCTCTGACCTCCTGACACATCTGCATGAGGCTTCAGCCACTTCCTAGACTCACTAGGCAGGTCCCCACCTAGGACCATGCCACTTGCACGAAAATCTGGAACTCTCTTCTCCCAGATGTTCTTAAGACTCATGCAAGTTTCAACTCAGCATTTATTCCTTTTAAAAGACCTTCCCTGGCAAGCCCCTCTCTGCACTGCCTTCCCTCTCCCCACCCCCATCCACCACTAACACAATTATTCTACTTCTGAAACTCAGAATACCTGAAATTATCCTGTTGATTTATTTACCTGTTAATTATCCATTGTCACCCTCTTTCACACACCAGAAAGAGAAGAACTGTTGTGTATCTTGTTAACTGAAATTCTGGCCAAAAACTGCAGGAAGAGAACTTGTGTGCTCAGTTGCTAATTCGTGTCTGACTCCTTGCAACCCCATGGACTATAGCCCACCACGCTCCTCTGTCCATGGGATTCTCCAAGCAAGAGTACTGGAGTGAGCTGTCATTTCCTTCTCCAGGGGATCTTCCCGACCTAGGGATCAAACCCACATCTCTTATGTGTCCTGCTTTAGCAGGCATTCTTTACCACTGGGAAGCCTGGAAAAGGGTTTAGCACATGGAAATGCCCAATTGTGGAAATATCACTAACATTATAAACAGTTTTGATACATATTGTCAAAATGCTTTCCAAAAAAACTGGACAACTTACATCTTTCCTGCATCCTTGATAGAATTGGAGATTTACAAGTTCTATTTTTGCTAATTTTCTGGTAACCAAATTTAAATCTAGTTTCCCAAATCTACTTTTATTTGATTATTAGTAAGGCTGAACATTTCTTTTTTCTAAAAATCATTTATTTATATTATTTGTCCATTGATGAGTTAGTGCTTGTGCTACTGATCTACATGTCTTCTTTACAAAGACAGGTAGAATTTCAAAGATCAGTAACTTATGGGAGCTTGAAATCTATTTTAAAATATCTCACTACAAGTCCAGGATAAACCATGCTCACATGGTTTGTTTTGTTTTGTCTTTATTGGAGAGGAGAGTGCCTACTTAGCTAATAGCCATGTCAAGGGGATGACTGCAGGCGTAAACAAAATACTTTTCACAATACTGTGAAAAAGAAGAAGAAGAAATCCTACTTAAAACAGACAGGAATAGTGAGTCTGGTAGGTAAGTAGAAGTCCTAGTCCCAGGCTTCAAAATAAGATTCAAGATGAATTCCAAAGGGAATTGCAAAATTAATGTCTCCATTTGAGACAAAGATTAGATAAAGCTACATTTAATAATATTAAGGGCAGGGACTTCCCTGGTGGTCCAGTGATTGAGAATCCATCTGCAATGCAGGGCACATTGGTTTTATTCCTGCTCTAGGAAGATCCCACATGCCAAGGGGCAACTAAACCTGAGAGCAGCAATTACTGAGCACTCACACCACGACTACTGAAGCCCATGCACTCTAGAGCCCGTGCTCCACAAGAAGAGAAGTCACCAAAATGAGAAGCCTGCTCATGGCAATGAAAAGAAGCCCCCACTTGTACAACTAGATAAAGCCCACATGCAGCAATGAAGACCCAGCATAACCAAAAAAAAAAAAAAGAATCTGCCTTCCAATGCAGGGGACAAGAGTTCAATCCCTGGTCTAGGAACTAAGATCCCACATGCTGTTGAAACAACTAAGCCTATGCACCACAACTACTGGGCCTGAGTGCTCTGGAGTGGAGCCTGTGTGCCACAACTGAGACCTGACACAGCCAATAATAAATAAATAATAAATAGTAATACTGGTTCAGTTCAGCTGCTCAGTTGTGTCCAACTCTTTGCGACCCCATGAACTACAGCATGCCAGGCTTCCTTGTCCATCACCAACTCCTAGAGCTTACTCAAATTCACGTCCATTGAATTGGTGATGCCATCCAACAATCTCATCCTCTGTCGTCCCCTTCTCTGGCCTTCAGTCTTTCCTAGCATTGGTATCTTTTCTAATGAGTCAGTTCTTCATATCAGTTAGCCAAAGTATTGGAGTTTCAGCTTCAGTATCAGTCCTTCCAATGAATATTCAGGACTGATTTACTTTAGTAATACTAAGGCTAATTTAAAAGGTAAAAATAGGCTTTCCTGTTGGCTCAGACAGTAAAGAATCTACCTGTAATGCAAAAGACCCAGGTTTAATCAGTGGGTTGGGAAGATCCCCTGGAGAAAGAAATGGCAACTCACTCCAGTATTCTTGCCTGGAGAATCCCATGGACAGAGGAGTCTGGGGGGCTACAGTCCATAGGGTCGCTAAGAGTTGGACATGACTAATTCTTTACCATCTGAGCACCAGAGAAGCATCCTACTTACATAATATCCCTATAATGTAATACATCACTCTTTACCACACATTTGGGCAGAGACAGCCAGTTATCTCTGCATATCCATTAATGTCTCTTTTAGGGAAAAATACCCAAGTTTTAGCTGACTCGTGGTCATCCAGGTCAAGATTACATTTCTGAGCCTGCTCGATAACTAGATGTGACCATATGACTAAGTGCTGGTGAATGTGATATGAACAGAAACAGTAAGGTGGACTTCCAGGTCATGCCTTTAAAAGGAAGGTATGACCTCCAAGCCTCCCCTCCACCTCCTGCTGAATGGAGTATTAAAGGGTGAACAATGGTCCCAGTTTGTATAGATTCCTGAGTTGCAGGGCACTCTGAGCTAAAACTGGGGAAGCCTCAGTCAAACTGGGACAAGCTGGTCACTTTAAGTGTGGATATGATGGTAGAGACTAGAGCAGCCATTTTGGAAGCTGTTAACAACAGAGAAGAAATTGGGTTCCTGACCCCATGACTCTTACATAAGTGAAAAACAAACTCTTTTCAAGCTACTGTTATTGTGGCTTCTTATAAGAGACACAGATTCAGTCCCTGGGTTGGGAAGATCCCCTGGAGAAGGGCATGGCTACCCAGTCCAGTACTCTTGCCTGGAGAATCCCATGGATAGAGGAGTCTGGCAGGCTACAGTTCATGGGTTTGCAAAGAGCTGGACACAACTGAAGTGACTTGGCACACACATACATATGGCAAAGGGATTTTGTAGATATGAGTAAATTAAAGATTTTGAGATGAGAAGATTATCCTGGCTTATCCAAGTAGGCTTGATATAATCCACAATAGTCTTCATGTAAAAGGTGGCAGGAGGATCAGAGAAGGAGGGATGATGACAGAAATGAGAGACAGAAAGAGGTCTGAAGATGTTCTGATCACTTTGAAAATGGAGGAGGAAAAAGACAGAAAGAGAGAGGTTTGAAGATATTCTGATCACTCTGAAAATGAAGGAGGAAGGGACCATAATCCCAGGAATGCAGGAGAGCTGGAAAAGGCAAGAAAATGGATTCTTCCCTGTAGCCTCCAGAAAGAATTTAGCTCTGTTGACACTTTGATTTGAGGACTTCTGAGCTTCAGAACTATAAGACAATAAATTTGTGTTTTAAATAAACAAATAAAAAGTCCATGGTTGAATCTATTCTTTTTCTCCCTCAAGAAAATCCTACAATCAGAGAAGAAAAAGAAATAAAAGAAATCCAGATTGAAAAAGAAGAAGTAAAACTCTCACTGTTTGGGGATCACGATGACATGATCCTCTACAAAGAAAACCCTAAAGACTCCAGCAGAAAATTACTGGAGCTAATCAATGAATATAGTAAAGTTGCAGGATATAAAATTAACACACAGAAATCTCTTGCATTCCTATACACTAACAATGAGAAAACAGAGAAATTAAGGAAACAATTCCATTCACCATTGCAATGAAAAGAATAAAACACTTAGGAATAAATATACCTAAAGAAACAAAAGACCTATGTATAGAAAACTATAAAACACTGATGAAAGAAATCAAAGATGACACAAATAGATGGAGAAATATGCCATGTTAATCGATTGGAAGAATCAATATAGTGAAAATGAGTATACTACCCAAAGCAATCTATGCAATCCCTATCAAGCTACCAATGATATTTTTCAGAGAACTAAAACAAATAATTTCACAATTTGTATGGAAATATAAAAAACTTCAAATAGCCAAAGCAATCTTGAGGAAGAAGAATGGAACTGGAGGAATCAGCCTGCCTGACTTCAGGCTCTACTACAAAGCCACAGTCATCAAGACAATATGGTACTGGCACAAAGACAGAAATATAGATCAATGGAACAAAATAGAAAGCCCAGAGATAAATCCACGCATCTAGGACACCTGATCTTTGACAAAGGAGGCAAGAATATACAATGGAGAAAAGACAGTCTCTTTAACAACTAGTGCTGGGAAAACTGGTCAACCACTTGTAAAAGAATGAAACTAGAACATTTTTTAACACCATACAGAAAAATAAACTCAAAATGGATTAAAGAGTTAAATGTGAGATGAAAAACTATAACGCTCCTAGAGGAAAACATAGGCAAAACACCCTCTGACGTAAATCATAGCAGGATCCTCTATGACCCACCTCCCAGAGTAATGGAAATAAAAGCAAAAATAAACAAATGGGACCTAATTAAACTTAAAAGCTTTTGCACAACAAAAG
The DNA here is from genome assembly GCF_000754665.1 of Bison bison bison. Lineage (NCBI taxonomy): Eukaryota > Metazoa > Chordata > Mammalia > Artiodactyla > Bovidae > Bison > Bison bison. Next base: position 3,042,800 of record NW_011495040.1, on the reverse strand, counting down.
AAACTATAAGCAACGTGAAAAGACAGCCTTCATAACAGGAGAAAATAATAGCAAATGAAGCAACTGACAAAGAATTAATCTCAAAAATATACAAGCAACTCCTGCAGCTCAATTCCAGAAAAATAAATGACCCAA
>NW_011495040.1:3040008-3042535 GCF_000754665.1 Bison bison bison | reverse complement strand
AATCCCACTGCTGGGCATACACACTGAGGAAACCAGAATTGAAAGAGACATGTGTACCCTAATGTTCATTGCAGCACTGTTTACAATAGCCAGGACACGGAAGCAACCTAGATGATTGTCAGCAGACGAATGGATAAGAAAGCTGTGGTACATATACACAATGGAATATTACTCAGCTATTAAAAAGAATGCATTTAAATCAGTTCTAATGAGGTGGATGAAACTGGAGCCTGTTATACAAAGCGAAGTCAGTCAGAAAGAAAAACACCAATACAGTATATTAATGCATATATATGGAATTTAGAAAGATGGTAACAATGACCCTATATGCGAGACAGCAAAAGAGACACAGATGTATAGAACAGTCTTTTGGGCTCTGTGGGGGAAGGCGAGGGTGGGATGATTTGAGAGAATAATGTTGAAACATGTATATTATCATATGTGAACTAGATCACCAATCCAGGTTCGATGCATGAGACAGCATGCTCAGGGCTGGTGCACTGGGATGACTCAGAGGGATGGGATGGGGAGGGAGGTGGGAGGGAAGGTCAGGATGGGGAACACATGTACATCCATAGCTGATTTATGTGAATGTATGGCAAAAACCACCACAATATTGTAAAGTAATTAGCCTCCAATTTAAATAAATTAAAAAAAAAGAAAATCCTAATATTTAAAAAATGCTTCCCCTCCTCATATAACTGTGATGAAAATGAACTTTTTTCTTCTAATGAGTTAATAACAAAGGCTAGCCTTTGTTAATTGCTGATTACATAATATGTAAGCTTTATCTCGTAGAATCTTCAAGATAGACCTGTAAAGTAGATATATTATTCTAACTTTTCTTATGGGCAACTGGAGGCTCTGAAAGATTAGAAAACTTGCCTAAGAGCATGTAGCTAAAAAGGGTGAGTTGGTGTGTCTTTGTGAGTTGCTCAGTTGTTAAGTGTGTCCAGTTCTTTGCAACCCCATGGACTGTAGCTCACCAGGCTCTTCTGTCCATGGAATTCCCCAGGCGAGAATAGTGGAGCTGGTTGCCATTTCCTATTCCAGGGGATATTCCTGACGTGTCTTATACAATTTGTGACCCTGAGTGTGAAAAGGTGCCTGACTCTGCTGTAGACCATTATTGACTGCTGCAGCTGTGACAGAGTGTACAGGGGACTGAGAGGGGCCTCCTGGCAGCACAGTTGGCTTGACAGATTTGGCTGCCAGCTGCCTACAATCACAGTGTGATTTCTCTCAAAGAGCACCCTGCAAGGGGCTCCCACTGGTGACCACAGCCAGAACACAGGGGTCCTGCTCTCTTGCTCTATGCCCCTCCCACTTCAGATACCTCCCTGCGGGCTACTTCAGGCCTAAGAAAGAAAGTGAAGTTTCTCAGTCGTGTCTGACTCTTTGCAAACCCATGGACTACAGCCTGCCAGGCTCCTCCATCCACGGAATTCTCCAGGCAAGAATACTGGAGTGGGTAGCCATTCCCTTCTCCAGGGGATTTTACCGACCCAGGGATTGAACCCGGCTCTCCTTCATTGCAGGCAGACTACAGTCTGAGCCACCAGGGAATCCCACTTCAGTCCTAAATCCCTTCTTAAATACTCACCTTTGATTATTTTTCATAAGTATATCTTTCTTTTATAAGAGTTTAGTCTGAAATATTTTTAACTCTGTACTTTATTCTTTTTATCCTGATTTATGTTGCTCTGACTTATTTTAAAAATGTTATCAGAATACAGTTGATTTACTCCAATAGAGTTGTTGGGTTAGTTTCAGATGTACAGCAAAGTGAATCTGTTATAAATATACATATATCCACTGTTTTTAAAGTTCTTTTCCCATATAGTTCATTAAAGAGTATTCAGTAGAGTTCCCTGTGCTATACAGTAGGTTCTTACTAGTTGGCTACTTTATATATTAGTAGTGTATATATGGCTCTGATTTATTTTCATCAGCCGTTCAGTCGCTCAATCGTGTTCGACTCTTTTCGACCTCATGGACTGCAGCACAACAGGCTTCCGTGTACTCTATCTCCCAGAATTGGCTCAAGTGTATGTTCATTGAGTCAGTGATGCTATCTAACCATCTCATCCTCTGCCACCCGCTTCTCCTTTCATCTTCAAACTTTCTGGTGGCTCAGACAGTAAAGAATCTGCCTGCAATGCAGGTGACCTGGGTTTGATCCATGGGTTGGGAAGATCTCCTATAAAGGAATGGCTACCCACTCCAGTATTGTTACCTGGAGAATTCCATGGACAGAGGAGCCTGGTGGGCTACAGTGCATGGGGTCGCAAGGAGTCTGACATAACTAAGCGACTGACACTTAATATTTCACTAGTATACTTTAGCAGTCACTATTATCCTCAACTGGAATCTATCACCTCCACTAGCTTTGATCGTAGTGATGCTTTCTAAGGCCCACTTGACTTCACATTCCAGGATGTCTGGCTCTAGGTCAGTGATCACACCATCGTGATTATCTGGGTCATGAAAATCTTTTTTGTACAGTTCTTCTGTGTATTCTGGCTAT
>NW_011495040.1:3039138-3039872 GCF_000754665.1 Bison bison bison | reverse complement strand
ACCGTTTCTGTCCTTTATCGAGCCCATCTTTGCATGAAATATTCCTTTGGTATCTCTGATTTTCTTGAAGAGATCTCTAGTCTTTCCCATTCTGTTGTTTTCCTCTATTTCTTTGCATTGATCGCTGAAGAAGGCTTTCTTATCTCTTCTTGCTATTCTTTGGAACTCTGCATTCAGATGTTTATATCTTTCCTTTTCTCCTTTGCTTTTCGCTTCTCTTCTTTTCACAGCTATTTGTAAAGCCTCCCCAGACAGCCATATGCCAGCAAAGTTGGAAAACTCAGCAGTGGCCACAGGACTGGAAAAGGTCAGTTTTCATTCCAATCCCAAAGAAAGGCAATGCCAAAGAATGCTCAAACTACCGCACAATTGCACTCATCTCACACGCTAGTAAAGTAATGCTCAAAATTCTCCAAGCCAGGCTTCAGCAATACGTGAACTGTGAACTTCCTGATGTTCAAGCTGGTTTTAGAAAAGGCAGAGGAACCAGAGATCAAATTACCAACATCCGCTGGATCATAGAAAAAGCAAGAGAGTTCCAGAAAAACATATATTTCTGCTTTATTGACTATGACAAAGCCTTTGACTGTGTGGAAAATTCTGAAAGAGATGGGAATACCAGACCACCTGATCTGCCTCTTGAGAAATTTGTATGCAGGTCAGGAAGCAACAGTTAGAACTGGACGTGGAACAACAGACTGGTTCCAAATAGGAAAAGGAGTACGTCAAGGCTG
>NW_011495040.1:3033845-3038340 GCF_000754665.1 Bison bison bison | reverse complement strand
CATGAGTCTGAGTGAACTCTGGGAGTTGGTGATGGACAGGGAGGCCTGGCATGCTGGGATTCATGGGGTTGCAAAGAGTCGGACACGACTGAGCGACTGATCTGATCTGATCTGATATTATCCTCAACATTTTTGATCTTCTGGTTTTGCTTGTTTCAATCTGGTTTTGGTTTTTTTTTTTTTCAGTTCTTTACATTTTAAATTCCTTGTTTTGATTTATTTTATAATTTCTATTCTCAAGCTCATTTTCTTCTTTGTACCTGAACACTATTTTAGCTTTAGGATTTATTTAAAGATTATTTGGTACTTTTTTATTGGTATTTATTTTCATATTTTACATTATTTAAAATTCCTTAAAAAATAATTTTGTATTTAAACTGTACCATTGTTTTTACCAGATCAATTATTAAATTTCTGCCTTTGTTTTGAATTTGTTTCATGAATTTGAATCACGATTCTTTCCCTTTCCTTTCATTTTATTTCTTTATCTCCTTAAAAAAAGATAACTTTATCCTAATAGCTTCATCTATTTCTTCTTTTCTTAACTTCTATATCTTACTGTTTATTTTTGTAACAGTTATCAAGAAGCTGCTGGGAGGTTGAAAACTTCCACAAAAACTCTCACCATAAGCTGGCAAGATTTCAGCTCTGGCTACAGCTGTCCCTCAGGCTTCTCTTAATAGATTTTACATGTGCCTGCACTACTCAAAAGATTAAAAAAATAACAATAAGGGAAACAAATTACCCCTCCTGAAAAGAATGCCTTCCTGACCATGGAGAGTTTGCTGTGCATCAGCGGAGGACATGGATTTATCAGACACCATCACTGGGCTTGGGGAGCGGCTTGTCAGAATGCAGCCACTGAAGCAATGCCAGAACTGCACATGTAGTCAAATGGTGAGCTTTCACCTGGGATTGTTTTATGCTGATGTTCACTGTTTTTGGTCTTTGCTGTTGTTTAGTCGCTAAATTCTATCTGACTCTTTTGTGACCACATGGACTGTAGTCTGCCAGGCTCATCTGTCCATGGGATTTCTCAGGCAAAATACTGGAGTAGGTTGCCATTTCTCACTCCAGGGGATCTTCCTGACCCAGGGATGGAACCCACGTCTCCTGCATTGGTAGGCAGATTCTTTACCACTGAGCCACCTGGGAAGCCACTTGGTCCTTATGCTCTTGGAAAAAATGCTTTCCTCAAGCAAGTAGGTGTGAATCTCAGGTCTGTAAGAAATTTAAGCTTCTATGCTTTTGAGGGAGGGGAGGAGTCATGCCCCAGGGTATGCGGGATGTTTGTTCTCCAACTAGGGATTGAATTTATCTCTCTGCAGTGGAAGCCAGGATCTGTTACTTACCTGGACTACCAGTTAAGTCCCAGAGCTTCTTTACTTTCTATGAAGTGAAGTGAAGTCGCTCAGTCGTGTCCGACTCTTTGCGACCCCATGGACTGTAGCCTACCAGGCTCCTCCATCCGTGGGATTCTCCAGGCAAGAATACTGGAGTGGGTTGCCATTTCCTTCTCCAGGAGATCTTCCCAACCCAGGGATCTAACCCAGGTCTCTCGCATTGCAGGCAGACACTTTACTATTTGAGCAACTCACCTTAAACTCCATATCCAGCCTAGCAGAAGAATCTAACTTGAGTCCTGGCCAAGGTCCCCCATCCACAAAGTTGTATCTTGGTTTGAGAACCTTTCCGATCTAAGTCAGCTCCCTGGTGGCTCAGACAGTAAAGCATCTGCCTGCAATGCAGGAGACCCAGGTTCAATCCCTGCAATCCACTCCAGTACTCTTGCCTGGAAAATTCCATGGATGGGGGAGCCTAGTGGGCTACAGTCCATGGGGTCGAAAAGAGTCGGACACGACTGAGAGACTTCACTTTCACTTTCACATGCTTGGATCCTGTCTAGTCATTAGTCATCTGAGCCAAGTTTCTGCTCACCTATTCCATGCCTTCTAAAGACAAAGACATCTTTTCAAGACTGAAAAAAAGACAGGATATCCATTCCTCCAAACTTTTATACTTCTTTTGCTAAATTTATACCTGCTTTATTCTCTTTTAAGTGGAATTGTTTTCTTAATTTCATTTTTAAATTGTTCACTGCAAGTATATAGAAATATAATTGATTTTTTAATATTGATCTTATGTCCTGCAACCATGCTGAATTTGTTTTAGTTCTAATAGTTTCTTAAGTGGATTCCTTAGAATTTTCTACATACAACTTTCTACATGTCATCTGTATGTAGAGATGAATTTGCTTCTTCCTTTACAATCTGGATGACTTTTATTTTTTTTTCTTGCCTGATTACTCTGATTAGAAGCTTCAATACAAGGTTCACCAGAAATGGTGAAAGTGGGCATCCTTATCTTACTCCTTGTCATAGGGGAAAAGCATTTTGTCTTTCACTATTAAGTATGATGTTAACAGTGGGTTAACCCTTTATAAAATTGACTTCCTTCTTCCCTCGTGGCTCAGACGGTAAAGAATCTCCCTGCGATGCAGGAGACCTGGGTTTGATCCATGGGTTGGGAAGATCCCCTGGAGAATGAAATGGCAACCCACTCCAGTATTCTTGGCTGGAGAATTCCATGGACAGAGGAGCCTGGCGGGCTACAGTTGGGGTTGCAAAGAGTGGACATGACTGAGTGACTAGCACTTTCACTTTCATTCCTAGTTTATTTAGTATTTTACTGTTAAAGGCTGTTGGATTTTTGTCAAAAAATTTTTCAGTGTATATTGAGATAATTATGTGGTTTTTGTCTTTTTTCTATTAATATGGTATGTTACATAATTGATTTTAGATGGTAAATCAATTTCATTCCTGGAATAAATCCCACTTAGTCATGGTGTATAATTCTTCTTATACGTTGATAGTTCTGTTTGGTAATATTCTGCTGTGTCTATGTTCGTTAGAGATAATGGTCTATAGTTTGTTTTTTTTTTTTCTTGTGATGTCTTCATCTGGTTCTGGTGTCTGGTTATTACTGGCTTCATAGAATGATTTGGGAAGTGTACTCTGCCCTTCTGTTTATTAGAAGAGCTTGTGAGAAACTGGTACCACTTCTTTTTAAAATGCTTGTTAGAATTCAGCAGAGATGGCTTTTCTTTGTGTGTAGTTTTTTATTATGAATCCAATCTCTTCACTTGTTATAGGCCTATTCAGGATGTTTTCTTAGGTCAGTTTTGGTAGTTTGTACTTTTCTAGGAATGTGTCCATTTTATCTAAGTCATCTAACTTATTGGCATACAATTGTTCATGATAGTCACTCAGTCGTGTCAAACTCTTTGTGACCCCATGGACTGTAGCCCACCAGGTTCCTCCGTCCATGGATTCTCCAGGCAAGAATACTGAAGTGGTTGCCATGTCCTTCTCCAGGGGATCTTTCTGACTCAGGAATTGAACCCAGGTCCCTGGTGGCTCAGACAGTAAAGTGTCTGCCTACAATGCAGGAGACCGGGTTTCAATTCCTGGGTAGGGAAGATGCCCTGCAGAAGGAAATGGCAACCCACTCCAGTATTCTTGCCTGGAAAATCCCATGGACGGAGGAGCCTGGTAGGCTACAGTCCATGGGGTCGAAAAGAGTTGGACACGACTGAGTGACTTCACTTTCACTTTCACTTTCTCCTGCATTGCAGGCAGATTCTTTACCATCTGAGTCACCAGGGAAATGCTCAATTATTCATAATATTCTTTTATAATCCTTTTTATTTCTATATGATAGGTAACAATATCCCCTCTAACTTTGGTTTCTAGCAACTTAAGTCTTCTCTCTCTTTTTTTTCTCTGTAAATCTAAGATTTACTAAATATTTGTCAACTTTGTTAAACTTTCAGACAAACAACTTTTAACTTAATTTTCTATGTTGTTTATTTTCCATTTCATGAAATTCCACTCTAATCTTCAATATTGCCTTCCTTCTGCTTTCTTTAGATTTAGTTTAATCTTCCTTTTCCAATGTCCTTTTTTTTTTTTTTTTTGCTTCACTTCGAAGCTTGTGGGATCTTAATTCCCTGACCAGGGATCAAACCCGGGCCCACAGCAGTGAAGGCACTGCATCCTAACTTCTAGACTGCCAGGGAAGTCTCTCCAGTATGTTAAGATGGAAGATGAGGTTATGATTTGAGATCTTTTTTCTTTCTTTATATAGATATTTATAACTATAAATTTTCCTCCAAGTACTACTTTGGCTGTATGTTATACTGGTCATAACAAACACCCTCTTCCAACAACACAAGAGAAGACTCTATACATGGACATCGCCAGATGGTCAACACCGAAATCAGATTGATTATATTCTTTGCAGCCAAAGATGGAGAAGCTCTATACAGTCAGCAAAAACAAGACCAGGAGCTGACTGTGGCTCAGACCATGAACTCCTTATTGCCAAATTCAGACTGAAATTGAAGAAAGTAGGGAAAACCACTAGACTATTCAGGTATGACCTAAATCAAATCCCTTATGATTATACAGTGGAAGTGAGAAATAGATTTAAGGGC
>NW_011495040.1:3032908-3033703 GCF_000754665.1 Bison bison bison | reverse complement strand
TACCAAAGGAATATTTCATGCAAAGATGGGCTCGATAAAGGACAGAAATGGTATGGACCTAATAGAAGCAGAAGATATTAAGAAGAGATGGCAAGAATACACAGAAGAACTGTACAAAAAAGATCTTCACGACGCAGATAATCACGATGGTGTGATCACTGACCTAGAGCCAGACATCCTGGAATGCGTAGTCAAGTGGGCCTTAGAAAGCATCACTACAAACAAAGCTAGTGGAGGTGATGGAATTCCAGTTGAGCTATTCCAAATCCTGAAAGATGATGCTGTGAAAGTGCTGCACTCAATATGCCAGCAAATTTGGAAAACTCAGCAGTGGCCACAGGACTGGAAAAGGTCAGTTTTCATTCCAATCCCAAAGAAAGGCAATGCCAAAGAATGCTCAAACTACCACACAATTGCACTCATCTCACATGCTAGTAAAGTAATGCTCAAAATTCTCCAAGCCAGGCTTCAGCAACATGTGAACCGTGAACTTTCTGATGTTCAAGCTGGTTTTAGAAAAGGCAGAGGAACCAGAGATCAAATTGCCAACATCCGCTGGATCATGGAAAAAGCAAAAGAGATCCAGAAAAGTATCTATTTCTGCTTTATTGACTATGCCAAAGCCTTTGACTGAGTGGATCACAATAAACTGTGGAAAATTCTGAAAGAGATGGGAATACCAGACCACCTGATCTGCCTCTTGAGAAATTTGTATGCAGGTCAGGAAGCAACAGTTAGAACTGGACATGGAACAACAGACTGGTTCGGAATAGGAAAAGGAGTATGTCAAGGCTG
>NW_011495040.1:3032029-3032357 GCF_000754665.1 Bison bison bison | reverse complement strand
CAACAAAGGTCTGTCTAGTCAAGGCTATGGTTTTTCCAGTGGTCGTGTATGGATGTGAGAGTTGGACTGCAAAGAAGGCTGAGCACCAAAGAATTGATGCTTTTGAACTGTGGTGTTGGAGAAGACTCTTGAGAGTCCCTTGGACTGCAAGGAGATCCAACCAGTCCATTCTGAAGGAGATCAGCCCTGGGATTTCTTTGGAAGGAATGATGCTAAAGCTGAAACTCCAGTACTCTGGCCACCTCATGTGAAGAGTTGACTCATTGGAAAAGACTCTGATGCTGGGAGGGATTGGGGGCAGGAGGAGAAGGGGACGACAAAGGATGAG
>NW_011495040.1:3028473-3031900 GCF_000754665.1 Bison bison bison | reverse complement strand
TGAGATGGCTGGATGGCATCACTGACTGGATGGACATGAGTCTGAGTGAACTCCGGGAGTTGGTGATGGACAGGGAGGCCTGGCGTGCTGTGATTCATGGGGTTGCAAAGAGTCAGACACGACTGAGCGACTGGTCTGATCTGATAAATCCTGAAATGTTGTGTCTTCATTTTCATTCTTCTCAAAGTATCACCTAATTTCCCTCTTGACTTCTTTGACCCGTTGGTTATTTAGGAATATGTCCTTTAATGTCAACATATTTATGACTTTCTCAAATTTCTGTTTTTGATTTCTAATGTCATTCCACTGTGGTGGGAGAATATAACTTGTATTTATATGATTTCTATTGTTTTTAATTTATTTTATGGCCTAGTATAATGTCTGTACTGGAAAATATTTCACCTGCTCTTGAGAATTATGTATATTCTTGTGTTGTTGGGTGGAGTGTTACATTAATGCCTCTTAGGTTTTCAGTGTTCTTCAGGTCTTCTGTTTTCTTTTTCTTCTCGATTTTCTGTTTGTTATATTCATAATTGTAAGGAAGTATTGGAGTCTCCAGCTCTATTGTTTAATTGTCCGTTTCTTCCTTTAGTTTGGTTGGTTTTTGCCTCTTATATTTTGGTGCCTATATGTTTACAACTGTTTTGTCTTCCTGATGAACTCTTTTAGCATTATTAAGTGACTTTTTAAATCTCTGTTTTTTTTTTTTTTTTTTTTTTTTTCTAGAGAACATATAGTTAAGATCTTATTTGGCTTTTTTAATTCAAGTCTGATAATCTCTGCCTTTTCAATGGATTGTTTCATCCATTCACATTTAATATTTTTACTGATATAGTTGAATTTACATTTACCATTTACTTACCTGTTTTCTGTTCCTCTATTCCTCATTTCCTGCTTTCTTTTGTATTAAGCAAATATTTACTAATGTGGCATTTTAATTACTATAATGTTTTTCACTACATTTTTTAGGTGTTTCCTAATTTGGCTTATCATATACATCTTAACTTATTAGAGACAGCTTCAGATTTATATTAACTTAGTTCCAATCAGATGTAGAATAATTACTCCTATATAGCTCTTCCCTTTTCTCCCTTTTTGTGGTATTGTTATACATACTGCATCTATAATTGTTATAATGTTTACTTTATATAATTTGATGTTTTATACAAGCTGATGTTTTATACAGAGAAGAAAGAACAAGTGCATATTAATACTTCCCTTTATATTAATCTTTTACTTGTCATTTCTGGTTCTTTTTATTTGTTCTCATGGATTCCAGTTACCATCTGAGTCATTTCCTTAGCTCAGTAGTTTTGCTCCTGCCTACTTCCTTTGGGCTTTTACTGGCAAATGTATTTCTATATGCTATAGACCAAATAATACATTATACTCATATTATTTTTATATATATGTATTGTTTTTTAAATCAGTTGGAAAGAAGAAACTACATGCATTTATTATGATCTTTATAAGTTACTTACCTTCACTGGTATTCTTTCCTCCCACCATTAACGCCCACCTTACGGATTCAAATTCTATGGTCACTTGCTTTCAGCCTGAAGAACTTCCTTTAGTATTTAGTAAAGCAGGTCTACTAGCTACAAATTCTCTAAATGTTTTGTTTATCTGGGAATGAAAAGATGGCTTTGCTGGATATAGGGTCCTTAGTTGACAGCTTATTTTTTGATCTTTGTATATGTGATCTTTGTGTGATCCCACTGCCTGTCTCTGTTGTTTCTGCTGAGAAGTAAGCTGTTTATTTGGTTCCCTTTTAGGTGATGCATCATTTTTCTCTTGCTGCTTTCAAGATTTTTGCCTCGTCTTTGGCTTTCAGCGTTTTTATTATGATGTGCCTGAGCCTTTTATGTCTATCATACTTGGGATTCATTTAGCTTCCTGGATGTGTAAATTACTGTTTTTCAATAAATATGAGAGATTTTTTAGCCATTATTTCCTCAAATATATTTTCTATTCCTTTCTTTCTTCTACTTCTGTTACTTCTATTACATGTATATTGGTACTTAATAATTTCCCATATTTCTCAAAGGCTCTGTTCATTTTCCTCATTTCCTCATTTTTTTTTCTTGCTGTTCTTCTGACTGTATTATCTCTATTGATATAGTTTTTTAAATTGATACAGTTTTAAGTACTTTAATTCTTTCTTCTGTTAGTTCAAATCTCCTGTTGAGTCCCTCAGCTAAGCTGTCATTTCATTTATTGTACTTTAAAACTTCAGAATTTCCATTTGCTTCTTTTCACAATTTACATCTCTTTATGGATACTGTCAATTTGCTGCGACACTGTAATAGCACTTTTCCTTGCTTCTTTAATCATACTTTCTTTTAGTTTATTGAACATGCTTATAATAGCTATTTTGAAATCTTTGTAAAATGTGACATTCATTCACTCTCACAGGTAGTTTCTCTTGCCTGCTTTTTTCCCCAGAGTATGAGTCATACATTCCTTTTGTTGTTGATGTTGTTGTTATTGTTGTTCTGCTGTACCTGCAAGCTCAGTCATGTCTGACTCTCCGTGACCCCATGGACTATAGCCCATCAGGCTCCTCTGTCCATTGGATTTTCCAGGCAAGAATCCTGGAGTGGGTTGCCATTTCCTCCTCCAGGAGATCTTCCCAACCCAGGAATCAAACTCTTGTCTTTTGTGTCTCTTGCATTGGCAGGCAGATTCTTTGTTATTTGGGCCACCTGAGAATGCTTTTTAGAGACTGGATATTTTAGATATATATTGTAGCAACCTCCCCACTCTAAGGATTGTTATTATTTGCAACTTTGTGTTTAGTGACTAGCTGGATTATTTGATGTAGTCTCTCCTGCACATGGGCTTCCCAGGTGGCTCAGTGGTAAAGAATCTCTCTGCAGTGCAGGAGACTCAGGTTTGATCCCAGAGAAGAAAATGGCTACCCACTCTAGGATTCTTGCCTGGGAAATCCCAATGGATAGAGGAGCCTGGTGGATTACAGTCCCTGGGGTCGCAAAGAGTCTGAGCAACTAAACAAGAACGTCCCACCCATCCCCACTGTTTAGCTTCTGAAGCTGTACCTTGGAGATGCAGCCTTGGGGTCTTGCAGTCCCTCAGGGATGAAGGTAGTTTTGGTAGGACTCTTTTTAACTATCTCTTTTCCTGACCACACTCAGCAGTGTGGAATGTGTAAAACAAGACCAGGAGCTGACTGTGGCTGTGGCTCAGATCATGAACTCCTTATTGCCAAATTCAGACTGAAATTGAAGAAAGTGGGGAAAACCACTAGACCATTCAGGTAAGACCTAAATCAAATCCCTTATGATTATACAGTGGAAGTGAAAAATAGATTTAAGGGACTAGATCTGATAGACAGAGTGCCTGATGAACTATGGAATGAGGTTTGTGACATTGTACGGGAGACAGGGATCAAGACCATCCCCATGGA
>NW_011495040.1:3027926-3028373 GCF_000754665.1 Bison bison bison | reverse complement strand
CGATAAAGGACAGGAAATGGTATGGACCTAACAGAAGCAGAAGATATTAAGAAGAGATGGCAAGAATACACAGAAGAACTGTACAAAAAAGATCTTCACAACCAAGATAATCACAATGGCGTGATCAACTGACCTAGAGCCAGACATCCTGGGATGTGAAGTCAAGTGGGTCTTAGAAAGCATCACTACGAACAAAGCTGGTGGAGGTGATGGAACTCCAGCTGAGCTATTTGAAATCCTGAAAGATGATGCTGTGAAAGTGCTGCACTCAATATGCCAGCAAATTTGGAAAACTCAGCAGTGGCCACAGGACTGGAAAAGGTCCGTTTTCATTCCAATCCCAAAGAAAGGCAATGCCAAAGAATGCTCAAACTACCACACAATTGCACTCATCTCACATGCTAGTAAAGTAATGCTCAAAATTCTCCAAGCCAGGCTTCAGCAATA
>NW_011495040.1:3026832-3027591 GCF_000754665.1 Bison bison bison | reverse complement strand
GCTTCAGCAATACATGAACCATGAACTTCCAGATGTTCAAGCTCATTTTAGAAAAGGCAGAGGAACCAGAGATCAAATTGCCAACATCTGCTGGATCATGGAAAAAGCAAAAGAGTTCCAGAAAAACATCTATTTCTGCTTTATTGACTATGCCAAAGCCTTTGATTGAGTGGAAAATTCTGAAAGAGATGGGAATACCAGACCACCTGACCTGCCTCTCGAGAAACCTGTATGCAGGTCAGGAAGCAACAGTTAGAACTGGACATGGAACAACAGACTGGTTCCAAATAGGAAAAGGAGTATGTCAAGGCTGTATATTGTCACCCTGCTTATTTAACTTATATGCAGAGTACATTATGAGAAACGCTGGGCTGGAAGAAGCACAAGCTGATCAAGATTTCTGGGACAAATATCAATAACCTCAGATATGCAGATGACACCACCCTTTTGGCAGAAAGTGAAGAGGAACTCAAAAGCCTCTTGATGAAAGTGAAAGTGGAGAGTGAAAAAGTTGGCTTAAAGCTCAACATTCAGAAAATGAAGATCATGGCATCCGGTCCCATCACTTCATGGGAAATAGATGGGGAAACAGTGGAAACAGTATCAGACTTTACTTTTTGGGGCTCCAAAATCACTGCAGATGGTGACTGCAGCCATGAAATTAAGACGCTTACTCCTTGGAAGGAAAGTTATGACCAACCTAGAAAGCATATTCAAAAGCAGAGACATTACTTTGCCAACAAAGGTCTGTCTAGTCAA
>NW_011495040.1:3023997-3026732 GCF_000754665.1 Bison bison bison | reverse complement strand
TGAGTGCCAAAGAACTGATGCTTTTGAACTGTGGTGTTGGAGAAGACTCTTGAGAGTCCCTTGGACTGCAAGGAGATCCAACCAGTCCATCCTAAAGGAGATCAGCCCTGGGTGTTCATTGAAAGGACTGATGCTGAAGCTGAAACTCCAGTACTTTGGCCACCTCATGTGAAGAGTTGACTCATTGGAAAAGACTCTGATGCTGGGAGGGATTGGGGGCAGGAGGAGAAGATGAGATGGCTGGATGGCATCACCGACTCAATGCACATGAGTTTGGGTGAACTCCAGGGGTTGGTGATGGACAGGGAGGCCTGGCATGCTGTTATTCATGGGGTCGCAAAGTCGGACATGACCAATCGACTGAAATATCATCTGATTTCTCCATTGTTTTCAACAATGTCCTGGGGGCATAAACTGCTCCTTAGACTAAATCAATAAAATTTGGCTTCTAAGAAGGGATAGTTCTCAAAGTCAGTTTTTAAGATTTGATCTCAGGCTGGTTGGATGGCATCACAGACTCAATGGAGATGAGTTTGAGCAAACTCTGGGAGATGGCGAAAGACAGGGAAGCCTGGTGTGCTGCAGTCCATGGGGTTGCAAAGAGTTGGACACGACTTAGTGACAGAACAACAAGAAGCTCCTTTAAGCACCTTCTCTCCTCCAGACTTTTGGAAAAACCAGCTGGCCTCCAATTTAACCTATATGCCCAGTGAGGCCACTGATCTTCCTAACTGCTTTTCACCACAACCTCCACTGTTCCTGATAGTGCTCTTAGGCTTGAAGTTCTTTGTACTCTGTTCCTAATAAAATCTGTTCCTTGAGAAGAGATTAGCAACTATTTGTTTTATGGCTTATTTCTCTTCCCAGGCAAAAATCTCTGAGTCACAGTTCTGGATCTGGGAGTAAAGACAGAAGAGATCGTCTTCTCTCTGAGTGATATTCCCATTTAGGAGTCTGACATTTGGTAGATGGGTGGGGTGAGGGTGGATGGGAAATCGGGGCAGTAGTCTCAGATCTCCTTATCTTCTTTCTCTTGGTGTGAAGTGACTGCCTTATGAGCTGAGACAAGGGAAGTTGGAGTCCCAGTATTCTCAGTGGCACCATGCTCAAGGTAGAGCTTCCTCCTCATGAGTGGCAGCTGGGTGAGAAATGGCAGCCTCCACCAGCCAGCCACTTACCTGACACAGGTAACTGGGGGCCAGATGAGAAATGCTGATGTCCTGCCTCTTGTGCTGCACCGTGCAGGCCTGCTAGGCCTGTCCTTGCCCAGCTTCAAACCCAAAGAGCCCAGATCAGTGAGAGACATCAGTGGTTTGATGGATGGAGGAGTTTACACATCTGAAGCAAGCGGTGACACACCACTGTGTATGGTGGACAGCAGGCAGGACATGGCAGCAGTCTTTGCTCCCAGGGGGAAGTGGAGATTGCCAGTTATCAGGGAAATGGACATCAGGTTGGTTCATGTGTTAGCAGGGAAACCAGCAGAGGAGCATGCCCCTCAATGCTTCTTTGATAAGAATAATCATTATCTGGTGCCTGGGGTAAGTATGTGTAAGTTCAGTCATGTGAGTAGGATATATGTGAAGCAAACACTGGTCAAGCAGGAATGTACAGACAGCAAGAGAACAGACACTTTGAGTAGCCTGACCATACACTGCCCCTTTCAGGAAGACAGTTCTCCAACTGGGAGCTAAGGAAGAGAGGTGGGAGCCCTGAGTTCTTGGCTGAACCAGTCTGGAGTAGAGTCTCCATCCTGTCAAGTTGGAAAGCTGAAGGCAGGGAGCACATCTGGGTTCAAATACCTTATAATTATTCATACTGATTTTTTTTTTAAATATTGAATTTTAGTAGGTTTTTGTGAATAAATATTTGTTCAAGGACTTCCCTAGTGGTCCAGTGGTTAAGAATCTGCCTGCCAATGCAGGGGACATGGGTTCTATCCCTGGTCCTGGAAGATCCCACAGGCCTTGGGGTTACTAAACTCTTGTGTCGCAACTACTGAGCCTGTGCTCTAGAGCCCAAGAGCCACAAATACTGAAGCCTACACAACCTAGAGAAGCCACTGCAATGAGAAGCCCATCCACAGCAACTAAAGAGTAGCCTCTGCTCACTGCAACTAGAGAAAGCCTGCTTGCAGCAGTGAAGACCCAATGCAGTCAAAAATAAATAAAATTTTAAAAATATGTGTTCATTTGCTGTATGTCTTTGGGACCATTTCTAGGGATTTTAAATGATTTAAAAAAAAAATTTTTACCAGTTTCACTAGGAAGTGGGTCCACAGAGCTCCAAAAGTCCCTTTTCCAAGATCTTTCTTTTCATATTGGCCCAAGTTAGTAAATCTTTGGTTGTGGGTTGCCCTTGCATGGGGAGTAAATGAAAGTGTTAGTCACTTGGTCATGTCTGACTCTTTGTGACCCCATGGACTGTAACCTACCAGGCTCCTTGGTCCATGGGATTCTCCAGGCAAGAATACTGGAGTGGGTTGCCATTTCGTTCTCCAGGGGATCTTCCCAACCCAGGGGTCGAACCCAGGTCTCCCACACAGCTGGCAGATTCTTTGTCTTCTGAGCCACCAGGGAAGCCCAGAAGAGAGCAAAATATCTCACCTGCTCTCCCTGTCTCAGGTTACTGGCAAGTCAAGACGGCACTGCTTCGTCAGTCAGGGATGCCTCCCCCATGTGATGTTTTCTTCTCTGTTTGTTACTGCCTTCCAAACAAACTCCTTGGACTCCAGG
>NW_011495040.1:3021392-3023809 GCF_000754665.1 Bison bison bison | reverse complement strand
ATAATCAGACGCTTAGAAGTGGGGAAGGAAGAGCCAGGCTCAGCCCCTCTCACCCATGTTGGCTGCCCCTTGTCCAGTCTAACATCTTTTGTTTGTTTGTTTTGGCTAAGCTGCATGTGGGACCTTAGTTCCCTGACCAGGGATCAAACCCAGGACCCCTGCAGTTGGAGTGCAGTCTTAATCTCTGGACCACAAGGTAAGTCCCGAGCTTTTTCAGCAGCAAACTACAGTGGGCTGTCATTGCCTCCTATTCCTACCACCCCAGGCTCTGGGCTGTGGTTACAGTGGCTTCAGGACTTTGAAAAAGAAGTCTTAAACCAACCTAGCCTTTAAAGCCTCAGAAGGGAAATGCTGTTCTAAGTTGCTGCTGCTGCTGCTGCTAAGTCGCTTCAGTCGTGTCCGACTCTGTGCGACCCCATAGATGGCAGCCCACCAGGCTCCCCCATCCCTGGGATTCTCCAGGCAAGAACACTGGAGTGGGTTGCCATTTCCCTCTCCAATGCATGAAAGTGAAAAGTGAAAGTGAAGTCGCTCAGTCGTATCCGACTCTAGTGACCCCATGGACTGCAGCCTACCAGGCTCCTTCGTCCATGGGATTTTCCAGGCAAAAGTACTGGAGTGGGGTGCCATTGCCTTCTCCATGTTCTAAGTTAGGGGATCTCAAACAGGCCTATCAGCCACCTGGTTGTTAGAAAAGTCTCTCCAAGCCTTGAGTCTATGGACCCTCATCCTCGTGTCTGGTCTTAAGGCAAGTTGCACAGTATGTTTCCACAGTCACCCGAATGATTCAACTTAATGACACTAACAATGGGGCTCATTGCCGTAATGTGTGCTATAATCTGAATGTGCATTCCTCCATTGAAGCCTAATTCCAATATGATGGTGCTTGAAAGTGGGGCCTTGGGAGGTAATTAGGGTAATTTCGGTGGATTCCTCATGAATAGGGGCTTCACTGATAGCTCAGTTGGTAAAGAATCTGCCTGCAATGCAGGAGACCTGGGTTCAGTCCCTGGGTTGAGAAGATCCCCTGGAGAAGGGAAAGGCTACCCACTCCAGTATTCTGGCCTGGAGAATTCCATGGACTGCATAGTCCATGAGGTCACAAAGAGTCAAACACAACTGAGCGACTTTCACTTCATGCTTCTCATGAATAGGATTAGTGCACTTAAAAGAAGAAGTTCCAGGCTTCTCTGGTGGCTCAATGATAAAGAATCCACCAGCAATGCAGGAGACACAGGAGATGCAGGTTCGATCCCTGGGTTGGGAAGATTCCCTGGAGAAGGGCATGGCAACCCACTCCAGTATTTTTGTCTGGGAAATCCCACAGACAGAGGAGCCTGGCAGGCTAGAATCCATGGGGTCACAAAACAGTCAGACATGACCTAACAACTAAACAACAAGAGGCTCTGGAGAGCTCCCCACTCCATTTTGCCATGTGAGGTTGTAGGGAGAAGATGGATGTTGATGAACTAGTAAGAGAACTCTCACCAGACACCAAGTGTGTCCACATCTTGACCTTTGACTTCCCAGCCTCCAAAACTATGAGAAATAGTAATAACTTCTGCTATTATTAATGTAATCCACCAAGTCTGTAGGATTTTGTCATAACTCTTTATATGCTGCCCTACGAGCAACATGACCTCATCTGTGAAACATTCCTCCTAAAAATATTGAGCCTGGGACTTCCCTGGTTGTCCAGTGGTTCAGAGTCTGCCTTGCAATACAGGGGACGCAGGTTCAATCCCTGGTGGGGAAACTAAGATCCCACATGCCGCGGGGCAGCTAAACCTGTGTGCCAAAACTTCTGAGCCCATGAGCCACAGCAAGGGAGTCAGTGTACCACGAGGAAAATCCCACATGCCACAACTAAGGCCCAACACAGCTAAATAAATAAACATTTTTAAAACATATTGAGCTTAAATGTGATCATGAGAAAACAGCCAGACAAATACATTGAGGGATATCCTGCAAACTAGCCTGGAATCATCACAAGTGGCAATTAACCCTCCCTGAACGTGTGTGCCTCGGGGTAGGAGGTGGGCTGGTCCTGGGACACTAGGGAAACCAGAAGTTCCTGGGCATCTGTTGCCTGCCCCCTGCAGTCCTCAGCCCATCTCTGACCTGAGCACAACAGACTCCCCAGCAAACCCCTCGCAGGATCACCCCAAAGCGTCCAAGGCAGAATCAGGCTGCAGCACCCCTCCCCGAGACATGGTGGAAGTTACATTCTTGCTTCCTCTTCCTTTCCCTGTCCTGCCGGCCCCGCTCTGTGATGACTTCTTCCTTGGGAAGTCTCTTGCATAGGAATTCTCCTCTCTGGGTCTGCTTCTGGGGAATCTCTCCAGAGTGGGGACACCCCAACCTAACAGAGATTTTTCTGTGTGCCCTCAGGAACTCCTCCTCAGGCTCCACTCAAC
>NW_011495040.1:3013931-3021292 GCF_000754665.1 Bison bison bison | reverse complement strand
CCTCCTCAGCCTCCACCCACCATTGGACACCCTGGCCACTCTCCTAGGCACAGATCTTCTCTAAAACCTGTGTCTTGACTCCTTCCTTCCACTTCCTGTCTAACGCTGCCTCCTTTGCTTCCCTCTCTGGCTGAGATCACTTGCTCTACCCATGAATGGAGTGTTCCCCAGAAGTTTTATTTTTTCTTTTCTCTCTACATTTCCTCACTTGACAAACTCATGTACTGTCAGAGTTCAGCTGTTACCTTCACACTGTACGTGTTAGTTATTCAATTGTGTCTAACTCTTTGTGACCCCATGGATGGTAGCCCGCCAGGTTCCTCTGTCCATGGGACTTCTCGGGCACGAATACTGGAGTGAGTTGCTTTTTCTTCCCCAGGGAATCTTCCCAACCCAGGGATCAAACCCGGGTCTCCTGTATTGCAGGCAGATTCTTTTACTACCTGAGCCACCAGCGAAGCCTGCCAAAATCCATCTTCTGTCCTGAGTTTCAGTCTCGTGGTACTACCAGATACTGGCAGCTCATTCTCACTGTCTAAAATGGGACTCGATATTTCCCTGGGGGTCCAGTGATTAGGACTCTGTGCTTCGACTGCAGGGGACACTGGTTTGATCATTGCTCAGTAAACCAAGATAAGATTCTGCAAGCCACCCAGTCAAAATAAATAAATAAAATGGGACTCTCCTTCAACAGACTTTGCCTCCCTGTCTCCTAGTTCTGGGACCAGTACCTCCACCCTACTTCAGTATCATTCCAGGCTCCTCACTCTACTTTGTCCCCTTTTCCCAAGCACTTGCCAAGGACTATTGGTCTTGTCTCCACAATTCTTGACTCATTAGCCCGCCTTTCCCATTGTCCACCACGTCAGCAAATCAAGTTCATATCCAGGCCTAAGCTCCTCCCATTCTTTGTGGTCTTGGGTACTTCTGGTTCTATCCCAAGACATCACAAAAGTTGGAACAGATCCCAGGATCCCAAACTTCTCTCTGAAAGCATCATTAATGAATTCAAAGACTATTATATCTGTTTATATCTAGTAGATTCACATTATGATATTGATGTCAGAAAATGTTAATATCAGGATTGATAGGCATTTTGGGTCACAGAAAGAATCCCTATGCACTACGGGGTAGACTGGAAAGGTAACATAATTCAGTGTACCCCAAGTTATGACATTCTAAAGCCCTTTATAAAAGGTTACTATAAAGTAAATGAGAGACATTCATCTCATGGACATGCATTGAGTTGTGAAGCTATGGTAATTTGCTGAAAATAACTGGATAAATTTTTTTCTAAAATTTTTAAGTTTTTTAAAATTCGTTTTATATATTTATTTTTGGCTGCGCTGGGTCTTCATTGCTTCTTGGACTTTTCTCAAGTTGCACAGAGCAGGGGCTACTCTCCAGCTGCAGTTAACAAACTTCTCATTGCAGCGGCTTCTCTTGTGGAGCATGGGCCCTAGGGTGTGTGGGTTTCAATAGTTATGGCACACAGGCTTAGTTGATCCATGGCATGTGGGATCTTCCTGGACCAGGGACTGAACCTGTGTCTCCTTGCATTGGTTGGCAGATTCTTTACCATTGAGCCACCAGGGAAGCCCTTTCTAAAACTTTTAAGTACATTGTCACTTTCTATTATCAAAAGACAAACACCTTGTTCTAATTGTGTAGAAGACAATCTATTACTGACACTATCAAAATAGTGATATTTAAGAATATTGAATTTTTCACTAGTATGTCACTGACATGTATTTCCTCCATAGCAACATTTAACATGCATCTGTGTGACAGATTATTATTTATATTATCTGCCCATAAATGTAACTTCCTTCTGGGAAATTGCCCCTGCCCTCCAGACACACAAGTCTGTCATTCTTTATACCTTGCACTTTCAGCTACCAGTAAGGGTAGATCCTAAGGATTCCTGGACCCAATTTCAGTGTGTGTGTGTGTGTTTCTGTGAGTGTCTTTGTGTGTCTGTGTGTGTGTGCTCATGCATGTATGTGTTCATATGTGCACACATGAACTTCCCCACACCAACAAGGAATTCTTGGATGCCAGCAAGATGTCAGAGACTTCAGCTCAGTTCTGACACTATCTACCTAGAGTTAGAATCGGATTCCACAGGTACAGGGCTCTGTCCCACAAGACCACCCTCCACTTCAGACCAATCACAAGCCCAGGTAGCTACCTGTACTTCTCACTGATTGGCTCTAAATCAGAGGTTCCCATGATCTCCTCTTGGGGTTCAGTTAATTTGCTAGAATGGCTCATAGAACTCAGGAAAACCCGTTTACTCACTAGATGACCAAGTTATTATAAAAGGATTATTCTGCATGCTCACTCATGTCCAACACTTTGCAACCCCATGGATCTGCAGCCTGCCAGGCTCCTCTATTCATGGGATTCTCTGGGCAAGAATACTGGAGTGGGTTGCCATACCTTCCTCCACAAGATCTTTGGAACCTGTGTCTCTTATGTCTCTTGCATTAGCAGGTGGGTTCTTTACAATTAGCGCCTCATGGGAAGCCCCAATAAAAGGATATCAAAGGTTGCAAATCAACAGCCAGATGAAGAGATACTCAGAGTGACATCCCAAACAAAGGAGCTTCTCTCCTCATGGAGCCTGAAACCTGGCATGGTGGCACTTGGAACTATTCTTGTTCTCCAGTGTGGAAGCTCTCCAAAAAGGGCCAAAAAGTTATCCTTCGGGGTTTTATGGAGGTTGCTTTCCTGGTGGCTCAGAGGATAAAGCATCTCCCTGCAACGCAGGAGACCGGGGTTCAATCCCTGGGTTGGGAAGATCCCCTGGAGAAGGAAATGGCAACCCACTCCAGTATTCTTGCCTGGAGAATCCCATGGACAGAGGAGCCTGGTGGGCTACAGTCCATGGGGTCACAAAGAGTCAGACATGACTGAGTGACTTCACTTTCTTTCACTTTCATTCCATAGTTATGATTGATTAAATCGTTGGCAAATGAGAATTGATTCAACTTCCAGCCCTTCTTCCCTCCCTGAGGTCCGAGAATAGGGAAGGACTGAAAGTTCTACCCTCTAATCACATGATTGGTTCCTTTTGCACTCAACCCCCGTCCATAGCTACTTCTAAAAATCTTAATGATGACCCACTTTAAAAACTAACAGACAATGATCTGAGTCAGGTTTAACGGATTCATTTTCTTGGGATCTCCAAGATAAGCATGCAAATACACACTCACATACACAACAGACTGACTTTGACCTTCTCCCTTTCAGCAGAACTGAAGAATATGCATGTGTACACAGGCATACACAAACACACACATAAATGCTGTTTTCTGGAAATACAGAAACAGTCAAAGGCCAAATTGCCAAAGTGAAGTTTTTTAGGGAAGATATCTAGCATTATATTCAAGACATGGAAGAAAAATTGGTATTTTTGAAGTCCTGTTTTCCCAGGACTGGGTTTTGTGTTGCTTTCTCCTCCCTTTCATTTGCTGCCCATAGAATCCTGTCAGGTAGATATTATTATCCCCATTTCACAGATCAGTGAGCTGGAGGCTCAGAGGCATGAAGCTCAAGGCCACACGGCTAATAGGTAGATTGGAATTCAGAACCAAGCCTGGGTCCGGACTTCCCTGGCAGTCCAAGATCCTATAATTCTAATGCAGGGGGCACGAGTTTGATCCCTAGTTGGGGAGTTAAGATCCCACATGCTTTGTGGCACAGTAAAAAAAAAAAGTTTGTTTCCAAGCTCCTGGATCATACTTTGTGGATTATGAACTGCTCTGAGATGGAGCAGAACATAACAGTTCATTTCTGAAAACACACTTCATATTTTCCAGAATCACAAGAGGAATGTAGGTAAGGTCTCAGGCTAACCCAGCTTCTGGGGACTTATCCTCATGGAAAGAGGTGCATCCTGTTTATGGGTGTAGAGTGGTACCTGTGTCACTGGGGCTGGTTTGCTCTGTGAGTCTGTGGAAGCTGCACTGTGAGGGGCAGGAACAAGAAGACAGTGTCGGGGGCGGTGGGAGGACCAGGGTTATAAAGGGGAAAGAGGTGAAGGCAGAGAGTGAGAGACTGAGATCCAGACTTCCTCGTCCCCAGTCTCCTAGTTTTGTTCTTCAAAAGCCAATGACTATCTTCCAACCCATGAACTATCGACTGTAAATTGATACTTACATACCCTGGGCCATCTCTCCGTTAATAGGATGACAGATGTAGACTTATAACACTCTCAGGGCTTCACTGGTGGCTCAGTGGTAAATAATCTGCCTGCTAATGTAGGAGACCCAGGTTCAATCCTTGGTCTGGGAAGAGCCCACATGCCAACGAGTAGCTTAGTCCATGCACCACAACAATTGAGCCTGTGCTCCAGAGCCCAGGAGCCACAACTACTGAGCCCACATGCCACAAATACTGAAGCCTGCTCACCCCACTGCCTGAGCTCCACAACAAGAGATGCTGCAGCAATGAGAAGCCCATGTACTCACAACTACAGAGTAGCCTCTGCTCACTGCAGCTAGAGAGAAGCTGGTGCAGCAACAAAGACCCAGCACAGCCAGAAATAAATAAATACATAAAATAAAATAAAAACAACAGCAAAAAAAAACCCCAACACTGTCTATTGGGAGGATTTCCCTCCATTCCTGTCTATCAGACTTGTTTCTGAAGGAAGAGGTAAACAGCATCTGTTCACTTGAGGCCATATCATATACACCCATCTGTAAATTAAGCCTGCCCTTTTCTTTCCACTGTCAATTAGTAATAATTCCCCATGAGGCTGTGGATATGTGCTGAGAGAGAAACAGTAGAACAGTAGGAGTAAGAACCATGGGAGTGTGGCTGACCTGCTCACGCAATTTTCTTTAGCTTTTAGACCTGCTGGAGCCCTATCTTCTGACTACTATTTCCATTATACACTGAGTGCTGTTCCAACTTCATGTCTCAGTGGATCAAATAACATCCAGTTCATGAGGGAGAGTTTGGGTTGCCTAGTGTCCCATGTTCAAGATTCAATCTCTGTTGGACCCAAACTCAGCCTTGTTCTGATAATTGGTGCCTGGGGACTTGTGGGTTTATGGAATTTCTAGGCTTCTCTAAAGATCACAGGGCTTCCTATGCAAAAGAGAACCTTGTACAAAAAAGCTAACTGAAAACCTCCATCCTTAACATGGTTTTGTTGCTGCATAAATCAGGATAATAATGACTAGCATGGTTTTCATTTCTACTGCCTTAGTTAAGCTTTGTAACAATTTGGTGAAGTAGGTTTTATAGTCTGTATTTAATCAGAGAGAAAAACTAAGACATGGCTCTAGAAGTTAAAGGCCTTGCTCAAGTTTAAGTGTCTCAAAAGTGGTGACAACTGGGACTTTCCTAATAGTTCAATGGTTAAGAATTCAAGGGTTCAATGCAGGGGGCAAAGGTTCAATCTGTGGAAGGAGGAATAACATCCCACATGCTGCATGATATAGCCAAAAGATAAATAAATAAAATAAAAATAAATAAAAGTGATGGAACCTGGATTCAAACTGCCATCTCAACTTCTGTTGTCCCCTTCTCCTCCTGCCCCCAATCCCTCCCAGCATCAGAGTCTTTTCCAATGAGTCAACTCTTCGCATGAGGTGGCCAAAGTACTAGAGTTTCACCAAATGCTGGCAAGGAGGTGGAGCAATAGCAACTCTCATTTACTGCTGATGGGAATACAGAATTGTACAGCCACTTTGAAAGACAGTTTGTCAAATGTTTTTAGTTAAGTTTTAGCTTAGTTTAAAAAACTAAACATACTCTAACCATATGATCCAGTAATAGCCCCTCCTTGGTATTTACCCAAAGGAATTCAAAGTTTATGTTCATGCAAAAACCTGCACATGGAGGTTTATAACATCTTCATTCGTAATTGCCGAAACTTAAAACAACCAACATGATCTTCAGTAGGTGAATGGATAAATAAACACTGGCACATTTAAACCGAGATGTTTATTTAGCACTAAAAAGAAATGAACTATCAAACTGTGAAAAGACATGCATATTACTAAGTGAAAAAAGTCAATCTGAAAGGGCTACATATAGTAAAATTCCAACTATATAACATTCTGGAAAAGGCAGTAAAAAGATTAATTGTTGTAGGGAGATGGGGAAGGGAGGGATGAACAGGCAGAGCACAGAGAAGCTTCAAGGCAGTGAAACTTCTTCTGTATGATACTGCAGTGGTAGATACATGTCATTATACACTTGTCAAGACCTGCAGAATGTTCATTGAGAGTGAACTACAGGAACTTTCCTGGTGGTGCAATGGCTAAGGCTCTGCACTCCCAACACAGGGGACCCTGTTTGGATCCCTGGTTGGAGAACTAGATCCCACACTCTGCAGTGAAGATCCTGCTTGATGCAACTAAGACCTGGTCAGTCAGTCAGTTCAGTCACTCAGTCATGTCCAACTCTTTGTGACCCCATGAACCACAGCACGCCAGGCCTCCCTGTCCATCACCAGCTCCCAGAGTTCACCCAAATTCATGTGCATTGAGTTGGTGATGCCATCCAGCTATCTCATCCTCTGTCATCCCCTTCTCCTCCTGTCCCCAATCCCTCCCAGCATCAGGGTCTTTTCCAATGAGTCAACTCTTCACATGAGGTGACCAAAGTATTGGAGTTTCAGCCTCAGCATCAGTCCTTCCATTGAACACCCAGGACTGGTCTCCTTTAGGATGGACTGGTTGGATCCCCTTGCAGTCTCAAGAGTCTTCTCCAACACCACAGTTCAAAAGCATCAATTCTTTGGTGCTCAGCTTTCTTCACAATCCAACTCTCACATCCATACATGACCACTGGAAAAACCATAGCCTTGACTAGACAGACCTTTGTTGGCAAAGTAATATCTCTGCTTTTAAATATGCTGTCTAGGTTGGTCATAACTTTCCTTCCAAGGAGTAAGTGTCTTTTAATTTCATGGCTGCAATCACCATCTGCAGTGATTTTGGAGCCCAAAATAATCAGCCTAATAAATAAATTTTTAAAAATATTTTTTTAAACGGTAAACCACAGACTTTGGGTGACAATGATGAGTCAATATAGGTTCATCAGTTGTAACAAATACACCATTTTGGTGTGGGATGTAGAGAGTAGGGAAGGCTACTAATGTGTGAGGAAAAGGGGTATATGGGGAAAATACATGTATATATTATAGCTTTTACAAATGGTAATCTACTTTTAAGAGGGATAAAGTAGGAAAGAGAGTCCCTTGGACTGCAAGGAGATCCAACCAGTCCATTCTAAAGGGGATCAGTCCTGGGTGTTTATTGGAAGGACTGATGCTAAAGCTGAAACTCCAATACTTTGGCCACCTCATGTGAAGAGTTAACTCATTGGAAAAGACTCTG
>NW_011495040.1:2988186-3013831 GCF_000754665.1 Bison bison bison | reverse complement strand
AAAAGACTCTGATGCTGGGAGGGATTGGGGGCAGGAGGAGAAGGGGACGACAGAGGATGAGATGGCTGGATGGCATCACCGACTCAATGGACATGAGTTTGAGTAAACTCCAGGAGTTGGTGATGGACTGGGAGGCCTGGTGTGCTGTGATTCATGGGGTCTCAAAGAGACGGACACAACTGAGAGACTGAACTGAACTGAACTGAAGTAGGAAAGAGGAAGCTACATAATCAAGCAAATATAATGGGTACGAATCTTAGTTTGCTAAATTTATTTTCCTTAAATCAATTTAATTCTGACTCTAAGACTTCATCCTTCCCACAAAATCCATCTTGGACACTCTTGGGCCCCTCCCCGTGATGCAGAAAGCTCAGCTTCTTTGTGCTCTGATGCCAAATTGAATCTCTGAGACAGAGTTTAGGATGAAGTAGACAAAGATTCTTTTGTTGACTATGATGGCTACTCCATTTCTTCTAAGGGATTCTTGCCCACAGTAGTAGATATAATGGTCATCTGAGTTAAATTCACCCATTCCAGTCCATTTTAG
This sequence comes from Bison bison bison, assembly GCF_000754665.1. Taxonomy (NCBI): domain Eukaryota; kingdom Metazoa; phylum Chordata; class Mammalia; order Artiodactyla; family Bovidae; genus Bison; species Bison bison. The sequence continues at coordinate 3,013,284 of NW_011495040.1, read as the reverse complement.
TTCTCTGATTCCTAAAATGTTGACGTTCACTCTTGCCGTCTCCTGTTTGATCACTTCCAATTTGCCTTGCTTCATGGACCTAATGTTCCAGGTTCCTATGCAATATTGCTCTTTACAGCACCGAACTTTACTTCTATCACCAGTCACATCCACAACTGGGTGTTGATTTTTCTTTGGCTCCGTCTCATCATTCTTTCTGGAATTATTTCTCCACTGATCTCCAGTAGCATATTGGGCACCTACCAACCTAGGGAGTTCATCTTTCAGTGTCCTGTCTTTTTGCCTTTTCATACTGTTCATGGGGTTCTCAAGGCAAGAATACTGAAGTGGTTTGCCATTCCCTTCTCCAGTGGACCACGTTTTGTCAGAACTCTCCACCATGACCCGTCCATCTTGGGTGGCAGTACACGGCATTGCTCATAGCCCTTTGAGTTAGACAAGGCTGTGGTCCATGTGATCAGATTGGCTAGTTTTCTGTGATTGTGGTTTTCAATCTGTCTGCCCTCTGATGGAGAAGGATAAGAGGCTTATGGAATCTTCCTGAAGGGAGAGACTGAGGGGGAAACTGGATCTTGTTCTGGTGGTGGAGGCCATGCTCAATAAATCTTTAATACAAATTTCTGTTGATGTGTGAGGCTGTGTTCCCTCCCTTTTATTTATCTGGGTCCAAACTATGGTGGAGGTCATGAAGATAATGACAACCTCCTTCAAAAGGTCCCATGCATGGACTGCTACACTCAGTGCCCGCAGCCCTGCAGCAGGCCACCGCCAACCCACATCTCTACCAGAGACTCCTGGACACTCACGGACAAGTTCGAGTCAGTCTCTTGTGGGGTCACTGCTCCTTTTTCCTGGGTCCTGGTATGCACAAAGTTCTGTTTGTACCCACCAAGAGTCTATTTCCCCAGTCCTGTGTAAGTTCTGGAAGCTCTATGGTGGGGTTAATGGTGACCTCCAAGAGGGCTTATGCCATACCCAGGTCTATTGCACCCAGAGCCCCTGCCACTGTGGCAGTCTACTGCTGACCTGTATCTCCACAGGAGACACTCAAACACAGCTCTGTCTCAGTCTCTGTGGGGTCTTTGTGTCCTGGTGTGCACAAGGTTTGTTTGAGCCCTTTGAGCATCTCTGGCAGGTATGGGGTTTGATTCTGAACATGATGTCACCCCTTCTACCATCTTGCTGGGGCTTTTCTGCCCTTGGACATGGGGTATCTCCTCACAGTCACTCCAGTGCCACACAGCTGTGCAAAGAATAGCAAGGGGAGATGAGAAAGCCTTTCTCAGTGACCAGTGCAAAGACAAAGAGGAAAAAAATAGAATGGGAAAGACTAGAGATCTCTTCAAGAAAATCAGAGATACCGAAGGAACATTTCATGCAAAGATGGGCACAATTAAGGACAGAAATGGTATGGACCTAACAGAAGCAGAAGATATTAAGAAGAGGTGGCAAGAATACACAGAACTATATAAAAAAGATCTTCATGACCCGGATAATCATGATGGTATGATCACTCACATAGAGCTAGATATCCTGGAATGCAAAGTCAAGTAGTCCTTAGGAAGCATCACTATGAACAAAGCTAGTGGAGGTGATGGAATTCCAGTTGAGCTATTTCAAATCCTAAAAGATGATGCTGTGAAAGTGCTTCACTCAATGTGCCAGCATATTGGAAAACTCAGCAGTGGCCACAGGACTGGAAAAGGTCAGTTTTCATTCCAATCCCAAAGAAAGGCAATGCCAAAGAATGTTCAAACTACCACACAATTGCACTCATCTCACACACTAGTAAAGTAATGCTCAAAATTCTTCAAGCCAGGCTTCAACAGTATGTGAACCATGAACTTCCAGATGTTCAAGCTGGATTTAGAAAAGGCAGAGGAACCAGAGATCAAATTGCCAACATCTGTTGGATCAGCAAATAAGCAAGAGAGTTCCAGAAAAACATCTATGTCTGCTTTATTAACCATGCCAAAGCCTTTGACTGTGTGGATCACAACAAAGTGTGGAAAATTCTGAAAGAGATGGGAATACCAGACCACCTGACCTGCCTCTTGAGAAATCTGTATGCAGGTCAGGAAGCAACAGTTAGAACCTTACATGGAACAACAGACTGGTTCCAAATTAGGAAAGGAGTACTTCAAGGCTTTATATTGTCTCCCTGCTTGTTTAACTTATATACAGAGTACATCATGAGAAACGCTGGGCTGGACGAAGCACAAGCTGGAATCAAGATTTCTGGGAGAAATATCAATAACATCAGATATGCATATGACACCACCCTTATGGCAAAAAGTGAAGAAGAACTAAAGAGCCTCTTGATGAAAGTGAAAGAGGAGAGTGAAAAAGTTGGTTTAAAGCTCAACATTCAGAAAACGAAGATCATGGCATCTGGTCCCATCACTTCTTGGCAAATAGATAGGCAAACAGTGGAAACAGTGTCAGACTTTATTTTGGGGGGCTCCAAAATCACTGTAGATGGTACTGCAGACATGAAATTAAAAGACACTTGCTCCTTGGAAGAAAAGTTATCCAACCTAGAAAGCATATTCAAAAGCAGAGACATTACTTTCCCAACAAAGGTCCATCTAGTCAAGGCTATGGTTTTTCCAGTGGTCATATATGGATGTGAGAGTTGGACTATAAAGAAAGCTGAGTGCCAAAGAATTGATGCTTTTGGACTGTGGTGTTGGAGAAGACTCTTGAGAGTCCCTTGGACTGCAAGGAGATCCAACAAGTCCATCCTAAAGAAAATCAGTTCTGAATGTTCATTGGAAGGAGTGATGCTGAAGCTGAAACTCCAATATTATGGCCACCTGATGCAAAGAGCTAACTCATTTGAAAAGACCCTGATGCTGGGAAAGATTGAAGGCAGGAGGAGAAGGGGACGACAGAGGATGAGATGGTTGGATGGCATCACTGACTCAATGGGCATGAGTTTGAGTAAACTCTGGGAGTTGGTAATGGACAGGGAGGCCCAGTGTGCTGCAGTCCATGGGGTTGCAAAGAGTTGGACACGACTAAGTGACTGAACTGACTGAGGAAAGAATAGCTTTATTGTTTCACCAGTTTCACCAGTCAGAGGGGGACACAGCAGGCTCCTGTTCTCAAACACTATTGTGCCCACCCAAGAGGATTTTGTGAGGAGTTTTATAGCAACAGTTCAAGGGTGGGGTTGCTGAAAAGATGAGGGTGTGTGCAGGATCTCAGGTGATTGGTCTCCTATCTGGATGAGCTTCTCTGGTCCTTTTAATTCTGCCTCAGGTGGTTTCTTGGCTGCTCCTCCCTTGATTAGCAACTGTTCAAATCTGCCCTTTGGAACTCAGGGAATGTCACAGAGGCTGGAGTCTTACCTTTGTTGTGGTTTAGTTGCTATGTTGACTCTTTTGCGACCCCATGGACTATAGCTCATCAGACTCCGCTATCCATGGGATTTCCCAGGCAAGAATACCGGAGTAGGTTGCCATTTCCTTCTCCAGGACGTCTTCCCAACTCAGGGATCAAACCCCCATCTCTGGCATCTCCTGCATTGGCAGGCAGATTCTTCGTCACTGCACCACTTGGGAAGCCTTGCCTACAAGAAACAAAAAATGTTTCTGTTTCCAGGAGCCCCATAGGGTCCTCCTTTGTTTCACCCCTTCCCCTGCTAAGTTGTCTTGGCACTCCAGAAAGCTGATAGAGCCCTGATAATCAGAGAAGGGTCTTCACTCTCTGGTGGTGTCGGTGCTCAGTCATTCAGTCATGTCTGGCCAGGCTCATCTGCCCATGGAATTTTTTCAGGCAAGAATACTGGAGTGGGGTGCCATTTCCTACTCCCAGGGATCTTCCTGAACCAGGGATTGAACCCACAACTCTTGAGTCTCCTCCATTGACAGGCAGATTCTTTACCATTAGCACCACCTGGTTGACTGCATTTGCCACTGTCACCAAGAGAGGGAAGAAAAGTTTGGATAAAAAGCTATGACAAACCTAGACAGCGTATTAAAAAGCAGAGACATTACTTTGCTGACAAAGGTCCATTTAGTCAAAGCTATGGTTTTTCCAGTAGTCATGTATGGATGTGAGAGTTGGACCATAAAGAAGGTTGAGCACAGAAGAATTGAGGTTTTTGAACTCTGGTGTTGGAGAAGACTCTTGAGTGTCCCTTGGACTGCAAGGAGATCAAACCAGTCAATCCTAGAGGAAATCAGTCCTTAATATTTATTGGAAGGACTGAAGCTGGAACTGAAGCTCCAATACTTTGGCCACCTGATGTGAAGAACTGACTCACTGGAAAAGACCCTGAAGCTGGGAATGACTGAAGGCAGGAGGAGAAGGGGATGGCAGAGGATGAGATGGTTGGATGGCATCACTAACTTAATGTACATGAGTTTGAGCAAGCTCCAGGAGATGGTGAAGGACAGGGAAGCCTGCCAGGCTGCAGTCCACGGGGTCACAAAGAGTCAGACATGACTGAGCAACTGAACAATAACCAAGATGGGGAATAACGTGGGGGGTGAAGAAGGGGGAAGCACTACATTATCCATAAAGTGAGGCTTCCAGCTCTTGGTGGTGTTCTTATACAGCCACGATCCTGGAGCTCACACCACTTTCTAAGGCAGCATCCCCTCTTTAAGACTGAATGTGGCCCTTGGAGATTACCATTCCTCTTTTCTTATCTAACTTCTGTACCTTCTGGGGGAGGGGGGCTGAGGAATGTGTGACTGGCTGTTCTCTCAACACTATGGGAAGGGTCATGGGAAATCAGGGGAGGCTGTCCTAGGACCTCTGTGTCCCTGTCATCCCAGCCAGCCACTTTTCCTCTATGGCTGCTGCTGTAGGAAGGCTTGAGGAACCGCTGTATGGTGCCAGAGTTCTGGAGAGAAAAGGGGAACAGAGCTCTTCTGCTTTCAGATCTCTCAGATCTCCAAACTTACATCTCTTTCTGTACTGCCCATACAGTAGCCACTAGCCACGTGTGGGTTATTTAATTTTAAATTCATTTACATAACGTAGAATCTGGGAGAAGGATAAATCAGGAGGTTGGGATTAACATATACACATTACTATATATAAATAGATAAACAACAAGGATCTATGTAAAGAGCACAGGGAACTCTACTCAATAATCTTAAAAACCTACATGGGAAAAGAATCTGAAAAAGAATAGATATATGTACATGTATAACTGAATCAATTTGCTGTACACCTGAAACTGACACATTGTAAGTCAACTATGCTGCTGCTGCTGCTGTTAAGTTGCTTCAGTCGTGTCTGACTCTGTGCGACCCCATAGATGGCAGCCCACGAGGCTCCCCCGTCCCTGGGATTCTCCAGGCAAGAACATTGGAGTGGGTTGCCATTTCCTTCTCCAATGCATGAAAGTGAAAATGAAGTCGCTCAGTCATGTCCGACTCTTAGCGACCCCATGGACCGCAGCCTACCAGGCTACTCTGTCCATGGGATTTTCCAGGCAAGAGTGCTGGAGTGGGGTGCCATTGCCTTCTCCGAAGTCAACTATACTCTGATATAAAATAAAAATTTTTAAATAAATTTTAAAAATTAAGTAGAATCTGAGACTTCCCTGGTGGTCCCATGGCTAAGACTTCACGTTCCCAATGCAGGGGGCCTGAGTTCAGTCCCTGGTCAGGGAACTAGATCCCACATGCTGCAACTAAAGATCCCAAGTACCACAAATAGGGGGCCTCAGTGGTAAAGAATCTGCCTACCAATGCAGAAGATGTGGGTTTGATCCCTGGGTGGGGAAGGTCCCCTGGAGCCGAACATGGCAACCCACTCCAGTATTCTTACCTGGGTAATGCCATGGACAGAGGAGCCTGGTGGGCTACAGTCCAAGGGGTCGTGAAGAGTCGGACACCACTAAGCACAAGCATGGTATCTAAGACCTGGCGCAGCCAAGTAAGTAAATATTTTTAAAAATGTAACTGAGCTCACTCCTCAGTTACACTCACCACACTTCAGGGGGCTCAAGAGTCACATGTGTCTAGGGGCTACTGCATTGGGTAGTACAAATATAGAATGTTCCCATCAGCACTAAGAGTCCCACTAGACACCTCTGAAGTACTGTTTCCATTTCATTTGGATCCGACTCAGGTGAGAAACTACCAGTTCTCTTGCTTCCTCACCAGCTGTCTGCTATTCCACAGGCCAGGGAGAATTTTTTATCTCCTTTCATCTCCTGTCAAGAGCATGTTTGTGTGTGCGTGTGTGTTCCAGGGGGCACACACTGGTTAATGACAGTACCCCACTCCTCAGCTTTCCCATTCTTCTTCTCCCATTATTTCCTCAGTGATTCCTGTCATTAAATTGCTGACCTTCCCTCAGATTCATGAGAAGAGGAAGGAGTCGTCACATGGTGATTTATTAAGTGCCGTATCACAGTGCAATTCCTTTTATTATAAAGGAAGCTATTAAAATAACTATTGATTACTACTCTTTATTGTTCGACATGAACATTAGACTTTATTGGTGTTGCATGCATTTCTTTTTACCATAACTGAGGTCTGTTAAAAAACAAGATTCTTGGATGCTGATCTGGCCATTCATCCCATCCGAGTGGTTGTTTCAGAGGGAACACTGAAAACAAATGAATTGGTAAATATCTAGCAAATCAGAAGGAAGGTCTTGAGGAAGGAGGAAAGCGGGGGTTCTGCAGTTAGTTAATAAACTGAAATGCCCTGCTGTCAGCTGTGACTGTCAGACACAGAGTTTTATGAGATCATATTATCATTCTGCTGCATGATTTTGCTCTCTCTCTCCTCTTACACAAAGAGAAGAAAGATTCAAGGGAAATGAGAAGGGCAGAAATAGACCATTGTTCTCACCCCAGTGGACTGTAAAAAGTTCAATGTCTGTGCCCCTGGAGGGAAAGAGGGTCTTGAATGTAAGGCTCCAGAAGGAATTGTGAAATCAAGCTTTCCTCCTGCTACTGAATGCTGGAGATGTGCATATTCCTTAAAATGTACCATGCATTTTCTTTTTTAAAAAATTTGTATTTATTTATTTTTGGCTGTGCTGGGTTTTCGTTGCTGCACAGGCTTTTCTCTAGTTGCAGTGCTTGGGCTTCTCTTGCTGTGGACCACGGGCTCTAGGGTGCATGGGTTACAGTAGTTGCATTTCCTGGGCTCTAGGACACAGGCTCAATAGTTGTGGCACATGAGCTTAGTTGCTTCGTGGCATGTGGGATCCTCCTGGACCAGGGATGGAACCCATGTCTCCTGCATTGGCAGGCAGATTCTTTACCACTGACCCACCAGGTAAGCCCCACATTTTCTTTTAATTATGAAAGTCACATATGCTCAGTTTAGGAAACATGAAAAATATAAATAAATATGAAAAAGAAATGAAAAATTTATGACTATGCAGAGATAAATACTAGTATGATTTCCTTCTGTTTCATTATACACACTCCCACACACCTTTTTTATTTGAACATAATTGGAATGTATTATACATAATTTGGATCCTTTTTCTCTTTTTACATTGCATCCTCTTTTCCCATTTCATCAAAAAATTGTTTTAAAATGTCATTCATTTTTAACGACCACATAATATTCCATTCTATAAACACACCATAATTTAGCCGTTCTCCTGTTGTCAGACTTTTAAGGACTTTTTTTCTTATGAGTAGCATGGTGGGAATTCCCTGGTAGTCCAGTGGTTAGGACTTCACATTTTTACTGTCAAGGGCACGGACTCAATCTTTGATAGGGGAATTAAGATCCTGCAAGCTGGGAGGTGCGACCTAAAAAACAAAACAAGGACAATAAACTTTTCTGTTTGTTTGTTTTGCATGTGCTTATTGTGAGTCATCAGAAGCAGAAATTCTTCATCGAAGAACATGAATTTTTATACAGTTTTTGGTGCTTCATAGCCAGGTACTCATCAGGCAGGTCTTCACCTGCCAAAATTCCAATTTAGACAAATTTAAGCTGTTTTCTGGGCTTCCCTGATAGCTCAGTTGGTAAAGAATCCGCCTGCAATGCAGGAGACTCTGGTTTGATTCCTGGGTAGGGAAGATCCGCTGGAGAAGGGATAGGCTACCCACTCCAGTATTCTGAGGCTTCCCTTGTGGCTCAGCTAGTAAAGAATCCTCCTGCAATGTGGGAGACCTGGGTTCAATCCTGGGTTCAATCCCTGGAAGGGAAAGGCTACCCACTCCAATATTCTGGCTTGGAAAATTCCAGGGACTGTATAGTCCATGGAGTCGCAAAGAATCTGACATGACTGAGTGAGTTTCCCTTTCACTTTCAAGCTGTTTCCTGAGGCAGTGTGCATGTTTGACCCTTTGCGACTCCATGGGCTGCAGCTTGCCAGGCTCCTCTGTCCATGGAATTTTCCACGCAAGAATACTGGAGTGGGTTGCCATTTCCTTCTCCAGGGGACCTTCCCAACCCAGGGATCAAACCCATGTCTCCTGCATCTTCTGCATTGGCAGGCAGATTCTTTACCTCTGAACCACCTGGGAATCCCAAGGCAACATGAGTCTCATGAAAATCAAAGGAAACTATTTTTTTGTGTCCTGAACATTCTAAAATTGTTACAGAGTATGCCAGTTATCAGTTGATTGCTTCTCAACTCCAAATTCACCCTTTTTGACTGCTCTCTGAAAATGAGGCTGGGACCTTGAAATATTTTTTTCCTTTCCCAACTGTCTGTAAAGCTTTGTCAGTAGAGGGTGCTGGAGAAACACTACAGAAGGAAAGCTTTGCTTCCTCATTCCAATGTGCCTGTCCAGCAGGTTCCGCAGCAGGCACAGTATCTCCAGCCCCAGGCTCTGGCAGCACTGAAGGGTGTAGCTTTCCCTGGCACCCTACCTCTGGTTATTTGTAGCAGAATGCCTCCTGTGTCACCTCCCATGAGAAGTTTTCCCTAGTGCCCTAGAGGGCTGAATCCCAGCAAGTTCTGCTGCTGCAGTATCAGCACCCCTGCCATTCTGTGCATCATGGCAGCCGTAGGGGTCACAGCTGCTCCTTGAATCTATTCTCTTTGCTTTTTACTAGCCAATCCTTTGTTATTCCAATCCACTATTATAGTTAATAATTCTTTGCATTAAACCCTTCCTATTCAAATTGCTCTGTGGTTTCTCTTTTCTTTAAGAATTAAAAAAATTGGGGGGGGTGCTGTGCTGGGTCTTTGTTGCTGTGCAAGGGCTTTCTCTAGTTGCAGCAAGTCAGGGCTACTCTAGTTGCGGTAAGCAGGCTTCTCATTTCAGTGGCTTCTCTTGTTGCAGAGCAGTAGTTGCAGTGCGTAGGCTCCGTAGTTGTAGCTCTCAGGCTCTACAGCACAGGCTCAGTATTTGTGGTCCCCATGGCATGTGGGATCTTCCTCCATTACAGATCAAACCCAAGTCCCCTGCATTGGCAGGCAGATTCTTAACCACTGGACCACCAGCAAAGTTCAGTTTCTCTTTTCTGATCAGACCCTAACTGATCCTGGGACTAGACTGCCCTGATCTCTCTCATGTGTGATGCAGCCTGACTCCTCAGGCCAACCTAGATCTCAGCTCTGACCCAGACCCAAATATTCTGAGTTGCAGTGTTAAATAATCAAAACACTGATTTAAACGCCCTTTTAAGCTTTCAGGTTGAAAGTTTTATTGATGTTTAATTTAGAAGGCAAAGTATATGGACCACTGAACTATTGCTTCCTCCTCTTTTCTGATGGCCTCTATTCAGCAGCCACCAAATTCAGTCAATTCCTCCTGCATCCTTCTTTGCCCATTTCAGGCATTTAACCCTCTACACACAGCAATGCATTCCTGCTGTCACTGGGTAATTCTCCTTTCCACCTACTGCTCTATTCAAAACCAATGGCATCTGACTTAACAGTCCTCAACCATGACGTTGGGTGATCAGTGACCTAGTGAACTAATGAAGATCATACATTTTCCCTTTTCTGTTTTCAGAGCACCAGCAAATGAGACTGTCTGGCATATTGGGTAAATACAAGACATCAAAGATAACAGCTATTCTGTTCTGTTGAACATAAAAGAAAACCCTCAGTTTAAGGATGGGCTTCCCTGGTGGCTCAGATGGTAAAATGTCTGCTTGTGATGTGGGAGACCAGAGTTCAATCCCTGGGTTGGGAAGATCTCCTGGAGAAGGAAATGGCAACCCACTCCAGTACTCTTGCCTGGAAAATCCCATGGAGAGAGGAGCCTGGTAGGCTACATTCCATGGGGTCACAAAAAGTCGACATGACTGAGCAACTTCACTTTCACTTTTTCACTTTCAGTTTAAGGATATATTAAGTATTATTGACGGAGAAGGCAATGGCACCCCACTCCAGTACTCTTGCCTGGAAAATCCCATGGGCAGAGGAGCCTGGTAGGCTGCAGTCCATGGGGTCGCTAAGAGTTGGACACAACTGAGCGACTTCACTTTCACTTTTCACTTTCATGCATTGGAGAAGGAAATGGCAACCCACTCTAGTGTTCTTGCCTGGAGAATCCCAGGGACGGGGGAGCCTGGTGGGCTGCCGTCTATGGGGTCGCACAGAGTTGGACGCGACTGAAGTGACTTAGCAGTAGCAGTAAGTATTATTGAATGTTTTCATGCTAAGTCACTTCAGTTGTGTCTGACTCTGTGTGACCCTATGGACTGTAGCCTGCCAGGCTCCTCTGTCCATGGCATTACCCAAGTAAGAATACTGGAATGGGTTGCCATGTTCTCCTCCAGGTGACCTTCCTGATCCAGGGGTCAAACCCACATCTCCTGCTGGGGTGAGGTTGTATTGTTGTGCTTAGTCGATCAGTCGTGTCCGACTCTTTTCAACCCCACAGACTGTAGTCCGCCAGGCTCCTCTGTCCATGGGGATTCTCTAGGCAAGAATACTGGAGTGGGTTGCCATGCTCTCCTCCAGGGGATCTTCCTTACCCCAGGATCGAACCGTGTCTCTCATGTCTCCAGCATTGGCCAGCAGGTTCTTTACCACTAGTGCCATTTGGGAAGCTCTTAAATACTATTAAGTAATAATAAATTCCTCCTTCTCTGGCTTTCTGGAAATTGCACAGTCCTTCAAGATCCAAATTACATGTCACTGTTTTGTTACCTGAAACCTAGGCTTGTCTTTGATGAGTGTTGAGCCAAAAGACACAACCAAGCCAAAGAGCAGAAGGAAGGATTTATTACTTGCAGCAAGTAAAGAGAACCCCAAGGATCTTTCCCAAAGCAGGTCTCTCAGACAGCAAAACTGGAGGAGTTTTAAGGTAAGGGTACATGAGGAGGCTTGAGCAGTTGAGAATTCAGCATTGAATTGGGGCAAAGGTTGACAGAGTCCAAGCTGTAGTTGACAGAAGTCACAACAGTCAGAAAAAGTCAAGTCATTATTCCTTAGATTCCAGTTGATCTGGTTATTGAGCACTGGAGGGGGTTTTGCATTTGGGAAAACAGCTCAGAAAACGCTTCAGGCTACTCTTTACCATGGAAACAGAACTGGGAGTCTTTATAAGTAATATATCACCTTTGCTTTCATTATTTCTCTTGCCTGAAAACAGTTGTTTGTTCCTGCATTCTTTCGTTCCCTTAAGATCATTAATTACTGAGACCTGTTCAAGAGCAAGCATTGTGACCAGGCTTAGACCCCAAATGGCTTCTCTTATGTCAAGAAAGTCATGCCTGGTTCTCTTCCTCTGGGACCTCTTACCCTACATACTTACATTTCAGTGATGCTTTCTCTCAGCTTATCAGTGGGAGTAAATTCCTTCTTTCCTCTGTGTCCTTAATATGTTTATCCCTTGGCTGTAGAGCAGATCATAGTATGTCTATGGTATGTTTGTCTTGATGGGAAATCAAGTTTCCCATCAGATTGTGAATTCCGGCTGAAAAGTTACCATATCTTGTTCACTTCTGTGTTGACTCCTAAGTGCCTAATTAATGAATACTATGTTGTTATATTAATTGGTAATAAACTTGATACTATGTGATCAACATTCAGCGGACAAGAACAACTAGTATAAGATGCACTCTAGACAAGTGGGAGAAGGCAATGGCACCCCACTCCAGTACTGTTGCCTGGAAAATCCCATGGATGGAGGAGCCTGGTAGGCTGCAGTCCATGGGGGCGCAAAGAGTCGGAAACGACTGAGCAACTTCACTTTCACTTTGCACTTTCATGCATTGGAGAAGGAAATGGCAACCCACTCCAGTGTTCTTGCCTGGAGAATCCCATGGACGGAGAAGCCTGGTAGGCTGCAGTCCATGGGGTCGCTAAGAGTCGGACACGACTGAAGCGACTTAGCAGCAGCAGCAGCAGCAGCAGCAAAGTGGTTCTCAAACTGTAGCTTGTATCAGAATCTTGGAGTGAAGGTGAGGTGGGATAGGGTGGAGAAGGGAGGATTGTTAAAACACAGATTTCTGAGCCCCACCAATTTAGAGTTTCTAAATCAGTAGGTCTGGGTAAGGGTCCCCAGATCTGCATTTTCAACAAATTCCTAGGTGATGCTGAAGCTGCTGGTTTGGAACCACATTTTGAGAACCTCTATGAGACAAGAGGGCAGGAGGCAGGGCACAATCATTAAAAGAATGACATAGCCATTGAGAACTGGATTCACCAGAAACTGGTTAGAACTGATTAGGTCCAAGATGACAAAAGACTGACTTCCAGTGGATTTCAAGCCTCATTGTATGCTCATTGTAACACATCAGCTAAATGACACACTACAGGTGCCATGACAGTTCCGAGGCCCAGCAAAAGAGGCTAAAAATGGGCAGTGACTCACTTCCGGGAAATCCATGCCCCTCGCCTGAAATCCTCCCATAATCCTCCCACTCATTAGCCTATGACATAAGCCAGCCCATAAAAAGGAACCACTCCCCAACACCTTGAGGCTCTCTCACCTTTTGAGACAGGTGGTGTTCAGTCTCTGGAATGTGTACCTCTGGTTTCACTTTACTGTGACTGCCCTTGAATTCTTCCCAGCTCACCTGGTTACCATCCCAGGAACTTGTCAGAGACCCAGGACACAACCATCCTCTCACACCCCATTTTCCTGTAACTTCTTTACAAAGGATATCAATAAATCTGCTTCTTACCTATCACTTTGCATCTTTGAATCCCTTTTGCATGGAGACTTAAAGAACCTGAGCTTCATTAAGTCCTGAGATGAGTTGTATAGTTTCAGATGGAAGATTGTGGGTTCGAGTCCCATATGAGTTGAGGTTTCAACTAGGTTAGCCCACCCCCATCTTTCTCAATCTTTCTTCCAAATGTGCTTCTGTCAGCCTCAATGAACCCCAGGTGTGAGAAGACTCCCAAAATGTGCTTTTCCCTAAAGCAGCACCTGTCATAGATTCTTTTATTATTATTATTAATTTTAATAAATAAGCCACCTGGCTTGCTGGATCTTAGTTCCCCGACCAGGGATTGACCCCAAGCCCTTGGCAGTAGAATCACAGATGCTTGATACAGAAACTTCAATTAGAGAAACTTCAGGGGCTTCCCCGGTGGCTCAGATAGTTAAGAATCTGCCCTTAGTGCGGGAGACTTAGGTTCAATCCTTGGGTGGGAAAGATCCCCTGGTGAAGGGAATGGCAACCCACTCCTGTTTTCTTGCCTGGAAAAATCCCATGGACAGAGGAGCCTGGTGGGCTGCAGTCCATGAAAACCTGCTAGCACGAAAACCAGACAAACCCAGCAACTTTCACTTTCAGAGTTTTCTATTAATTCCCATTTTGTATCCAATTCGGGAATCCTTTTGACTGTCAAGTGGTCCACTACACTTAAAATTTCACCTCCTGTAACAGTCGGTGGTCCTATTTCCCTCAAGTTCTGACACTCTCTGAGTTGGATCTCAGGTGGCCGCCTCTGAACAGCTCCGGGAACCTCCCCTGTTTTGTTATTCTCACCCACCTATTCCCGATTCATTCTAGGTCTTCCCAGGGCATAAGTGTGGGAACGATCCGGGGTGAACTTGGGTTTCACTCGGGGGCTTGACTGAATTGCCCGGCCTGGTGAAGAGCAGAGCTCCTCCTGAAGGCAGCGGGGTCCTCAGGGTCTTGCCCTTCCTCCCAACCCGGCCCGGTGACTTTTTTCGAGCCCTCCCCTCTGGCTCCCCTAGGGGGCGCAGGCGCCCCAGGCCAGTCCCAGCGGCATCCCTTCTCGGGGCGCACAGTGCGGGCTTTGTATTAGCGAGACTGCCCTCTTTGGAGAAGAAATTGGGTCCGCTTGGGCTTAGGAGTCAGATTGCTGGGTCTTGTCTGACCCTGTATTCCTGCGTGACCATGAACAAGTTATTCACCATTTCTGAAACCTTAGGAAACCTTGCAGGATTAGTGTGAGAAAAATACATTTAAAGCACTTGCCACTAGCCTGGTAGATAATGCTGTTGTAAAACACCTATTTCTGCTTCATTGACTACACTAAAGCCTCTGACTGTGTGGATCACAACAAACTGTGGAAAATTCTTAAAAAGATGGGAATACCAGACCACCTTACCTGTCTTCTGAGAAATCTGTATGCAGGTCAAGAAGCAACAGTTAGAAACAGACATGGAACAATGGACTGGTTCCAAATTGGGAAAGGAGTACGTCAAGGCTGTATATTGTCACCCTGCTCATTTAACTTATATGCAGAGTACATCACGTGAAATGCTTGTCTGGATGAAGCACAAGCTGGAATCAAGATTTCCGGGAGAAATATCAATAACCTCAGATATGCAGATGACACCACCTTTATGGCAGAAAATGAAGAGGAACTAAAGAGCCTCTTGATGAAAGTGAGAGTGAAAAAGCTGGCTGAAAACTCAACATTCAGAAAACTAAGATCATGGCATCCAGTCCCATCACTTCATGGCAAATAGATGGGGAAACAATGGAAACAGTGACAGACTTTATTTTCTTGGGCTCCAAAATCATTGTAGATGGAGAATGCAGCATTGAAATTATAAGACACTTGCTCCTTGGAAGAAAAGCTATGACCAACCTAGGCAGCATATTAAAAAGCAGAAACATCGCTCTGCTGACAAAGGTCTGCCTAGTCAAAGCTATTGTTTTTCCAGTAGTCATGTATGGATGTAAGAGTTGGACCATAAAGAGAGCTGAGCGCCGAAGAATTGATGCTTTTTAACTGTGGTGTTGGAGAAGACTCCTGAGAGTCGCTTGGACAGCAAGGAGATCCAACCAGTTCATCCTAAAGGAAAAAGGCCCTGAATATTCATTGGAAGGACTGATGCTGAAGCTGAAGCTCCAGTACTTTGGCCACCTCATGCAAAGAGCTGACTCATTTGAAAAGACCTGATGCTGGGAAAGATTGAAGGCAGGAGGAGAAGGGGATGACAGAAGATGAGATGGCTGGATGGTATCACCAACTCGATGGACATGAGTTTGAGCAAGCTCTAGGAGTTGGTGAAGGACAGGGAAGCCTGGCATGTATTCTTGCCTGGGAAATCCCATGGACAGAGAAGCCTGGCAGCCTGCAGTCCATGATGATCACAAAAGACTCAGACATGACGTAGTGACTAAACAACAAAAATTTACTTTAGTCACACATCTGTTTTCTCTATCTCCATATTCAGTGTAGACACCTGACTCCAGAAAAAAATACTCACTCCTGAATCTCTACTTTTCATTGGATAATCTTTCCATCTAGAAAGTTCTAGCTCTCTGCCCTATTCATTTTAATAGTAAATAGAATACCTAGTATTTATTGACAGCTTACTCTCTGCGAGATACTTTAGAAAAAAATCCTCTGAAACATGAGCTCCTATAGACCTTAGAACAACCCATGAGGTTGGAATTAATTTTGTCACTATTTTACAGGTTTCTCTGCACTGAGTGTTGATCATGTTCTGAAAGTGTAAGTTGCTCAGTCATGTCCACCTCTTTGCGACCCCATGGACTGTGCAGCCCTCCATGGAATTCTACAGGTGAGAATACTAGAGTGGATAGCTATTCCCTTCTTCAGGGCATCTTCCTGATCTAGGGATCAAACCCAGGTCTCCTGCATTGACGGCGGATTCTTTACAGTCTGAGCCATCAGGGAAGCCCAAATCACGTTCTAAGCACATATTATCTTTAGCTCTGTTGTCTCTTTCTTTCTTTTTATGTGCCCTTGTCTTATCTGCCATTCTCTGTTACCTACTGGCTTTTTTACTTTGGGCATGTTATTTATTTCCAAAGGCCTGATGTGAGGCTAAAATGGGATAGTGCTTGTAAAGTGCACAGCACGCTGCCTGGGATGCTAAGTGCTCAGTAAATGGTAGTTTTTATCATTACATTATTAACAAGAGCTGGAGCATAACCTCTAAGTGCTTTTGCCTCCTCACTGTCTCCCCAGCACCCAACCTTGCCTATTTTTAGTAACAATCTGCTCATTCACTAATATCACCTACACACTGGCTCATTTCATCACTTCTACAGTAGGGAGGGGGTGACTGAGCTGTGGATGGCCTCCTGGCCCTGGGCCCGAGACTGGACTTTGCACAGAGCTGTTTTCAGAGGGCGGCCTTGTGGCTGGCTGTCACAAACCCAGGACACTGTATGCTTTGCTCACGTGACTGTGATTCCCACTCTGTGCCCTGCCAAGGATGCAGGAAGAGCCCAGCCTCCAGAGAACACGGAGAAAACAAAGGCAGATCCCCCGGGATTCTCAAAGTACTGCCTGTATCAGTTTCCTAGAACAGCTGTAACAAATTATCACAAACTTGGTGGCTTAAGACAACACAAAGTCATTCTCATGACTTCAGGCTAGAAGTCTGAAATCAAGGTGTGGACAGGATTGGTTTGTTTTGGAGGCACTGGGGGGAAGTGGGTGGGGGGGGCCTCACCCATGCCTCTGTTCTAGCTTCTTTTTTTCAATATTCACTTTTAAATTTTATTTATTTATTTATTTAGCTGCACTGGGTCTCAGTTGTGGCAGGAAACTTGATCTTGACTGTTGACCTTGATCTTCACTGTTGAATACCAGAACTATAGTTGCAGCATATGGGATCTAGCTCCCTGACTAGGGATTGACCCTGGGCCCCCTGCATGGGGAGCATAGAATCTCAGTCACTGGACCACCAGGAAGTCCCTGCCTTATCTTCCTATTGAGGCTGGCAATCCTTGATATTCCTTGGCTTAGAGACGTATCACTCCCAACATCCCTGTCTCCATCATCACAGGACCTTCTTCCCTGTGTGTGTCTGTGTGTCCTTGCCTCTTCACCTAAGGACAGCAGTTCTCAGATTTAGGGCCCAGCCCAATTTAGTATAGCCTCATCTTAACCACATACATCTACAAGACTATTTCCAAATAAGGTCATATTTTGATTTCCCAGGGGGATATAATCCCGGGGGACCATTACTCATCCCACAGTGTCCCCTCACCTCCCCATCTCACCAGTGGGGTTGCTGCTGTTCCTCGGATGTGGTCCTGGTCCCTCACAGAGAGAGGGTTACATGGTCTACAAAGCTGTGACTGCACTTGAGTGCGTGCCTGCTCAGTCATGTTTGACTCTGTGATGCTATGGACTGTAGTCCACCAAGCTCCTCTGTCCATGGGATTTCCCAGGCAAGAATACTGGAGTGGGTTGCCATTTCTTCCTCCAGGGAATCTTCTTGACCCAGGGATCAAACCTGAGTTTCCTGCACTGAAGATAGTCCTATAAGTAAAGAAAGAACAGATCTCAGGAAGCAGCTCTAGGGAAGACTCCCAGGTGACTCAGAGAGTCTTTTGACCAACTGCCCCCCTCCTCCCTGCCCTGCCCAACACCTCAAATGGATTTCTCTAGTGGCTTAGCAGTACAGAATCTGCCTGCAATGCAGGAGACCCAGGTTCAATCTCTGGGTCAGCAAGATCCCCTGGAGGAGGGCATGACTGAAGTGACTGGGCACACATGCATACCACCTCAAATGGGGAGTATAGGGGGGAATTCTGTGTGTGGTGGGGCATGCTGCCATGAGGAGATCCTTGGGAAAAGCAGAACAGAAGGTGAGATGGAGCCAGACTGTCTAAGGTCTGTACTGAGACAAAGGTTTCTAACCTTTTGGGGTGGGGGTGGGCAGGTGGAGGTGTCAGTGACAGTTCTGAGAGTCATGGGAACGCTTTGGAACCACTCCCCTGATCGAAGCTCAAATGCACACATAAAACAATGTTTGCGGGCTACCCTAGAGGCTTGGTGGTAAAGAATCCACCTGCCAATGCCAGAGACTCAGTTCAAATCCCTGATCTGGGAAGATTCCACATGCCTCAAAGCAACTAAGCCCCTGTGCCACAACTACTGAGCCTGTGCTCTAGAGTCTGGGAGCCACAACTACTGCGCCCCTGTGCCGCAACCACTGAAGCCACGACAATGAGAAGCCCACACACCACAACCAGAGCACAGCCCATGCAGCAGCAATGAACCCCCAGCACAGCCATAAATGAATAAGCAAAATTAAACAAACAAATATCATTTTCACAGACTTTCTGGGGTCAACAGCAGCAACCTGTATCCCAGAAAAGAGAAACGTTACACCAGCACCGTCTCCCTGCCTCCCACATGGGCAGGCTCCCTGCTCCTGTGTTCCAAAACTCAGGCTGGAACCCTCAGCTTGGAGGGGTCATCAGAGAAGGCAGTGCTGTTCTGGATGGAGCGTCAGTTTCCATGGGGAAATGCAAGCCTGCTTCTGTAGAGGGCTTCTGAAGGGCTCTTGCAGCACGGCTGAGTCTGTCATTTGGGGCTTGGTTGTCCTGACGGTAATCCACTTTAATGAGCTCAACAGTAAGAACAGACAAAGCAGCCTTTTCACGTGGTCCTGGCTCTGAGTTGAAATGCTTCCCAACTTCACATCCAAGTGTCCCACAAGCATCACTCTGCCGTGCTTTGGCTAGCCAGCGCTCCTCATAATAGTGGGGCTCTGGGTGGATTAATTAGAGTTTATGGTAACAATTCAGCCACCTTCCACACAACCTGCTTCTGCCTGGAGAGCAAAAGAAAAGGCTTTAATTAATTCTGAATTAAAATAACTAGAAAGAAATCTCGGCAGTCTACCAATCAGAGAAGGCAAACTTAAAATTAAGCTAATCACAGAAGCCAGAATTTCACATACTCAGATGGCTCAAATTATGAGTGTTGGTCTTGTATTTGATGGAACTGTTTCCAACTAAATCAATTAAAATATGAAAGTAAAAGATTGTGTTGTTAAAATAATAATATACAGTCATTGAATTAAAGAAAATCAAATATCCAGAATAAATGTGTGTGTATATGTGTGTGGGGAGGTGGGTGTATCCATTTAGAGCTATTATTTATGGAAAATTCCCTGGTGGTCCAGTGGTTAGGATTCTGTGCTTTCACTGCTGAGGGCCCAAGTTCAATCCCCAGTCAGGAAACTAAGATCCCTCAAGTCTTGAGGTATGGCACAAAAAAAAAAGGTTATCATTTATGGACTTTCATTCTCCAGTTCGGGAAGATAGGGGCTGGTTGTGTCAAGTAACAGGAGAAACTTAGGGAGTGCTTCCTTTGTGTCTACTCCCGTATTTGCTCCATATATATATGGAAAGGAAAGAGAAGGGAAGGTGACTAACTCTCAGTCCTGTCCAACCCTTTACGACCATGGACTGCAGCCCACCAGACTCCTCTGTCCATGGGATTCTCCAGGCAAGAATACTGGAATGTGTTGCCATTTCCTTCTCCAGGGGATCTTCCTGACCCAGAGATTGAACCCCGGTCTCCTGCATTGCAGGCAGATTCTTTTACTGTCTGAGCCACAAGGGAAGCCCTATTATGAAGTCATATGTATAACTTAATTTAAATCTTATAAATAATCCTATGGGAGATCACCATTTTGTGGATAAGAAACTGAGTTTCTAAAAGCAAACGTTCAGATAGCTCAGCATCATCATTAATGCTTGTTGTTTCTACTGAGATAGACTCTTCTTTCCTGGATAGCCTAAGTGTCATGTTCCCTGAAAGTCAGGTGGATGAACCAGGTTTCCTCTGATCTGGAAATGCTCTACTTGTAGAATCTGCACAGTTCTACAGAGTGAGTGAGCGCTGCTTGTTTTCCCGGATATGTCGGCCAGGTGTTCTGGAACGGTGGCATTGCAGGGAAGTGTGAACTTCCTTCACTCTTCTCAGGGGGACATTACCCTGAAAGCTAATCAACTGTCTCTGGGCTCCGGCCCAGAGGATCCTGGACCTTTGGGAAAAGAGGAGTATGCAATAAGCTCAGTTCAGCCCTTGTCCAGCCCAGCTGTCTTAGTCCATTCAGGTTACTACAACAGAACATAGTAGGCTGGGTGGCTTCATCAACAAACGTTTATTTCTCAGACTTCTGGAGGCTGGGAAGTCCAAGGCCAAGATGCAATTTCCAGGTCTAGTGAGAACCCACTTCCTAGTTCATAGTAGTCATTTTGCTGTGCCCGGACTTGGCAGAAGGGGTGAGGTGGGCGAGCTCTTTTTTGAGGGCACTAATATCATTCATGAAGACTCCACTCTTATGACCCAATCTCGTCCCAAAGGCCCCACCTCCAATGGGGATTTTTTTTTTAGTCACATTTAAAAATTTTTTTTAACTGAAGGATAATTGCTTTACAATGATGTGTTGGTTTCTGCCATATAACAGTGTGAATCAGCCATAAGTATGCATGTGTCCCCTCCCTCTTGAACCTCCTTCCCATCCCGCAGCACATCTTCCCACTAGCGGTCTATTTTACACATGGTAATATATACGTTTCAAAGCTACTGTCTCAGTTCGTCCCACCCTCTCCTTCCTTCACTGTGTCCACAGGTCTTTTCTCCATGTCTGAGTCTCTGTTCCTGCCGATGGGGATTATTAACATACGAATTTGTGGCGTGATGAGGGGAGGACACAAACATTCAGTCTATAGCACCAGCTTCGTGAAGTAGTAAATGAACCCCTTAGATGGTCTCACTGATGAGACTGTAACACTCTTGGAAACTGTTAACACTCTTGAAAGCTGTCAGGAAGCTAAAGAGGTTGGGTTGAAGCTGGGGATGGGGGCAAAGCAATCAGCTGCTCCTCTGGGTTTGATACAAGGGAATAGAGATTCTCTGTCTTCTGGAGCTGCTAACCTGGGAGGACAGAAGTCTGGGGCTGCTGGACCATCTGTCTTCAGCCCTCTGTGTGGCTACCACCTCCATGCAGACACAAATATCAGAGAGCCAGAGTGAGGGAAATACAGCTCTGGTAAAGTTGGCATAGCCTGGGAGCTTGTCGTGTGTGTGTGTGTGTGTGTGTTTAATTGCTTTACAACATTGGTTTCATTTCTGACGTACATCAATCTGAATTAGCTATAGGTGTACATATGTCCCCTCTCTCTTGAATCTCCCTCCCTCCCACTTCCCACCCTAGTGTTTTTCATTCTATATTCATTCAACAAGTTTATACGTAATACCTGCTACATGCCTACCACTGGGTCATGAGCCAAGGAGCCCAAAACCATGGATGGATAAACTAGGCCTGTGTTCTCCAGAATTTCCCAATCTGCTAGGATTGAAGGATGTGTCATCAAATACAAGGCATTTCACTACCCCCTGCTATGTGTGAACGAAACTTCAGAAGAAACAAAGTAGGGAGTGAGCAGCTTTGCTCGTGTGTATGGGTGCTCTGTCATGTCCAACTCTTTGTGACCCCATGGACTGTAGCCTGCCAGGCTCCTCTGTCCATGTTTCAGACAGGATGTTACATAATGCCTAAGAGTCAGGGTGATGAGAAAAGGATCTTCTTGACCCTGAGCACAGCCAGGGTAAGTACGGTGGATGCTGCAATTTTGTGTGCCACAGAGAGAAAGCCAGCAATGGGGAAAGCAGTATTAAAATCCATCTACAAGGGGGCATATGCTGTGGATCGAAACTCCACTCTTCCATAGCTGAGCTGTGGGGAGTCTGGGCTGTGGGTGTTGGCATCAGGGTTCCCATCTCAGAGGACCAGTACCTGGGGCTGGGTATGCCTGTAGTTGGCTATTGATGGATATCCCTCAGCATTCTGGTGTCTCCAGCAGTCAGAAAGTCTTTCATGGGAATCGTTGGCCTTTTGCACACCTTTTTGTCCCTCTGTGATCTCATTTTCCTTTCCGTTCTAGGAATGAACAAACATCTCATGGGAATAATGGGAATCATGTTAAAGACTTCATGGGTCAGTTTCATTTGAGGCTCACAGCCTTACATGTAAGCAGGGCAAAGATAATTTCCTCTACGTTCCAGGTGGAAAACAAAAACCTGCGGCTCAAACAGGTAGTAATTTGTTCCAAGATCAATGGCTCACTTGTTGTGCAGGCAGAACTCTGGAAATTCTGACTTGCAGCATGGTCCACATTGCTTAATCAGCATTGCTTCTCTAGTATGTTATCTTATGAAGCATACGTTAGTAGCTTCACTTGTGTGGGATGAGTTCAGAGGCCCCATAGGTCCTATGGACCCTGAACAGTTACCCCCAAAGAATTTCCCTCCTTGCCCAAGATGAAGTTTTTGTCTCCAAGCACCTCTTTTTAAAACGCTAGGCTCTTGGGACTTTCCTGGTGGTTCAGTGGTTAAGATTGCGCTTTCAATGCAGGGGGCTAGGGTACAATCCCTGGTTGGGGCACTAAGATCGCACATGCCACACCACACAGCCAAAAAAAAAAAGCAGGGTTCTTACCTTGAAGACCTTGAAGCCTGAGCTGTTATAACAGGAATACCATAGGCTGTGTGGCTTAATCCATAGGAATTTATTTCTCACAGTTCCAGAGGCTGGGAAGTCCAAGATTAATGTACCAACAAAATGGACAAACGTCCTTATTTTCTTGGAGCTTACATTTTAGTGATGAGAGACGGATGCTAAACAAGAAAATTAAGTAAAAAGACAGTACACTGTAACCGCCACCTCTTTAGGTCACCTGTAACTCATGTTTGCTGAAGGCAGCCTGCTCTAGAACAAAGAGCATGGAAGGCTGGCCTGGGTCCCAGTGCTGCCCCTTGCCGGCTGGGTGACCTGGGGTCTCAACAGCCACATCTGTGATTCCGAATGTATAGGCTGTAGAGGTCAGGGGCAGGTGTAACCAACAAGATACAACTCCCCAGTTGTAGGAACATTTAAACTATCATCAAACATTTCGGGCAGGGGTTTCCCTGGTGGTTCAGTGGTAAAGAATCTGCCTGCCAATGTAGGGGACATGGGTTCAATCTCCAGTCTAGGAAGATTCCACGTGCCGTGAGGCAACTAAGCCTGTGCACCGCAGTTACTGAAGCCCCACACCCTAGAGCCCATGCTCTGCAACAGGAGATGCCATCGCAAAGAGAAGCCTGCACACCGCAAGGAAGAGTTGTCACCACTTGCCACAACTAGAGAAAGCCCACTGGCAGCAACAAAGACCCAGCACCACCAATAAATAAATAAAATTATAAAAACTACATTTCAGGCATACAAAATATATAGGGAGAATAGCAACATGAACACTTACAGAACTACCTACCAGCTTTAAGACATGAAACTGTAAATTCAAGGTTGGCTTTGTAATGTGTCCACTTGGTTGGCCTAAATTGAATTTCCTGGAATTCCCTTCCCTGGATGTTTATGCTGAATTGGGCCAAGAGAGACTTTTCCTGAGATTTGGAGGTCCAAACTGAAGCAGCAGTCATATTATTTCTTCCGCGTGGGAGGTCAGGACAGTTGCTTTTATTGCACACTCTCGCTTCTCACCTTGGTGACTGTGGCAGCCATCCAGGCCTGCACTGCTCCATCGTGTCCTGCTTCTTCCTTCAGTTTCTCTGACTGCTGAGCCAGGTGTGTGCTAAGCTCTGTGACAAAGGTCAGCTTCCCCTGCAGGATTCCCTTCATCGGGGTTGGAGGTGATGAGTGAGTGACATGGCTTCCTGTCCATCCTTGTGGGTTTTGGCTCAGGCTCATGGGTTCTACCTCATCCTCACTCTCCCCAACTTTATATCTGTCTTCCCTTCCTTAGCCCAATTTTCAGCTAGAGCATCGTGTTATATACAAATAGGTAGTTTGTTGTTGTTGTTGTTACTTTTGGCTGTACTGGGTCTTTGCTGCAGCACAGGGCCTTCTTCAGTTGAGGCACGGGGGCTTAGCTGCCCCTTGGCGTGTGCAATCATAGTTCCCCAACCAGGAATTGAACCCGTGTCCCTTGTTTTGGAAGGCAGATTCTTGCAGATTCTTAACCACTGGACCACCAAGGAAGTCCCAAACAGGTAGATTTTAAAAAATCAATTTACTGAGGTATAATTTCCACATAATAAAATTCATACATTTTAAGTGTATGGTTGTTTGTATTTTTTTTATTTTTAAATTTTTAATTGGAGGATAATTGCTTTATAATATTGTCTTAGTTTCTGCCCTACCTCAACATGAATCAGCCATAGGTATACATATATCCCCTCCCTCTTGAACCTCCCTCCCTGGTTGTATTTTTAAAAATGCATACACTGGGCTGCATCCATCACAATATATATACAGAGAACGTTTCTATCACCTCAAAATTCCCTTCTGCTCTCCCCTAGTCTTCTCTCTCTACCCTATATAAATAACAGTCTGCTTTCTGTCACTCTAGATTAGATTTGTCTTCCTTAGTGGCCACAGGACTGGAAAAGGTCAGTTTTCTTTCCAATCCCAAAGAAAGGCAATGCCAAAGAATGCTCAAACTACTGCACAATTGCACTCATCTCACATGCTAGTAAAGTAATGCTCAAAATTCTCCAAGCCAGGCTTCAGCAACACGTGAACCATGAACTTCCTGATGTTCAAGCTGGTTTTAGAAAAGGCAGAGGAATCAGAGATCAAATTGCCAACATCCGCTGGATCATGGAAAAAGCAAGAGAGTTCCAGAAAAGCATCTATTTCTGCTTTATTGACTATGCCAAAGCCTTTGACTGTGTGGATCACAATAAACTCTGGAAAATTCTGAAAGAGATGGGAATACCAGACCACCTGACCTGCCTCTTGAGAAATCTGTATGCAGGTCAGGAAGCAACAGTTAGAACTGGACATGGAACAACAGACTGGACATGGAACAACAGTTCCAAATAGGAAAAGGAGTACGTCAAGGCTGTATATTGTCACCCTGCTTATTTAACTTCTATGCAGAGTACATCATGAGAAACACTGGACTGAAAGAAGCACAAGCTGGAATCAAGATTACCGGGAGAAATATCAATAACCTCAGATATGCAGATGACCTG
>NW_011495040.1:2981361-2987973 GCF_000754665.1 Bison bison bison | reverse complement strand
AATATCTATAGCATATTCAAAAGCAGAGACATTACTTTGCCAACAAAGGTTCATCTAGTCAAGGCTATGGTTTTTCCTGTGGTCATGTATGGATGTGAGAGTTGGACTGTGAAGAAGGCTGAGTGTCAAAGAATTGATGCTTTTGAAGTGTGGTGTTGGAGAAGACTCTTGAGAGTCCCTTGGACTGCAAGGAGATCCAACCAGTCCATTCTGAAGGAGATCAGCCCTGGGATTTCTTTGGAAGGATGATGCTAAAGCTGAAACTCCAGTACTTTGGCCACCTCATGTGAAGAGTTGACTCACTGGAAAAGACTCTGATGCTGGGAGGGATTGGGGGCAGGAGGAGAAGGGGACAACAGAGGATGAGATGGCTGGATGGCATCATTGACTCGATGGACGTGAGTCTGAGTGAACTCCAGGGAGTTGGTGATGGACAGAGAGGCCTGGCGTGCTGCGATTCATGGGGTGGCAAAGAGTCAGACACGACTGAGCAACTGAACTGAACTGACTGAACTGAACTGAGAGTTTTTTAAAATAAATGAATAACATGATATGTACCCTTTTTTGGGCTTTTTAAAATTTTTCTTAGCATAAAAATTTTTGAGATTCATCCATGTTGTTGCATGTATCAGTAGATCATGACTTTTTACAACTGAGCAGTATTTCACTGTATGGAAACACCACATTTTGTTTATCCATCCACCTATGGATGGCCATTTACATTGTTTACATTTTTAGCAGTTACAAATAATGCTACTATGGCTCTGTGGTAAAGAATCTGCCTGCAATGTAGGAGACTGGGGTTCGACCCCAGGGTCAAGAAGTTCCTCTGGAGAAGGGAATGGCTACCCACTTCAGTATTCCTGCCTAGGGAATCCCATGGTCGGAGGAGCCTGGCAGACTACAGTTCATGGGGTCACAAAGAGTTGGACACGACTGAGCAACTAAACACACACATGCACGAGAACATTTGTGTACAAGTCTGTGTGATCGTATGCTT
This sequence comes from Bison bison bison, assembly GCF_000754665.1. Classification (NCBI taxonomy): domain Eukaryota; kingdom Metazoa; phylum Chordata; class Mammalia; order Artiodactyla; family Bovidae; genus Bison; species Bison bison. Next base: position 2,986,973 of record NW_011495040.1, on the reverse strand, counting down.
TTATTTCTCCTAGGTAAAATATCCAGGAGGTAAATGTATATTGGGCCATTTGGTAAATACATATTTCTTTTTTTGTAAAGATATGCATCTTCTAATATTTATGCATTGTATGTGTTTTAAAATACTTCATTTTATGAATGAAATCTTTAAAAAAACATTTGGCATTTTAGAAACTGCCAACATGTTTTCCAAAGTGGCTGTGTCATTTTTCATTCCCATCAACAATGTATGAATTTTACTTGCGCTTCCTGTTCGTTAGCATTTAGTATTGTCATTCTTTTTCATTTTAGTTGTTCTCCCGGGTGGGTGGGCTATCTCACTGTGGGTTTTTTTCAATCATATTTTTATTTTTGGCTGCCCTGGGTCTTCATTGCTTTAAGTGGCCTCTCTCTAGTTGTGATGAGCAGGAGTCACTCTTTTTGCAGCGTGTAGGCTTCTCATTGCAATGGCTTCTCTTGTTGCGGAGCACAGGCTCTTGGCTCATGGGCTTCAGTAGCTGCAGCACGTGGGCTCAGTAGTGGCACCTTGCAGGCTGTAGAGCTTGGGCTCAGTAGTTGTGGCTCACTGGCCTAGTTGCTCTGCAATATGCGAAATCCTCCCAGACCAGGGACCAAACCTGTGTCCCTGGCACCGGCAGGCGGGTTCTTCTCCACTAAGCCACCGGGGAAGTCCTCACGGTGGTTTTAAATGGCCTTTCCTGGGCCCTGTTTGTGTTTTTCTGGGGGCTGTGCGAGGTCTCGGTTTCAGCATGTGGGATCTTGAGTTGTAGCAGGTGAACTCAGTTGGGGCACATGGAATTTAGTTCCTTGACCAGGGATTGAACCTGGATGCCCTACATTGGGAGTGCAGTCTTAGCCACTGGACCACTAGGGCAGTCCCCAGGCCTTGTTTCATGACTACCTCATGACGTATGTTCTTCTATTATCACCCTCACTTTACATGTGAGGAGACAGAGGTCTACGAAGGTTCGGTAGCTTGCCCAAGGACATGATATGCCTAGTAAGAGGCAGAACTAGGGTTCAATCCAGCCACTATTCCTCCAGAGAGCAGACTCAACTCCTGCTACATTATTCTCCCAAGAAGTTTTGGGGTCCTATCACGGGTAGTCATTTATAAGGGGGGGTGACAAGAGCACCCAGTCACCTGAAGGGAAGAGTGTGGCCTAAGCCAAAGCTTTACAGCCTAAAGATAGACGTCTGAAGAACAGGAGACAGACGCTGCAGCTGCCGGTCCACAGTTGAGGGCTGGGCCGGGACGCATGCCAAGGGCCCCTGGTCTCAATCTCTGCCTTTCCCTGCTGCGCCCTGCCAAACGGCAATGTGGCAGCTCTGCCCGCAATAGATAGCACAAGATCATGCCTCATCCTCCCACTCCTGCTGCTTGAATCCTGTCGGCACCCAGGAAAGGGCCCCATGTGACTCAGTAACCGTTACAAGAGTCTGGGGGGATGCCAGGGGAAAAACTGTCTTGCAGCCTTGAATCCTTATGGAAACAGGTGGGGTATAAATTATAAATCAACACATATGCTAGTTCTACAAGGGAAGATGGAAAAATTAAAAAAAAAAAAACGCAAAACCCTACAACAATGTCAAGTGTCCAATTATGCACCTCTTGAGTCCATGATACCCAAGGACTAGGGCAGAGCAATGGCCCCTGGACTTTTGAATTTCAAGCAACAGTGACACTTGAAAAAAAAGAAAAAAGGAAGAAACTGAAGGGAATGGCATTAGTTTGGTAGTTCTTTACTTTGCCAGGAAGGACATTAAAAAAATAACAACCACTAATTGCTATCACCATGATGTCATAAAAGAAAGGACATATTAGGAACCCCAAAGGTATAAAAGACAATCTCAGAATAAGAGATGGTCTTTAGATGGCATACATTAGCTTTATGAAAAGTACACTATATTGTCTTGATATTTCTCACTGAAAATGCTATCATTGTCAATTTTTTTTCATCACCCAAAAGTTCCTTCTTGCCCTTTTGCAGTCAATTCCCTTTCCCCATTCCTGGCATCTGGGAAACACTGATGTATTTTCTGTTACTCTGATAGTTTAGGGAGAAAGCTAGAATTTGCAGAGCCAAAGGTTTTGTTTTGACTAGAATTTCATATAAATGGATGAAAAATTGAAGTCTCTCTTTCCTATTTTCAACTTTAAAAATCCCAGGGGAGAACTTTGGCTCAGCTTGTGCCCAGTGCTCACCCGTGGCCAGTCAAGGTAGCAAGGACAGGACCTGTGAGAAAATGACATTTGAAGGGCGGAAAATTTAAAAAAAAAGATTGGAGGATGGGGAAAATCACTCCTCAATGCAAAATGGATTGATCTTCCCAGAAGAAAGGGTACAGGGGGGAAACAGATTTTAAGTATCCACCTAAGTATCCACAGCAACAGCAATTCATGTGAAAAATAACTTAAAGCTAACCAGCTGATTGGGCTGCAAGAGTCTCATTGTTTCAAAGGCTCTATCTATTCCCCTGGCCTGAAGTTTTCCAGGGTCAAGGACAAACTGGAAGGAGTCTATGAAGGAGAGAGTTAACATATGTAACAGTTACCCTGAAAGAGATAGAAAGAAATAGAAAAGCAACTTTCTTCTCTCTGTGTTCTTTCCCCTCCGCTACCTGTTTGTACTGTTGAACATGTTTGTTTTTTGTTTTTTTTTTCCCAACCCTTGAATGAAATCTGGTTGGTCCCACTAGCTTTTTGGTACTCTTCAGATAAAAGAAAGATCTTCAAATATTTTAATCCCAAGAACAGTCTCATTTCATTAATGAAAATGTCCAGTTGTGTGCATCAGTCAAACCTGATAATTCTATTACTAGGAATGGGGGGCATCTTCAGGAGAGAAGGGCTTCCCTGGTGGCTCAATGGTAAAGAACCCTCCTGCCAATGCAGGGGACGCAGGTGCAATCCCTGGGCCGGGAAGATCCCCAGGAGGAAGAATTAGCAAACCCACTCCAGTATTCTTGCCTGGGAAATCTCACGGACAGGGGAGCCTGGAGGGCTACAGTCCATGTGGTCACAAAAGAGCTGGACACGACTTAGCAACTAAACAACAAAAACAACTAGGAGAGAAACAGCATGTGACCAGCTTCTCTAATTTCCCACCAGAAGTCTCTCTTTAAACTACAATTTTCCTTCCATATCCACCCCCCAACACCACTAACAGCATTTTCTGACCTGGGTGCAGGGAGGGGATGGAGGAAATTCCTATTAGCTTGGTACTGTCCTGATCTGTCTAGTAGGTATTCCAAGCTTTCTCCTGTGGGGTACCAGGCTTCTCTGGTGGCTCAGTGGTAAAGAATCCATTTATCAATGCAGGAGACATCCGTTTAATCCCTGATCTGGGAAGATCCCTTGCAGAAGGAAATGGCAACCCACCCCAGTATTCTTGCCTGGGAAATCCCATGGACAGAGGAGCCTGGTGGGCTACAGTCCACGGGTCACAAAGAGTCAGACATGATTTAGCAGCTGAGCAACAACATGTTCACCACAGTACCTTGAGTCAGGTATGATGAGGCTGGATCAGGAGGGAGAAAGCAGAAAGGTTTACAGCTTTGTTATACTCACGGTTCCCTGGACAGAGCACCCCCGCGCATAGGGCTACTCACTGTAAACAGGGGGGTGGATGACAAGGCAGACAGACGGAGGGAAATCGTGGTTTCCGTGGGAAGGAAAAAGCAAGGCAGGATAAACAGGTTTAGGACTGGCTAATTTGAATAATTTCGGTGGGCTCGAGGACATAGAAGCTGTCCCTGGCCATCTGGTACTTGGCCCCAGAGTGATAAGCTGGGTTATGGTGGCCTGTGCCAGAGTCTGATAAGGCAGGTGGTGGGGTGTGGACTTATTTGGCTGCCGATGAAGGGAAACTGACTAGTCCCTGCTGGGCCTCAAACCTGGGTCAAAACAGCGTTAAAACAACAACAACTCTATTACAGGTATTTTATGGGTTCTTTGGTGGTTTAGATGCTAAGTTGTGTCCGACTCTGGTGATCCTGTGGACTGTAGCCCATCAGGCTCCTCTGTCCATGGATTTCCCAGCAAGAATACTGGAGTGGGCTGCCATTTCCCTCCCCAGAGAATCTTCCTAACCCAGGGATCCAACTCAGGTCTCCTGCATTGCAGGCGGATTCTTCATTGATTGAGCCACCTGGGAAAGCCCATGCGCTCTTTGGAGACCCCTTATCATAGAGAATGTCTTGTCTCCTGTTCCCTTATTGTGAGCAAGGTCTTTTTTCTGCCTGTATCTCACCCTCGCTGTCTCTCTGCTCCCTCTGAAGGAACGTTTCCAGCCTCTTTCCAAGGTCTGAGGTCTCCTCTCCTCTGCTAGGGAGCTGTCTTGGGCAAGTTTCCTTTAAAGAAGGCTTCAAGCTGGCTCTTTTCTGTGTCTCTGGCATCTGACACTGAATTATACATGACATCACATCAGCAAAGAAGAGGCTCTCAGAAGGCACCATGGAGGCAGTGAGGAAAGCAGCAGCCAAGGGCAGGCGCAGTAGACAAAGATTTTTCAAGCTCACGTGGAACAATGTATCAGGGAGCACATCTGTAAAGGCCAAGATTTGGGTGAGAAGGTTAAGGCACTTTTTCAGTGGCAAAATGTAAGGGCGTGCCACAAGACGCAGTTATCAAGATAAATCACATTTAGTGCAATGTTTAAAAACAAAACAAACGCTCTAGATGCATATTTTCCCTTTTGCTTAAGACTCCAAAATGGCTCCACAGGGCACTGGCGCTAGGCAATACCAGCTTCTCTCTTCCTCCGGGTCACTTGGAGCCACTTCGACACAGAGACGCTGGAGCAGCCTCCAGGAAAAGCTGTCCTTAGGAAATAACCCTTATCTGAGCCTTGAAGAAGGAGACAAGGCATGGAGTGTATAAACCGGGGAAAGGGGACAACGTGGTCTAAGTCCAAAATGCCTGAAGTAAAAAGGCCCGGAGCGGGGATCTGGGCCATGGTGGTAGCTGTGAGTTTGTAGGCAGAGACCAGATTTTGTAGGAACTCTTCAGCATTTTAAGCACAGGAGACACAGGCCCAGATTTGTTTCTTAGACAGATAACGCCTTGCGGGGGGACAATTGGAGCAGTCAGATGTGGATACAACTAAGTCCCTTACGAGGCCAGCGCTGTATCCGGGCAAGGGATGACTGTATTCCAATCAGAACAGGTGGACACAGATTCCCAAAGTCCACGCCTCAGTTTATCCCCCGGAGCACAGAGGGTGGGGCGGCCCCGGGGTCTCTGTCCTGCCGATTAGGCTACCGCAGGGTCCCCTTGTGAACGGCGGGGGCACCGGGGCGCGCTAAGGAACCGCCCGAATTTAACCGGGGGACCCGGGGCCAGCGGGGCGGGGCGGGTCCCGCGGTTGCCCGAGCCGCTCGCCGCCCAATCGCCGCGGGCCCGCGGTGCCCCGGGGGGCTGGGGCCGCCGCCGGAACGTGCCGCGGCTGCGCCGACGCGCGAGCGCCGGGCAGGGCGGCGGGCGCGTTCAGTCTGGCGGCGGCGGCCGTGCGCGGACGGACGTGCCCGGAGCGCCGCAGCCGAGCCGCCCCGCGTTGCCGAGCTGCGCCCGCCGGCCCCCGCATGGTGGCATGGATCATCTCCAGGCTGGTG
>NW_011495040.1:2945198-2980923 GCF_000754665.1 Bison bison bison | reverse complement strand
CGTGGAGAAGGGCAGAGAGGCAGAGGCGGGGCTCCCCAGGGGGTTGAAAAAGACTCCTTTTTAGGGTTCTCAAATTGACAGCGGCCAAGGGAAGTGGGACGGAGAAGGACACCTCTGAATCTCGCGTCCCCTTGTCTGAGTCCTTTGGCGGGGGGTTTGAAGGAGAGAGATAGACAGGTATCTCCGGGAAATTTCCAAGTGACAGACGGCCACCCTGACGGTGGCGATGACACCTCCTCGGCCTTGCAGGAGAGCGCAGAGTCATCCGGGGTGAGGCCTGCGTGAAGTCATCGCGGGTGGGCGTGGGGGGCGTTTTCTGTTCTGACAAGCCCCAGAGCTGACTAGACCTTTGAAGATTTCCTTCTCTCGTGGATTTGCCCTCCTTTGGAGATAGACAGAGCCATCTATTCGAGTTCCTCCCCTTCGTTGACCAGCCTCTCCTGAGTCAGATTTGCCACCTGCTCAGGGAACCGGGGTGAAATTGGTCTGGGAAGGGGGGCCAGGTGGTGCGATTCTGTTTTTTTCTTTGTCTGAGAAAGAGGGGCTCCCGACTCCGGTTGATTCTGCACCATCACCCTCCACGTTTAGGAACACCTCCCATCTCCTACCCTTCTTTCCTGATTTTCAAAGAAGCCGGTCAGGGGCCGCTTTGGGAAGCAGTACTCAGCATTGTCTCCCGGCCACCATTCTGGGCTTTCCTCCCAAAGCCAGTGCATGTGCCTTTCAGCCCCCCGAGTTGTTCATTCCTTGCGGGCCTGTCCTTGCAGCTGTTGCCGCCTGCTGGGGGTTTGTGCTGTACCTAGAGGTGGCATGTTAAATATTTAGAAGATTTCTGCGGGCAGGGCTGGCATGAATAACCCAGGGAAGTGGCTGGCACGGTGGCTGGCCCCACCTTGTGCCCGATCAAGGCCTGTCTTGCCTTCTGGGTGGTTTTTTGTTTGTTTGTTTTTTTCTGAAGTAGTGCTGTGATTGTCATATTTTCAAGTGGCTTCTGGGGGGACTTCAGGGTGGGGCCAGAGAGTTGAGTTGGCCAGGCTGGAGGGCTCACTCTCCATAGGTCCTGCTGGGCTGGGGCTGGAACATTGAGGAGCCAGGCTTTCTGAGGTCCATGTGTCATAAGGGGTCCGTGTGACCATCTTTAATTTTATTAGCACCCTCAGCTTATATATGAGGCCCCTGAGAGGAGTGGAGAAGAGAGGCATAGGTTTGGGTGGGGTCTTAGGGACTTGTTATTTTCAAAAATAACCACACTTCCCAGAAGTGAACAGTTTCATTTCAGAGAATGTTTTGTTTGTTTATTTATTTTTAATTGAAGGATAATTACTTTGCAGTGTTACGTTGGTTTCTGCTGTACAACAAGATGAATCAGCCATAAGTGCACAAATATCCTCTCCCTCTGGAGCCTCCCTGCCCCCTCCCTTCCACACCTCTAGGTCATCACGGAGTACTGGCCTGAGCTCCCTGTGTAATACGGCAGCTTCCCACTAGCTGTTTTACATATGTGTGCTTAATCGCTTAGTCATGTCCAACTCTTTGCAACCCTATGCACTGTAGCCCGCCAGGCTTCTCAGTCCGTATAGATTCTCCAGGCAAGAATGCTGGAGTGGGTTGTCGTGCCCTCCTCCAGGGGATCTTCTCAACCCAGGGATGGAACCCAGGTCTCCTGCATTGCAGATTCTTTACCGTCTGAGCCGTAGTAATGTATATATGTCCATTCTGCTCTCTCAATTCATCCCACCCTCTCCTTCCCCAGCTGTTAAATGACCATGAGAAGTGCTCCTTAGCCCAGGGCCCTCTACTCCAAGGGGGAGTTTTTGGAATGTGGGGTTGTTATTCCCACTGTCAACTCCAAAAGTTCAGAGATACCACCTATCCCTCCAGCCCCCAATTCTGCAGAAATCCAACATGTGTCATTTGTGAATTGTTAAAACCATTTTAATAAGCAGTACCTGTTTTGTATAAAAATACCTATTCATTATAGGAAAATTAGAAAATATAGACCATATAGACTATAAATCATCTACATGGCTACCATATGTGCGTGTGTGCTAAGTCACTTCAATTGTGTCTGACTCTTTTCTGCCCCAAGGACTGTAGCCCACCAGGCTCCTCTGTCCATGGGATTCTCCAAGCAAGAATACTGGAGTGGGTTCCCTTGCCCTCCTCCAGGAGATCTTCCCTACCCACCCATTAAATCCGCCTCTCTTGTCTCCTGAATTGGCAGGCAGGTTCTTTACTGCTAGCGCCACCTGGGAAGCCCAGCTAATGATAATTTTAAGAGGTATATTTGTCAAGATGTGTTTTCCTAGGTATGTACAAATATACATATGCACGTATGCTTGTATTTACCATTCAAGGAGATTATTGATTCAGCCCACATTTCCACACACCCCTTAGCAAAGAGTAGAAATCCCATGTTTGGAGCCAGAAAACCCTTGGTTCAAAACCCAATTCTGCCTCTTGCCAACATCCCAGTTCACAGCTCAGATCCAAGGAGATACTAGTTCACAAACACTAGTTGAACTCATGTTACTGTTGCAGAGATTTCAATGATCCTTGACTGATAAATTGTCAGGGACCACTGAAAGCATTCAGTCAACGAGAATCCCCTCCTTCTGTCCTCCAAGCGAGGGTGTACAAATTCTGGAAGGAGCTTTCAGATGTTATTCCTACAGATTTCAAACTGGCTGCCCTGGTGGCCACCTAGCATTAGTGGGTTGGCTCTGGGCTTGCAGCCCTGATCCCTTTTCTTTGTTTTATATATTGGGGTTCTGGATCAAATGTAATTTGGAAACTATGTGGGTTTTACTGCTGATAAAAACTGCTGAACCAGTCCTTCCCTCATCTGTAAAACTCTTAGTGAAGTGTGCTTTGCCTCAGGGCAGGAGGTGAGCTGGAGAAAAACACAGGTACTGGATTTTGGGGTCAGTGCTTTTTCCACCTCTGTCAGCCCTTGACCTAAAATGATGTCATTCAAGCTTTTAAGACTTCTAGTATGAAGTCCTATGATTTTGTCCACAAGTCCCTTTTCCTGTAAGCAATCTTTTCATGATTTGGTAAACCTCTGTCACATCAAAGAATGTGTAAGGAAGACCTATTGCTGTGTTCTGAGAATGGGGAGGGAGTATCTTCCTTCCAACCAGAGGCGTCAAGACAAGCTGATGGTGTCTGGGGACAGCCAGCTGTGTTTGTGGCTGTCTGTGTTGCCATGGACTGTGAGCATTTTGAGGGCAGTGGTGGTGACTTTTCTTCCTCTCCTACCTCTTGCCCCCTCCCAAGGCTCTTTTGTGAAGTCCCTGGCACCGCAGTGCCCTCAGTAAATGTTGGTTGTGTTGAATGAGGTCAGAGGCCCTGGGATAAGCCAGGGAGCTGGTCAGGGTTATTCTCTGGGGACGGAGGTTAGTGGGCATTGGCACAGGCTTGTGTCCAATGGGCAAAGCTCTTGAAACAGGAACCAATTTGAGATCCTTCTCTCTTGCCAGCTGTCTTCCTTTTAAGTCCCTTCACTTAGCTAGGAAGAATTAAGGAAGAAATATTAGTGCAGTAGCAAGGTAGCCCTTAGGGCTTCCTTGATGGCTCAGTGGTAAAGAATCCTCTTGCAGTACAGGAGATGCATGTTCCACTCCTGGGTCGGGAAGATCCCCTGAGGAGAAAATGGCAACCCACTCCAGTATTCTTGCCTGGAAAATCCCACAGACAGAGGAGCCTGGTGGGCTATAGTCTGTGGGGTCTCAAAGAGCCAGACATGACTTAGCAACTAAACAGCAACAACAACAAAGTTGGCTTTGTTAAAACCTGGTTGATAACTTCGTGGAACACGGAAGCTCATTTAGTCCTGGGTTGCTTGCCTTCTTTAAAATACTTTGTTTTCTTTCCAAACCACTCAAGGCCTAGGTGTGAACGAATTTCAAACTGTGGAGGGTAAGTTCGTGTGCACTGGGGGGAGTTGGGGCCACAAAGAGCGTCCTCTGTACCTTCTTGGGGGAATGCATTGTCTTGAAGCTTTTATTCCAAGGAGCAGCTACTGCCTCCTTGTCTCTGGACAGAATTTTTTTGATATTTATTTATATATTTGATTACCTGGTCTCAGTTGTGGCACGTGGAATCTTTAGTTCAGCATGTGGGATCTAGTTCTCTGACTAGGGATTGAACCTGGGCCCCCTGCATTGGGAGCTCAGAGTCTTAGCCACTGGACCACTAAGAAAGTCCTTGGACAGAATTTTGTCTGAGACCCAGGCTGTTGGCTAAATGGATCCAGAGCTTCCTACCACTTAACTGGGTTGTTGGGGTTTAGTCACTAAATTGTGTCTGACTCTTGTGACTCCATGGACTGGAGCCTGCCAGGCTCCTCTGTCCGTGGGATTTTCTAGGCAGGAATAGTGGAGTGGGTTGCCATTTTCTACTCTAGGGGATCTTTCTGACCCAGGGATTGAACCCTAGTCTCCTGCATTGGCAGACGGATTCTTTACCACTGAGCCACCAAGGAAGCCATTTACTGGGTTAGTAGACCAGAACTCCAACTCATTGCATGGGGAAAACGAGAGTCCTAATTCACCAATAATTTTAAATAACCAATAGCTATGCCGAAAAATGGACTTCGCTGGTAGCTCAGCTGATAAAGAATCCACCTGCAATGCAGAAGACCCTGGTTCAATTCCTGGGTCAGGAAGATCCCCCGGAGAAGGGTTAGGCTACCCACTCCAATATTCTTTGGCTTCCCTATTGGCTCAGATGGTAAAGAATCCGCCTGTAATGCAGGAGACCTGGGTTCGATTCCTGGGTTAGGAAGATCCCCTGGAGAAAGGCGTGGCAATCCACTCCAGTATTCTTGCCTGGAGAAACCCCATGGACAGAGGAGCCTGGTGGGCTACAGTCCATGGGGTCACAAAGAGTTGGACATGACTAAGCGACCAAGCACACACACACGTGCTGAAAAATGCCACTTTTCCACGTTGCACATCTTTTAAAAAATGTTAGTTTTTAGAAAGTGAAAGTCTGATGTTTAAAACAGAGTCTTGTATTGATAGCTGAAGATCTAGCTGAGTCCTAGGGTTGGGATTTGGAGTGTGCTCTGTATGCTCTGGGTCGGGAATAGACACGTAGAGGAGTCTGGAAGGAATGTGGGTTGTCCTCGAGATATTCCCCAACTATTGCAACACAAATGGAAAAAAGAAAAAACCATACACTCTTAAATATAAGCTTTTTTCTTTGGGGCCTGCTCTGAAAAGTAGAATGCAGAAATGTGATCCTGTTAATGGAGGATTCAGGTGGGTTAATGATTTCGCTCCTGGCACTGGGTGTGGCACAGGGTAGCAGCCTGGTGAACGTTTCAGCTGGACTGTTGAGAGGAAGGATGCCAGGTTCTAGTCCAAGTGCTGATCTGACCTGCCGGCAGGGTCCTGAAGGCAACTCATACCCACGCTAGGGCCCTGCTTCCGGCCTGTTGTTGTTTAGTAGCCAAATCATGTCTGACTCTGTGCGACCCCATGGACTGTCGTCCACCAGACTCCTCTGTCCATGGGATTCTCCAGGCAAAAATACAGGGGTGGGTTGCCATGCCCTTCTCCAGCTCCCGGTCTATGGGACAAGATTTTTGACCAGCATTATTCTTGGTGACATTCCAAGAGCCATTGCTCCTCTGGGCCCCTTCCTTTTCCCCAGATCCCCCAGCTGGCCCATATGCACCATGTTTGTTTATAAACAGGGGCAAGTATCCGCAAGGAAGTGAAAAATATCAGCTTAGACCCTGTTGCCCTGATTTTTGTTTTTTAATCCTGCCTGCCTGCTGGGAAGTAGCTTTTGTGCCCTTCTTCCTGCTGGGTCTTAATTTGAAGGGTAGCTGACAAGTGACAGTCTCACCGAGCTAGTAATGGCTTAGTCCTCCCCTTCCTCTTAAAGCGAGCTGTCCTTTTTGGGGTACATATTATCTGCACGGAAAATGAGCCCTGCGTAGAATGAGAGGATCAGGCCCTCAAGTAGCCACCTGGAAAGGTTGTTATTTTGTATTGTGTGTGTGTGTGTATGTGAGTGTGTTGTCCAAGGGATTTCAAGAGGGTGGGAGGTGGGGTAGACTTGACTGTGCAATAGCCTTTGGAAGTTTTAAAAAATATTTATTTTTGTTTATTTATTTGGCAGTGCCAGGTCTTAGCTTCAGCCTAGTGGAATCTAGTTCCCCAACCAGGGATTGAACTTGGGTCCCCTACGTTGGGAGCACAGAGTTTTAGCCTGTGGACCACGAGGGAAGTCCCTGGCATCTTTGGAATTTTATTGCCAACAAAGAGCCATGCACATGCCCAACTGGTGACCAGGATTCTTGGTGTCTGTGGAAATTTTTCCAAGAACCAACAAGTGTTAAGAGAGTTTGCATTTGGGCCAAGAGAATATTTTCCTCTCACTTCTGGGCCTTGGGAAGGCCCTGATGGATTGGAAGTTGGACAGTTACATACTTATGGTTTGTTCTGAACTTTCAGATCTCACCCATCTTCACACAGAAGTGCATTGTTTTCCCTTTGGTTCATTTCAGTTGCCCTGGGGGCCTTTCCTTTGATTTATAGAGAAAAAGTAAATATAAAGAACCAAGTATCTGGTACACAGGAGGGGTGTCTGAAAGAATCTGGACAGGTAACCTGATATTATAGCTCCCAAGCCTGGTATGCATACCTCAACCAGGATGGCCGGTGGGTTTCATCTCTTATAATTGACAGGAGGTTGCCTGGGACCAGTCTTGAGATGGGGTATAAACCTGAGTTGGGCTCACTGGTGAAGGAGACCAATAAGGATTCATATAGGGAAGATGGTAATGGAGCATACAGATTAGTTCAGTATTTGCTCTTCCAAACTTAGCCTGTTCCCCATCATGGAAGATCCATCCCACTGTTCCCTAAATTAGTAAACAGAGAGCAACATCCTTTATCTGACTTAACATCCCCTCCTCATATCCTGTCTCCACCAGGCTTTGTCAGTTACGTGGCAGCACTACACCACAGATGCCTCCTTGATACCAGCATAGGGAGCTGTCCAGCCCGCGGCTCTGTAGTCTGCCTCTGTCCTCTTCGGGTGATCACACGTATGCCATGTTTTCCTTTGTCTCTCACAGTCTCAGCTCAGTTACATTCTCCCTTGGCTTCTCTCATGTACTTGTACACTCATATCCTTTCCACTTCCTTTAGGGATATGGATGGCACTTTGGGCTTCAAAACACGTTTCCCATTCCCACTTGGTAACATACCCCATCCTACCTCCCTCTACTCCACTCCACTGTGGATGTGGGCAGGGACTCAGGCCGAGCTGCACATTTTCATGGACACAGAGATTGGTTCAGGGGTGGGTATGTAACCCAAATGGAACCTGTAGACCCTTCCCCAGGGTTTCTTGATTTGAAGCTGAGAGAGAATAGACTTGCCTGGGGGACCCAGAACTGGAAAGATATGAAGGTGGGACTGCTGGTGGCTAGCCGGCACGAGAAGAATGCGTAGAGACCGAAGAAGGTAATTATGGCAAAGCAGAGGTAAATAGGGATGAGATGCAGGAATAGAAAGCAGGAAGCTGGCACCAGAGTCTTGATTCTGGTTTCTCAGGCTCTGGTTCCTGCAGCTCCTCCTTTGATTCCTTGATCTGTCCCACATCCTACAATGAAGGCCTTGGATAGTGCTTGTAGTTTTTTTTGGCTGTGCCTTGCAGCATGTAACATCTTAGTTCCTTGACCAGGAATCGAACCTGCATTCCCTGCATTGGGAACTCAGAGCGTTAACCACTGGACCACCAGGGCAGTCCCAAGTAGTGCTTGTGTGAATTAAACGTTTATTGTAGTGGTAAGGATGGACCGGGTTATGCTGCAGCAATAACCCTTAAATCCCAGTGGCTAGAGACAGCAAAGATTTATTTCTTGTTTTATGCTGCCTGTTCGCTGTGGGTTGGCAGAGGCACTCTGCTCATGGTCATCACCAGAGGCTCAGGCTGACTGAGTATTTTTTGTCTCCAGGTGCTATTATTACAACATAAGGCACCAGGATTCGCTGGAGTATGGAAAGAAAATGGAGAGTCATGTACCAGCTCTTAAGTACCTCTAACTAGAAGTAACATGTGTCATTTCTGCTCACATTTCATTGGCCAAAGAAGATCATATGACCAAGCCTGAATTCAACTGGGTGGAGATTTTCAATCTCACGAAATATCTGTAGTCAGCCCCAGTGACCACCATATATGTTGAATGAATGAATCCTTACCAGCTTTGCAAACCTCTACATGGCCTTTTTTGGTTAAAGTTGGGGTGAGATGGGATTTTTTTTCCTATTGCTATCAGGACAGTGCTAACATACTCCTTTACCTCTTCACAGTAGAAAAATCTTTCTCTCTCCTTCTGACCTGTTTTCTTTATCCTGTTGGATAGTTTTAAAAGGAGGTCTTGGGACTTCCCTAGCAGTCCAGCAGTTAAGACTCCATGCTTCCACTGCAGAGGGCATGGGTTTGTTCCCTGGTTTTGGAACTAAGATCCCATGTATGGCACAATGTGGCCAAAAAATAAAACTTATATATATATAAACAAGAACCTACCATATAGCACAGGAACTATATTCAGTATCCAGTAATAAACCATAATGGAAAATAATATGAAAAAGAATACACACACATACATATAACATACACACACACATATATTTATATAACTGAATCACTTTGCCATAGACCAGAAACTAACACATTATTGTAAATCAACTATATTTCAATAGAAACTTCCTTGGTGGTCCAGTGGCTAAGACTCCATGCTCCTAAAGCAGGGGCCTGGGTTTGATTCCTGGTCAAGGAACTAGATCCCACATGCCGCAACTGAGAGTTTGCATGCCGCAACTAAAGAGGTCCCACTATAATTAAAAGATTCTGTGTGCCACAACTAAGACCCTGTGCAGCCAAATAAATTAAAAAAAAGACAAACTATACTTCAATAAATAAATATTATAAAGGAAAATATTTTTTCCTTTTTTAAAAATTGTATATTCCTTTTTAAAAGTAATTTTTATTGGAGTATAATTTATTCAGGGAAAAGATTTCAAAAAATAAAATAAAATAGATCATAGCTTTCCCCTATTGTTTAAAAACTGTCTAAAGATCTCCCGTCACACAGAGAATAAAATTCAGACTCCTCCCCATTCTCAACAAGACTCAGCAAGGCCCAGCCCTTGCCCACTGCACTGACCTCACCTGGTACTGCTCCCCCATTGCTCACTCAGTTCCATCATCTTCGTTGTTCCTGGAGGGTGACAAGCTTGTCCCAGCCAGAGGCCTTTGCACTTGCTGTGCCCTCTGCCCAGAACACCCTGGAGTGGATGGGCCATGGCCCTGAACACACTGTCCTGGATCACGCATGGCCCTTTCCCTCTTTCTGTTACGTCTCTGCTTACATGTCATGTATTTAGAAGAGGCCTCTTTTGATCACCTTCTCCAAGATATCCCCCACCCACACCTCTGTGCTCTCGTCCCTACTGGAAACTAGCTTTTAATTCTTTTCTTGTTTCTGGCCAATCTCTCTACTAGGATATGATCTCCATGGTTTGTTTTGAGACTTTTTTCCTGTTTCATCTTGTAGCTGTTTTTTTAGTGTCTAGAGTGGTTCTAAGCTCATAGTTGGTGTTTAAAAAACATCCAGGGACTTTCGTGGTGGTCCACTGGTTAAGACTCCTTGCTTCCACTGCAGGGTGGGGTGAGGGGGGCATGTGTTGGATCCCTAGGAGGGGAACTAAGATCCCGTATGCCTCTATTTATAAATAAATAAATAGATAAAAATATGAATGATGACTTTGTATTCCCTCTGGTGTTAGAAGATCTTTTTTTAAATTCTTTATGATGACTAGGTCCTCTTGGTGTGTTGTCATGCCCTGTCCACCATCTGCATGCCCCACAGAGGAGCTCCTGTCCCTGAGATTTGTGATCAGAATAAGTGATGTCAAAGTGAAACTGTATAACTCAGATTGGGACTTGAACCCACAGTCTTTTAATTGAGACTACATCTCGTCTCAGGAATTAATGAAACTCGGGTTCTTGATATTTTACCATGGAAAGAACTCAGTGAGAGACAAAGTGATCGGTAAGAAGTGGATTTATTTAGAGAGAAACACTCCACAGACTCAATGTGGGCCATCCCAGGAGGTAAGAACAGCTAGAAGATCCTTTTTTAAACCTAGGTTTGTAGAACCCTGATTCGTGACTGTGACACATAGCTTAACCTCTATAAGCCTCAATTTTCTCATCTGTTAAATGAAAGATTTGGCTTCTGCCTCTGGCAGTGTAGAAAACTATATAGCCTGAAACTCCTCCTATAAGAAAACTGAATGAAACATTTTTCTAAAACTTGTGGATGAAATCTAAGTGATCCCCTAAAAACATAGCCAGACTTTTAAGTAAGAAATTTGCCAAGAGACAGGACAGAGAGAGATCTGTTTTGCTGGGCTGTAAACTAGTCCTGCAGCAGCCGCACAACAGACTACCCTGAGATTTAGTTTCAAACAGCAGCCGTTTTGTTATCATCTCCTCTGGCTCTGTGTTCAGGAATTTGGGCAGGACACGAACCACAAAACTCATTTCTGCTCCGTGGTATCTGGGTCTCAAATGGGATGATGCAAATGGCAACAAGTGGCAGACTAGCCATCTCTCACTTTTCATGTGTTCCAAGACCTCTCCACTTGGTCTTTTTATGTGATTTCTCCAGCATGGAGGCCTTGGAATAGTCAAGTTTCTTACATGGTAGCTCAGAGCTGCAAAAGTGAGTGTCCAAGAGGGAGTTCCCTAGTAGTTCAGTTGTTAAGAGTTTGGCTGGTCTTGGTGCAGTACAATGTGGGTTCGATCCCTGGTTGGGGAATTAAGATCCCACTTTTCATGGAGCAACTAAGCCTGCATGTTGCAACTACTGAGCCCACAACAACTAAGTGTGCACACTGTGAAGCTCGTGTTTCACAACTAGAGAGTCCCTGCACCACAATGAAAGATCCTGCATGATCCCACATGATACTGTCATACGGGATCTTTCCTTGTGGCTTGCAGACTTTCTAGTTGTGCCACCCGGGCTTAACTGCTCCACCTCATTGGGGTCTTAATTCCCCCACCATGGATCAAACCTGTGTCCCCTGCCTTGCAAGGTGAATTCTTAACCACTGGACCATCAAGGAAGCCCCCTGCAAAACTTTCCATCAGCTGGTCTCAGAAGTCCCAGGACAATATTTCAGCTGCATTCTATTGGCCAAACAAGTTGCTAAGGCCATCCTAGATTTGAAGAGAGAGAGTTTAGACTCTCCCTCTCCATAGGATGGGGAGAAGTAATTTGCAGCCATCTTTAATATACCATCCTGGGGGACTGGCCTAACTTGATTTTAGTATCTCAGTAGAGAAAAGAGGGGCCTTGAGTCTGTGGGGGTAATAAGTCAGAGCTGAACATTGCATATAGCTCAGATTTGAAGGGCATTTTGCAGCCTGCTGCTGCTAAGTCGCTTCAGTCATGTCCGACTCTGTGCGACCCCATAGACGGCAGCCCACCAGGCTCCCCAATCCCTGGGATTCTCCAGGCAAGAACACTGGAGTGGGTTGCCATTTCCTTCTCCAATGCATGAAAGTGAAAAGTGAAAGTGAAGTTGCTCAGTCATGTCCGACTCTTAGCGACCCCATGGACTGCAGCCTACCAGGCTCCTCCATCCATGGGATTTTCTAGGCAAAAGTACTGGAGTGGGTCCTCAGTAAAAGCATAGACCCACTGGCACAGGAAGATGGCAGTGAAGTTTGTCTGTCTTGCCCAGGGTTCTTGGTAGGGGGAAACTCTCCCTTGGGAATTTGAAACCTTCTATGGCCCTGTCCTTATATGGATTTAGGGTTTAAATAAACACATTCTGCATGGTCTCTGTACCCTTAGCTGAGAGATTAACATAAACATTGTTCCTAGAACAGCATTACTCCTGCAGCATCTGATAGAAGTTAATCCAGCCTCTTCCCTGGTGGCTCAGATGGTAAAGAATCTGTCTGCAATGTGGGAGAATGGAGTTCGATCCCTGGGTTGGGAAGATCCCCTGGAGAAGGAAATGGCAATCCACATATTCTTGCCTGGAGAATTCCATGGACAGGGGAGTCTGGCATGCTACAGTCCACTGGGTCGCAAAGACTTGGACACGACGGAGCATAAGGACAATGGAAAAAAAATTCAGCCCACCAAACTGCTGGTTCTGCTGCCGCTAAGCTAAGGGGAGTTAAGAATAGCCTAAAAAGGGACTTCCCTGTCAGTCCAGTGGTTAAGACTTCACCTTCCAATGCAGGGGGTGTGGATTCCATACCTGTTTGGGGAACTAAGATCCCACATGTCTCAGGGCCAAAAAAAAAAAAAAAAAGAAAGAAAACATAAAACAGAAGCAGTATTGTAACATTCAATAAAGACTTTTAAAATGGTCTACATAAAAAAAAGAATCTAAAAAAAGAATAGCCTAAAGAAAGAACACTCTGATGTTCTTACTTTGTGTCTATTTCCAGATTCTCCTTGATTTGTAAAAAGTAATTATTGAGTCAGTAGAAAAGATTATAAAGAAGTGGTTACGATACACAGTAATGGATAATAAATGAAGGCTCCTTTACTCGCCAACCAGTTTAAGACATAGAAAATTACCTTCATTGTATCAATATATCACTGTTTACAGACATCTGGGGTCTTCCTAGATTTTTGTTTTTCTCTTTTGCTTGTGAAAGGAAAGGATTTCTGCAGTGAACATTCTTGTGTGTGTTTCCTGGTGCACCAGTGCACAGATTTCTTTAAGAATGGAAAGGCTGACACATAGGGTATATGTATCTTTCACTAGGCCAGATAACATAAATGAAGTTTCCTAGATGTATGGGTCTCTTTCTGGGCTTTTTATCCTATTTCATTAATCAACTTGTCTGACCCTGCACCAGGATCACACTGTCTTCGATACCATAACTTTTACGAAAATTCTTGGAATCTGGCCTGGCAAGTCTCCACATTTTTTCATTATAATTTGCCTTCTGAAATGGTTTTTCTCCAGAGAAATATATTACTTCAGTTGTGCCATGTCTTTACCATCTCTTGCTATTGTCACACTTGGGAATTTTTGCCAGTCTGGTGGGTACAGAATGGAATCTCATTATAGGTTTTAATTTGCATTTCCCTGAATACTAATGAGGTTGAACATCTTTTCATATGTTTATTGCCCATTCATGTTCTCTTTTCTGTGAAGAGCCTGTTTAAGTCTTGCCAATTTTTCTCTTATCCTTATCCAACTGATTTGTAGGAGTTCTTTAAATATTTTAGATGCTAATCCTCTGTCACTATGCATTACACATGTTTTCTCCCAGTTTCTGGTTTATTGTTTCATTTTCTTCGTGGTGTGTTTTAATAAGCAGAAGTTCTTAATGTGATTGCAATGGATTTAGCAATTTTTTCATTTACAATTTATACTTTTTGTGTCCTAGGAAAACCTTACTTACCTGAAATCATGATGCTATTCTCCTTTATTGTTCCTAGCGATCAGTTTAATAGTTTTCTCATTCACATTAATTTCTTAACCCATTTTGAGATGATTTTGGTGTATGATGTGGAATAGGACTAGAGAGGTTTTTTTCTATAAAGAAAACCAATTGTCATAGCACCGTTTATTATAAAGTGTGTCCTGTCTCTTTACATCTGTGATTTCCAGCCTGTCATAAAGTAAGTTTCCATGATGTGTAAGTCTATTCTGGGCTCTTTATTCTGTTCCTTTGAACAGTTTGTCTGGCCCTGTACCAATACCACTGTTTTCATTACCATAATTTTATGAAAATTCTTGGGATCTGTCCTGGCAAGTCCCCCCTACCTTCAAAAGTACCTTAGCCCTTTCTCTTCCATATACATGTTTTGAATTATCTTAAAATTATAACACAGATGCATAGACACAGAGACATACACATGCTCACTCAAAAATCTTTTGGGGGTTTGATTGTAGTAACATTGATATTCTTGAGGTATTGAGTGTTCCAATCCATAAACATGGTCTCTATCTGTGTTTATGGTCTTTAAAGATTTTCAATATAATTTTATAATTTTTAATGTAAATATCTTATGTATCATTTTTTAGATTTATGCCCAGTTACTTGATGTTTGTTGATGCCTGTGTATTTGGTATCTTATTAAAATTTTCATCTTCCAGTTGTTTGTTAGACTGCATCCTTGTCAAACTGTAGATTCTTTTGGGCTTTCCAGATAGAGTCATGCCATCTGAGAAGAGCAGTGTTGTGTCTTTCCAGTAATTATCCCCCTTTTTCCCTGCCCCTCACTATCCTGGTTAAGATCTCTAGTGCAAGATGAAAAACAGTGATGAAAGCAAGCCTTCTTGTCTTGTTCCTGATTTAAAAAGGAATGCTTCAGCATTTTCCCATAAAGTAGGGTTGTGCTAGCCGTAGGGTTTTCAGAAAACTTTAAAAAGAAAACTTTACAGAAACTTTTAAAGAAAACTTTAAAGAAGCTTTAAACGGTAAAGAAAACTTTATTGTTGTAAGTTTTGTTTTCATCCTAGTTTGCTGAGAGTTTTTTTATTGAATGATATGGTATTTTATCTGATCCTCCCTTGGAGATGATAATGATTTTTTTGGCCTTTAATTTGTTAAGTGGCAAATTGTATTAATTAGTTTTACCTTTAATCAATTTTGCCTTCTTGGATAAAGGCAATTTGATTATAAAGTTATTTTTCTTTTTTGTTGTTAGAACAACCCGAGATTCAATTTATTCATGTTTAGTTTTTCTTTTTAAAATTATATTTGTGAGTGGTATTAGCTGTGCTGTCTTGTCTGGTTTGGTTGAAAAGATTATGTTAGCCTTATAAACCAAGTGGAGGGCGGATATATCCTCCTTTTTGTACTCTGGAATAATTTGTGTAAGATTAGATTTCTTTCTTGTGTGTAAAATAAGTGACCTTACCAGTAAAATTATCAGGGCCAGGTGTATTATTCTGTGGGAAAAACTTAACATATCTGTTTGATTTCTTTGATGATTTTAGAGTTTCTCTATTTTCTTGAGTCAATGTCAGTTTAGAGTTCATTCATTTTACTAATTTTTGAAATTTATTGATAGTTAACATTGCTTCTGTCCCCCACTCCTTTTTTCCTTTTTTTTTTAAGCAATATTTATGATTGAGATTAATATCACTACTTCAATAAGCAAATTACCCCATTAGGGGAAAAAAGGGAATTAAAAAAATTTTTTTTTAATCTAGCTCTCATTAGATATATGGTGAGGTGTTCTTACTCTGTCTTCCATATCTCTTCATTTCTTATTTCTGATTCCTGTTTTGTCTTTACTACTTCAAAAAAAATTATTTATTTTATTTATTTGGCTGCATCGGGTCTTAGTTGCTGATCTTCCTTGTGTCATGAGAAATCTTTTCTTGGGGCACATGGGCTTCAATAGATGTGGGACATGGGCTTAGTTGCTCTACAGCAGGTAGGATCTTAGTTCCCCTACCAGGGATCGAATCCTATGTCCCCTGCATTGCAAGGTGGATTCTTAACTACTGGACCACCAGGGAAGTCCCTCCTCTGCTTATGAATAATTTTCTCCACATCTGTCTCTAATTAGCTGCTTATTTCTATTTGGTCATACTTTATGGCCTCTGTTCCCTCCACATATTTTAAGATTTTTTTAAAAATTTATTTAATTATTTGTTTAGTTTTGGCTGTGCTGAGTCTTGGTTGCTATGCGGGCTTTTTTCTAGTTGGGTTGAGTGGGAGCTGTTTCTAGTTTCGGTGTGTGGACTTCCCATCGTCATGGCTTCTCTTGTTGTGGAGCACAGGCTCTAGGGTGCACAGTCTTCAGTAGTGGCAGCGCATGGGCCCGGTGTTTGTGGCTTCCGAGCTCTAGAGCACAGGCTCGATAGTTGTGGTGCATGGGCTTAGTTGCTCTGCTACATGTGGGATCACACCCATGTCTCCTGCTTTGGCAGGCAGATTCTTTGCCACTGAGCCACCAGGGAAGCCCCCTTCCACATATTTTAAATTCATGGATCTTTTATCCATGCATTATTTGTAATGTCACACATGAATCATTTAGAAACTATTGACTCACCAAGTTAAATGCAGATCTTCTAAATGTTGACAAATACACAGTGTCAAAAAGCACTTTCATTAATTTCATCATCAATCTCATCAGAAAAGTGTTTTAAGTGTTAGGACACTGTCAAGTTCATGGTAGGAGAGGAAAATTTTCAAAAATTCTAGTCTTTGCTTGAAATATCAAATTTTACCATTGACAACAAACCTTATTTGTTTTTCTTGAAGAAATGGGCTCATTTCCTAAAACATTCTTGCCAGATGAATAGCCATGGTTTGTTAGTCAATCAAGTAGCGATAGTGTTCCCTGAAAAATAGTGGATAATCAGCACATAACTCAATGACCCAAGGGCTTTTCCTCATGACAGGGATCATACATTGGTATGCAACAGTGCTTAATGCTTACTTCCCATTTCATCACAAAATATAAAAAACAACTCTACTCCAAGGTCAAGATTTAATAAAATTGATGATTTCTGCTTCATCATAATGACATTCTTAAATGAAACAGGCTTTTTTTTTTTTTCCCTACTGGGTCGTGGTGAGGAATACAATCACTACTGCCAAGGTTTAGTGCCATTGCCTTGATTCATGCAAAGGCTGTGGTTTTACCCTCTATTGTTTTTGCACCATCAGTGCAATTCAACACAGTGAAAAAGGCAGATGTCTTCGTATTGTCATTAAAATTGTTTTGACCTCATGAACGCTCTGACAGGGTCCCAGAAACCCCTGGAAAGGGTTTGGGGGTCTCCCAGAAGTCTGTGGAGCCTGCTTGAGAACCATTCACTGTTCTATACAATCAACAATCTTTTCCATACTTAAGAAAATCAACTGTCTCTCCACTGTTTCACCCAACATGTGGTCCATACTCAAATTAAGCCCAGTTTTTAAGAAACTCTTTATTTTTTTCTTGTTTCTATTTGGATCCAGTTAAAGCTCACACATGTTATCTGGCTATTGCATCTTTGACTAACCTAGAACAGTCCCCCCACGTGTGCGTGTTAAGTCACTTCAGTCGTGTCCAACTCTTTGAGACACTGTGGACTATAGCCTGCCAGGCTCCTCTGTCCATGGGATTCTCCAGGCAAGAATATTGGAGTGGGTTGCCATGCCCTTCTCCAGGGGTTTTCCTGACCCAGGGATTGAACTCTCATCTCTTATACTTCCTTCATTGGCAGGTGGGTTCTTTACCACTAGCGCCACCTGGAAATCCCATCAACTTTATGGAAACTCTTGACTGTGATACAGATGTTCTGGACTTGTCAGACTTGTCCTCATGGTTAGACTTAAGTCAGACATTGTATAGATGGTGAGATGCACTTCCCACTACCTTCTGTCAAGCGGACAGAATGTCAGGCTGTCCCGTGATTGATTATACCAAACTTGT
This sequence comes from Bison bison bison, assembly GCF_000754665.1. NCBI lineage: Eukaryota > Metazoa > Chordata > Mammalia > Artiodactyla > Bovidae > Bison > Bison bison. Next base: position 2,963,474 of record NW_011495040.1, on the reverse strand, counting down.
CGTCGTTGTCGTTTAGTCGCAAAGTCATGTCCAACTCTTTGTAACCCCATAGACTGTGGCCCACCAGGCTCTGTCCGTAGAATTTCTCAGGCCAGAACACTGGAGTGGGTTGCCATTTCCTTCTCCAGGGGATCTTCACAATCCAAGAATTGAACCCACATCTCCTGCATTGGCATGTGGCTTCTTTACCACTGAGCCACTGAGGAAGCCCACCAAACTTGATCACTTGGTAAAAAAGAAAAAATTTACAGTTTCTTTAAATCCAGAATTTTTAGTTATTTTCAATGGGAGGGTAATATCCAAATATCTTGTCTGATACTATCGGAAATAATAATATCCTTTTGAGTGCTCATTTTTGAGGTTCAGAGGTGTAGCAGTTAGAATTCTTTTGGTTCCAAGAAAAAAAAAACAACACAAAAAAACTCATGCTGGCTCATATAACTTAAAAGTCTAGGGTGGGGCTGACTTCAGATGAGGCTTGATCCAGCAGCCCAGGGTCAGCACCAGATTCTCTTGGTCTCTCCCCTACACCAGTGTTAACAATGTGTTCCCCTTGTGGACACATGGTGATTTCTAGCAGCTTCTAGGGGTTTTCAGGTCCAGGAGGAAGAGGGCATCTCTGAGTATCTTCGTGGGACACAAGGAAGCTTCTTCCTCAGAAGCTCCTAGCGAGCATCTTGCTCTCCTGATTTTGGTCACACACCTGTCTGGTTAGATAGCGTCACTGTCTCAATGGTCATGAGTTTGAGCAAACTCCAGGAGTTTGGGAGATAGTGGAGGACAGGAAAGACTGTCATGCTGCAGTCCATGGGATCGCAAAGAGTTGGACTCCACTGAGCAACTGAACAAGCCCAGGTGCTGTCTTTCCTGGCCTGGCCAGCTCAGCCCAGCCCTGCCTGCTTGCTCCCCCAACCTGCGCTTGCCTCATCTCAGGAGAGGCAGCCTCCAAACTCTGAGGTCAGCCCATCCCCGCAGTTTCCTCCCGGATGTAACTGAGGCTCAGCACTGACCTGGGGGCAGCTCTTTGAGCTTAATGAGGCTCTGAGCAAGCAGGTGCTTTCCCTGCAGGACATGGTGCTGGCGGGGGGCAAGGTGAGGTCAGCGGTGGTTGCGGCAGGCCTTTCACCAGGCTGGGAGCTGTGTGGCTGGATGAAGTCACTTGGAGTGGGAGCTCTGATCCTGGGAAGACAGTTTGGAGACAGCTTTCCAGATGATAGATGGACCATCCCACTCACTGTGGGGCAGTCCTTCCTTTACCCCATGGTATGTACATGCATGCTCAGGCACTCAGTCGTGTCTGACTCTTTGAGACCCCACAGACTGTAGCCCACCCATCTACATGAGACTCTGTCCATGGGATTCTCCAGGCAAGAATACTGGAGTGGGTTGCTGTGCCCTCCTCCAGGGAATCTTTCCGACCCAGGGATTGAACCCACTTCTCCTGCATTGGCAGGTGGATTCTTTACCACTGAGCCACCAGGGAAGCCCTTCTTGTTGGATACAGAGTCACAAGCATGGTGGCTTCCAGGCTGAGACCAGCCCACCTGTGCTTATTTGCCTTGTGGTATTTGGAATTTGAGTCATTCACCACATTTAAAATTGAGAGCTGTGGCAGCCACATCCAGATTTCTGTCTTCTCTGGAAGACTTGGACAATTGAGGCCCCAGGGTGATTTCAGCAGGGCAGCATCAGCTGAGCTGAGCAGTGGCTGCCCCTGGGGCACATGCCCCTGGGTCTACTCAGCCCCACCTGGTCCAGTTACTGAAGGCTGCTGGAGATTACCACTGCTCATCGTACACCTGGTCATTTCCCTCACCAGGCTGATGCAGTATTTCCAGAGCAACCTGGGCAGATAGGCATTAGTATCCCTGTTTTACCAGTGAGGTAACCAAAGCCCAAACTGATTTCAACATTTGATGTAAGAAAATAGTCATGGCCCAGTTCATTCGTGGCTCTGCTGCTTAACAGTTCTGTGAGCTTGGGTGAGTCACTTTGCCTGCCTGGGTCCCAGTCTCCCCATTCATAAAATGAAGGGGGGGGTAGCTAAATGCTTACAGGGTCCTATGACATATGTCACCTGATTAGTCATTGGCTGTTTGCTGCTTGGTTCTGGAGGGACACAGATCTGTGCCTTGGTCCCCAGACCTAAAGGTAAAACTTGGATCCAACCGGTCTGCCAATGCAGGAGACATAAGAGATGCAGGTTTTGATCCCTGGGTTGGGAAGTTCCCCTAAAGAAGAAAATGGCAACTCACTCCAGTATTCTTGCCTGGAGAATTCCATGAACAGAGGAGCCTGTTTGGCTACAGTCCATAGGGTTGCAAAGAGTCAGACCAGACTGAAGCGATTTAGCACAGCACAACCATGATACAAGTAAGTACTTTAAAAACTACATTTATTTATGTATTTGGCTGCACCAGGTCTTAGTTGAAGCATGAGGATCTCCGATCTTTGTTGCAGCAAACAGGATCTTTTAGTTGTTGTTTTTTAGTTATAGCATGTAAAATCTTTAGTTGTGGCATGCAGGATCTTTAGCCTTTGAACTCTTAGTCACTCTTAGTTATAGCATATTGAATCTAATTCCCTGATAAGAGATTGAACCCAGGTCCCCTGCATTGGGAACGTGGAGTCTTAACCACTGGACCACCAGGGAAATCTGCAAATGAGTACTTTTATTGACATGTTTGTACTCCAAGTAAGATGTTGCATGGGCAGCTGTGTGTGTGTTGTTTCACTTTATCCTGACAGTAGTCCGATGGGATAGGTGCATAGTATTATTTCTGTCTTACAGATGAGCAATCTGAGACTTAGAAAGGTTAAGGAATTTGCCCAGTTCTTAATGGTTATCCACTGGCTCTGATCATAGCCTTTATTTATCTTTGTTTGGATGTTGCAGCATTCTTTCTGTCCAGAAAGGATCATCAATAGTGGAAGGCAGTGAGAGAGCAAGGATCCAGCCCTTCTGCAGGCAGTCAGACTCATGGAGATGCCAGAGCCCTGTGGGCTGGGCTGGTTGGTCCTCAGAGGTCGTGTGAAAGAGGAGCAAGTGGTCTTCCAGGTGCACTTGGATTCCCTTCTGCCTGGAGGCAGGCATGTGCCAGGCTAAGGTGTGGGGGTAAAATGTGCCAGCTGTGTTTGAAGGACCAGACTGACTCAAGTTGAGAATTCATGTTGGGATGTCCGGGGAGTTCAAGTGGGGAAGGTAGATTTGAGGTCGAAGTATTGGACTTTGCTTTTAGACAGGAGTGAGCCAGTGAAGGTTTTTAGAAAGCGGAAGTGATGTGAAAACAATTCTATCGATGTCAAGTTTGAAGCAACAGGGTTGAACCAGAGTCTTGGCAGTAGGAATGGAGAAAGAGGACTGAATTGGTAAGTCAATATAACAGAAATAATTGACAGAACCTTGAACCCCACATGTGTATAATCAGAAGGAATTTTGGAAGTCATCTAGAGCTTTAACTTGTCTTGGCGTGGGGACTCCCCCTTTGGTGGCGTCCATCACAGTAGTACATTGAGTCACTTTTTTCCTAATATTTATTTGGCTGTGCCAGATCTTAGTTGCAGCATGTGAGATCTTCATTCTTCCTTGTGGTGTGCAGGATTTTTAGTTGTAGCATGTAAATTCTTAATAACCCTTTAGTTACAGCATGTGGGATCTAGTTTCCTGACCAGGGATCGAACCCAGGCTCCTGCATTGGCAGTGCAGAGTCTTAGCCGCTGAACCAACAGGGAAGTCTTTTGAGTCACTTCTCATGCAGGATAATGGAATAGTTGCTTATGTGGCTGTTAGTTTCTTGAACCAGCATGTAAGGGTGAGAGTTACTCAGTGTCTGTGCTGATGTGAATAGTATCTCCCCAAAGTTCGTGTCTACCCGAGACCTCACATACAAAAGACACAAAGATGCGTGCATGCTCAGTCATGTCTGACTCTGTGACCCTATGGATTGTAGCTCATCAGGCTCCTCTGTCCATGGAATTCTCTAGGCAAAAATATTCAAGGAATGGGTGGCCATTTCCCTCTGCAGGGGATCTTCCCCACTCAGGGATTGAACCCACATCTCCTGCATCTCCTGCATTGCAGGCAGATTCTTTACTGCTGAGCCACCAGGGAAACCCACCCGAGACCTCAGAATGTGACTTTATTTGGTAATAGAGTCTTTGCAAATGTAGTCAAGTTAGGATGAGTTCACACTGGATTAGGGTTGGCTCTAATCCAGTGACTGGTGTCCTTATAAGAAGGAAATTTGGATGCAGACTGAGACATGCAGGGGGAGAATACCATGTAACAGTTGAGGCATTTTACAGTGATGCCTCTGCAGTCCAAGGAACACCAGGGATTGCTGGCAACCCCCAGAAACTAGGAAAAGACAAGGAAGCATTCTCCCTTTAAGCCTTTGGAGGGAGTGTGGCCCTGCCGATACCTTGGTTTCAGACATCTCCCCTCTGGAACTGAGAGAATAAATTTCTATTATTTTAAGCCATCAAGTTTATGGAAATTTCTTATATTAAGTTTATGGGAACTTGTACTCATGACCTTGCAAAACCCACAGTCCCCTGCTGGTCTCCCTGTTTTAAGAAGAAACAGAGCTGCCTGGCATGACTGTCCTCAGAGGACCTGTTCAGGGTCCAGGCACTGTTCTCTCCTTTCCAGTGCTCCTGTGTGTGCTCAGTTGCTCTGTCGTGTCCAGGTCTTTGTAACCCCATAGACTGTAGCCCACCAGGCTCCTCTGTCCATGGGGTCTCCCATGCACAAATACTGGGGCAGGTTGCTATTTCCTCCTCCAGGGGATCTTCCCAACCCAGAGACCGAATCTGTGTTTCCTGCATTGATAGGTGAACTCTTTACCACTGAGCCACCTGGGAAGCCCTTCCAGTGCTCACAGTCATTCAATTATCCAGTCTAGAATTTTGCACTTGTTCAGGGCCCTCTATAATGTACTTCTGCCGTCTATGGGGTCGCACAGAGTCGGACACGACTGAAGCGACTTAGCAGCAGCAGCAAAGGACCTTATTCACTGTTCCCTGTGAGTATCCCTACATATGTCGTGTGCTTTCCATGCTTTGACTTGAGTCCCCACTCCCCCTTTCCTGAAGGCCACATCCCTATCGCACCAAGCTGTATCCCACCCATCTTTAACATCTGCTCTTTCCTCCTGGGCCACTCTAGACTAAGGTGGATTCTGTGTCCTGCACCCTCAAAGCACACTCTGCTCGCTAGCACCTGTCATTGGGCAATATTCTTCCCAGCTGTCTTGAGACATATCACATGTTTTCTTATTTCTTAACTCATATTTTTTTACTTTGCCAATATTGATGGCTTTTCGGCTGGGCTCAGGTCTCAGTCCTTGAAGGTAGACAATCTGTCTTTTGATCCTTTTTCTGCTCTATACACTTTATACATTGTTAGTATTCAACATATACGTAGTGGAGTTTCTAAGCAATGGTAGGTGATAATTTTCTTTGCCGGGGAAAGATTAAAAAACAAGAAAGTCTGTTGCTTCATTGTACCCCAATGTTCATTGCAGCACTGTTTATAATAGCCAGGACATGGAAGCAACCTAGACGTCCATCAGCAGATGAATGGATAAGAAAGCTGTGGTACATATACACAATGGAGTATTACTCAGCCATTGAAAAGAATACATTTGAATCAGTTCTAATGAGGTGAATGAAACTGGAGCCTATTATACAGAGTGAAGTAAGCCAGAAAGAAAAACACCAATACAGTATGCTGCTAAATCGCTTCAGTCGTGTCCAACTCTGTGTGACCCCATAGACGGCAGCCCACCAGGCTCCCCCGTCCCTGGGATTCTCCAGGCAAAAACACTGGAGTGGGTTGCCATTTCCTTCTCCAATGCATGAAAGTGAAAAGTGAAAGTGAAGTCATTCAGTCATGTCTGACTCTTAGCGACCCCATGGACTGCAGCCAACCAGGCTCCTCCATCCATGGAATTTTCCAGGCAAGAGTACTGGAGTGGGGTGCCATTGCCTTCTCCATACTAACACATATATATGAAATTTAGAAAGATGGTAACAATAACCCTGTATATGAGACAGCAAAAGAGACACTGATGTCTTTTGGACTCTGTGGGAGAGGGAGAGGGTGGGACGATTTGGGAGAATGGCATTGAAACGTGTATAATATCATATATGAAACGAGTCGCCAGTCCAGGTTCCATGCACGATACTGGATGCTTGGGGCTGGTGCACTGGGACGACCCAGAGGGATGGTATGGGGAGGGAGGAGGGAGGAGGGTTCAGGATGGGGAACACATGTATACCTGTGGCAGATTCATTTTGATATGTGGCAAAACCAATACAATATTGTAAAGTTAAATAAAATAAAATTTAAAAAATAAAATAAAATAAAAAACAAGAAAGTTTGACTCAAAGGAAAGTCTTCTTCACATTTAGGGTGGAAATTGTACTCTGGGTCCAAGAAGGTGATGGTATGTCTGTATATATCTTTGGAGTACAAACTCTGTATCTTTCTCCCATTTAAAAAAATGTATTCACTTTTCACTGCACTGGGTCTTGGTTGCTGCCCTGGGCTTTCTCTAGTTGTGGCGAGTTGGGGCTATTCTCTGGTTGTGGTGCATGGGCTCTCATTGTGGTGGCTTCTCTTGTTGCAGAGCATCAGTTTGCGAGTTTGGGCCAAGTAGTTGTGGTGCATGGGCTAAGTTGCCCTGTAGTGTGTGGAATCCTTCTGGACCAGGGGTTGAACTTGTATCCCTTGCACTGGCAGGTGGATGCTCAACCACTGGACCACTGGGGAAGTCCATCCCCATCTAGCCAAAAAGCAACCATCAGGCATTGTACAGCTTCTGTGTGCCTGCTTCTGTGATGGGCTTGAGGAGGTGGTGGTAGATAAGACAGAAATGACCTTTATCCTCCATGAATGTTTAGTTTTGTGGGAAATATTGACCAAGAGGAACAGTTCTTGACTTGCTGCTTTAATAGCTTTTCATTCAGGTGACACAGTAGAGACAAGACTGGGGAATCAATGCTGGAAGCCAGGTTTGTGCTGGATGACCAGTTGACTCAAGAGTGAACCAATTCTGTTTTCCCTCTCTTGGGAAAGTGAGAAGTGAGATTCAGAGATAGCCAGTTGCCATGGACTGAATTGTGTTTTCCTCCAATTTATATAGGGGCTTCCTAGGTGATTCAGGGGTAAAGAACCTGCCTGCCAATGCAGGAGAGGCAGATTCGATCTCTGGGTCAGGAAGATCCCCTGGAGGAGGGATCCACTGCAGTATTCTTGCCTGGGAAATCCCATGAACCAGCGGAGCCTGGTGGATTACAGCCCAGGGATCACAAGAGAGTCAGACGCGACTGAGCATGCAGGCACAAATTTATATATTGAAGCCCTAACGTCCAATGAGAAGGTATTATATTTGGAGGTGGGGCCTTTGGGAAGTAATTAGGTTTATTTATTTATTAATAATTTTATTTATTTAGTTTTGGCTGTTCTGGGTCTTGTTACTGTACACGCTTTTCTCTAGTTTCGGTATCAGGGTTTCTTACTTTGGCAGTTTCTCTTGTTACTGAGCTGGGCTCTAGCGGGTGTGGGCTTCAGTAGTGTGGCTCCCAGACTCTAGAGCACAGGCTCAATAGTTGTGGCACATGAGCTCAGTTGCTCCATATCATATGCGATCTTCCCAGACCAGAGATTGAACCTGCATCTCCTGTATTGGCAGGTGGATTCTTTACCACTGAGCCACCAAGGAAGCCCGGTAATTAGGTTCAGGTGAGGTCACAAGGATGCACCCCCATGATGGGATTAGTGCTGTTGTAAGAAGAGACGCCAGAGAGCTCCCACATTACCCCCTGTCTCTGTGATAGGAGGACACAGAAAGAAAGCTGGCCATCTGTCAGTCCTCACCAGATCCGAGCCATGCCAGCACTCTCATCTTGGACTTTGAACCTCCAGAACTGTGGGAGAATAAATTTCTGTGATTTAAGCCTTCAGTCTGTAGTACGTCGTTATGGTGGCCTGAGCTAAAACACCAATTATTCAAGAGGCAGGAGTCGTAATAAGTAAGCATGAGGAGGTGTGCAGGCTGTGTTCTGCCATAAAGAGCATGTGGAAGATGGGTTAGCAGAGAAGCAAGAGTGACAGAGATCATTAGAGCACAGAGGTGTGAGAAACCCTGCCTGCTTTCCTAGGCTCTCCAGTCCCCGGTTCCGGACACTCCCAGAGCCCAGCTGCCCTGGGGTTCTGACTTTACCCCAGTGTCCTCCCCACAGATTGCCTTTGTGGCTTATGCCAGCTTGGTCAGTTTCTGTTACTTACAACCAAATGACTCTCTTCCAAGACCCTCCCATTTTACAGAGGAGGACAATAAGAGCCCAGAGGCTGACTAGTCCAGGGCTCCATTAGTGAGTGACAGAGTCTGGGCTGCAGTTCTGGTCCTCAGACCAGCTCTCTGCAGTCCTGCCCTTCTGGGCTAGCAGGGTGAACTTGTTAAGCAGACCTGGGAGGCTCTGAGACCCCAAGGAGAAATGCTGTTATTCTCTCACTGCCAGTAGTTTAAAACACGATCTGTGTTGGGTCATCCTTGAAAGTGCCTTCCTAACATCACATGTGTTTTCCCCCCTTTTTCTGTAATCCTGTCCAATTGACAGCAGGGCTGTCACCAATCACTTTTTTTTTTTTTTTGGCCTTTGAATCTTGCATCTAAAAGATTCTTAGCAGCGTGCACTTGGCTGACGACAGAGGTCTCCCCAGTCCTTCCTGCCTTCTCTGCATTTGTCTGCCTTTTGTTCTCGTAATCGGATACATGTTTCTATCAAGAACAGGTGATTTTCTCCGAGCTATATGATAGGGAACACCTGACACCCATACCCCATTTGGTTTCTATATTTATGTTAAGCTATGTTTTAAAAATGAGCTCATCGTTAGTTGGAAGACATGTAAAAATAGAAAGGAAAAAATATTACTGTTTCCATCTTCCCACCAGGACTGCTGATAACATCATAGAGAATCTTTCTGGTCCTTTTCTGCTTGTGAAGTTAATTTGCAAAAATATGCAGTTGTACTTATACATAGTAACAACTTTGTATTCTACTTTTCACCTGAAGATAATGCTCTAAAGAGTTTTGTGCCGTTTCAGACATTTTGTAAATATCACTTTTAAGGGCTGTTATCCATTCTAGTAAATTGAGCACAATTAAGTGTATAGTAAATCCTTTTTGGCATGTGCTAAGTCACTTCAGTTGTGTCTGACTCTTTACAACCCCATGGACTGTAGCTCACCAGGCTCCCCTGTCCATGGGATTCTCCAGGCAAGAATACTGAAGTGGGTTGCCGTGCCCGTCGCCGTGCCCTCCTCCAAGGGATCTTCCCCACCCAGGGATGGGACCTGTGTCTCCTGCATTGGCAAGTGGGTTCTCTACCACTAGCGCCACCTGGGGAGTGTGAATGACAATAAATAAATGTATGAATGTGAAAGCCACGCTCATGTTGAGACTTCCCATTTGTTTCTGACTTTGTGCATGTGTGTGGCTATAGGGAATGGTATTGTTGGCCTTTGTTTTTCAAATGTTTTCCTTATGCTGATGGAATTAGGGATAAATAGGTGTGAGTCTTTGAAAAGCTTTTGATGCGTGGCATCAAATGGATTTCATCCACAGAGCACTGATTCCCCTGTTCCCAGTAGAGTGAGCGACCCTGTCAGAATCTCCTGTACGGTTCTCTGCCCAAGACTGAGTGAGAACAAATAGCTGTTTCTATCAGCGTTCTTTGAGGTCTGTCCGGAGAACTCCCAGCCGCCTGTTTGTAGATCGCATGACCCCTAGTAAGAGGGAGGGACATACATTTTGTTCTTTCATTTGATAAAGTTACAGTAACTGTTTGTCTCCAGCATGTGGAAAAACGTTGCCAGTGTGATGCTGTAGATTGTTTTACATGAAAAGCCATCAATCCTTTTTTTTTTTTTTTTGGATGAGTGGATAAAGACTACCTAACAATGTAAGCCAATTGGAAGTATATTATTATGATCACACTTTTTGAAGCAAAAGTGGGAAAATGGGAAACTAGATTATCTTTACTCAACTGTTTTTGTATATTCTGCATTTCAGGAAGAGAGGCCTAGTGTTTTTTTGATGAGGGTGGGTGGGAAAAGTTTCACAGAAGAGGTGGGACTTGATTTAGAGTAGGAGCTGAGCTCAGGGAGCATCACGAGGACCATGTGAGAACTCACGTGGTGGCTGGGTTTGGCTGGATCGGCCAGACTGCACACCTGTGTGTGTGTGTGTGTGTGTGTGTATGCTTGGTCATATCCAACTCTTTTGTGACCCCCTGGACTGTAGCCCACCAGGCTCCTCTGTCCATGGAATTTTCCAGGCAAGAATACTGGAGTGGGTTGTTATTTCCTCCTCCAGGGGATCTTCCCGACCCAAGGATTGAACCTGGGTCTCCCACATTGCAGGTGGATTCTTTAGAGTCTGAGCCACCAGGGAAGCCCCTGAACAAGGGCGGATGCCTTGTTTCCATGAAAGGAAATAGGGCAGTGATCTTCAAACTGTGCTCCGGGGCCAGCAGTAGCACCACCTGGGATCTTGCTAGAAAGGCAGGCTTGGGCCCTATGTTAGACCTACAGACTCAGACACTCTGGAGGTGGCCCAGCAATCTGTGCTTTAACAAGCCCACTGAGGAATTCTGATGTACCTCACATTTAAGAGCCCCTGACATAAGGAAATGGGGTTCGAGGGGAAGTATATGATCCAAGAGGAAATACTGACAGGCTGTTGGAGAATGGAGGAAGTGGTGGAAGCTAGGGAGAGGGGTGGTGTGGCTGGTGTGGACACTGGCCTTGCCCGATCTGTGCACCCAGGAGTGTAAGGAGTGTGCTGCCCAGGCAGTTTTGGCGGTGTCTCAGTAAAACTCTTTGGTTGCAAGTAACAGAGTCCTTGGACTGCAAGGAGATCAATGCAGTCAATCCTAAAGGAAATCAGTCCTGAATATTCATTGGAAGGACTGATGCTAAAGCTGAAGGTCCAATACTTTGGCCAGCTGATGTGAAGAACTGACTTATTGGAAAAGACCCTGATGCTGGGAAAGATTAAAGGCAGGAGGAGAGGGGGACGACAGAGGATGAGATGGTTGGGTGGCATCACTGACTTGATGTACATGAGTTTGAGCAAGCTCCAGGAGAGACTGCAGGTGTGCTGCAGCCCATGAGGTCTCAAAGAGTTGGATATGACTGAGCAACTGAACTGAACAGAAATGTGCTTCTGATCAGCTTCAGCAAGAGAGGATGTTTGTGGGAAGGATGTTGGGGTGGCTCCCAGAGTATGAAAGGACAGAGTCCACCTGGACTTCAGGAAGGACTGAAACCAGGAGCTGAGCATGGTGAGAACCCAGAGAGTATATGAGCTTAAAATAAAAAAGAGACTCAACTCTGTCCTTATACAGTATGTCTGTCTGTCTCTTTTAGCATGAAATATTGTGTTTGCTTCTCTGTACTCCGTTCTTTCTGTCTCTGCAGACATCCTTTTTTGCTTTGGTGACCATTTGGTCGGACATGGCCATTCTGTATGTGTGTGTGTGTGTGCTCAGTTGTGTCCGACTCTTTGAGCCCCCAGGGACTGTAGCTTGCCAGGCTCCTTTGTCCATGAGGTTCTCCAGGCAAGAATACTGGAGTGAGTTGCCATTTCCTTCTCCAAGGAATCTTCCTGACCCAGGGATTGAATCCGTGTATCTTTTGCTTCTCCTACATTGGCAGGTGGATTCTTTACCACTGTGCCTACAGTCCTCATTTTCAATAACCTGCAGATCTCTCAGCTCTAATTCTAAATTCCTGGGGGGAAAAATTGGAGAGGTCCAGCTGGGGGCCGACAGTGCCTGAATCAGCTTTGGCTGGAGGCAGGGTCCTCTGTTCATGCCTGGGGATAGGGATGGGGGATGCGGAGGGTGGGTGGTCCTTGTAAGAGAGGTGAATGGGCAGCATGGCTGTGCCACAGTGTCTGTTCCTCAGTGCAGTGTTTTCATGGTTACTAGTGTGATCCACTAGTATGGGGAAATGGTTTTTGTTTTCATTCATAATGAACTTCTTAACAGCGCACTCTTGCAACACGGCAGGGCCCCTTTAAGGGTCTGTGTGCACTAATTATTAGAAACCCTGTTGTTGGTGGAGTTGGGAGGAGGGGATGGGAGGGGAGGAGCTTGTTGGTGCAGAGGGACAGACACGGTGATTCTTTTCCTTTTGAGGGCAGGATGATAGCTTTTAAAGCTGCTGTCCATAAGAGTCTGTGATTACAAATGAAACAACAGAGTCTGGGCATCTCAGCCTGAAGGACGAGAGTGGAGGAATTGCGGTGGCTTGTGTGTTCCTTCTTCTTGAGCACAGTAGACGCACCTTCACCTGATTGGTGCTGTGGTGTGTTTGGGTCCATGCGTCTTTCTTCCCTATGAAATCTGGGACTAAGTTGCTAATGGTTTTACAAGAATTGTTCCTTTGTTTTATTTGAATATTTCTAACTTCTGGGAGACCATAGGGCATATGTGTGAATGGATCTCTACCCACTTTCCAAAGAGGGAAAACTTCAACTCACTGGTTTCCTTTACTGTCTTGGTTGTAAACTGCTTCTCTAACCTTCTCTCTGCCCCGAGTCATTCATTCATTCATGCATGTATTCACTCATTCCTTCACTCATTCATTCATACCTTCTGTGTGCCAAGCACTGTGTAAAGAGATAAACTTGTCTTACTTCAAGTTTGTTTTATTTATTTTAATTTTTGGCCACGCCCTTCAGCATGTGGAATCATAGTTCCCCACCAGAGTTTGAACCCACATCCCCTGCATTAGAAGTGGGGGAGGGTCTTAACCATTGGACCTCCAGGGAAGTCCCCTAGAGTTTGTCCTGCTTCGTATTTTCAATCACCCTCCCTGGCACTTCCTTTTTAGTTTTCCCTCCTCCTCTCAGCCTTTGGAAGGACCCCCCTGGCAGAAGATACCCTGGAAAATGACAGCTCCCCCCAGTCCATGCCCAGCTGGCCTGGTCCCAGCTCCCCTGAGCCCCTTGTAGCCCCAAACCCAGGATGCTCTCGCATCATTGAGGATTTGCTCATGTTTTCTCCCTTCCTGAAGTGTCCCCTTCTTCCTCCTGAATCTACCAAGCTCCTGCTCATCATTCAACATCTCCTGGAGCATCCCCTGCTAATTTAGCAGCCCAGCCTCAGCTCACAGAGCGCGGCTGTGGGTGTGATGATCTGACTGTCATTCAGCTAGACTTGAACTTGGTGATGTCTAGGACTGTCCCACTCATCTTTAGATCCTGACTGATGGATAAAGGATCGAATGCTACTCTGGGCAACAGGATGGGGGAGAAAAGGAAAGGATAAAGGAGATAAAGTCACTCATAATTCCCCTATAGAAATGCATTCTGGGGGGATCCTTAAGGCTTTTTGAACACAAAAATTTTGTGTGGTTGGAGTTACTATGTATCTTGCTTTCCCATTAACATTAATATATTAATATATCCTTGTGTCCACAATATTTATAAACGGAATTTTAGTGACCTTTTAAAATTGTACAGTCAATTCCTTTTTTTAAATTGTTGGACAGCTGTATTATTTTCAGTTTCTTTTGTAATAAAAAGCCATGGGATGTGTTTGTGCCTTAATCTTTGTTTACCTCTGATGATTTCTTTTGGGTAGGTTCCCAGGAGTACAATTGCTAGGTCAGAGGGTAGCAAAGCTATAAAGATTTGAGTGATAACAGCAACTTGCCTCCCAGAAAGATCATACCAATCTCTCCTCCCATCTGCAGTTCTGGATGATTGGGTTTGTAAATTCTTTAAAAAAAAAAAATGGAGGTGAAAAAAAAATAAGAAGCACTGATATCCTCTTTTTTAAAATTTTTAATTGAAGGATAATTGCTTTACAATGTTGTGTTGGTTTCTGGCATACATCAACATGAATCAGCCTGATATCCTCTTAACTGGCTATGACTTCCATCTGGAGGGAGCTTTCCAGGTGGCGCTAGTGGTAAAGAACCCCCCTGCCAATGCAAGAGACATAGGAGATGCAAGTTTGATCCCTGCAACGGGAAGATCCCCTGGAGAAGGAAATGGCAACCAGCTCCAATATTCTTGCCTGGAAAATCTGTCTGGAGGAAGTGGCAGCTTTTCCTGTTTTTGGAGCCCCTGTGTGGAGACAGGCTTGTTGCCTTGCAGTCCAGGGCTGGGAGCTTGGCCCTCAGTGACAAGGGCCAGGGCTCTCAGCATAGCTGCCCCTTCCATGACCCCAGAAAGACTCTGTAGCTTTCCAAAGTAGGGAGGGAAAGAAGCTGCTTGCTGACCTGTGGGCAGGGGGCTTCAGACAGCAATGCATTGGCTGAACATCCATCACTGAGGGACTCAAGCTTCAGGAAGCCCATCTGGCTTTATAAAATCTACCAGACATTAAAGGAAAATGGAGTGAGGGTGAAGCATTCGTTGCCGTCATGGTGCAGAGAGGTCGCTACCGTGCATTCATCTGCCTGGGGCTTCCTGGCCACTTAAGCCCAGGAGCAAACAAAGATGGGTTCCCAAGAGGTCATTCATTTCCAGACAGGAAATTGGACCTGCCTGGAAGCTGAACTTGCACCCTCTTGCACATATACATCTGTTGAAATATTAAGTATACTCTGTATTAAGCAATGAAGGATACACAAGAGATGCAGTTTCAATCCCTAGGTTGGGAAGATCCCGTGGAGGAGGAAACGGCAACCCACTCCAGTATCCTGGCCTGAAAAATCCCATGGACAGAGAAGCTGGGCAGGCTACAGTCCACAGGGTCTTAAAAAGTTAGACACAATTGAGTGACTAAGCACACAGAACCTGCAAATTCACTTTGAGGGGTACAATTGTAGCCCCCCAAAGGCGATAAGATCCACTTGCTGTTGGCACCCCTGTTTAAACCGTGGTATTGCTTATTTTTGCTGATATACTTCTGGAATTGGTGCCATTTTGAGGACACTTAAAAAATAAAGTGAACCCTAATCAAGTTTTTATTTTCCAGCTGAGGAGGATCTCACATAGATTATGTTTTTTAAATTGACATTATTTTGTCACCTAGTAAACTGAAAAAAATTACTTAAAACGTTTAATATGAATGGGCTTCCCAGGTAGTGCTGCTGCTGCTTCTGCTAAGTCGCTTCAGTCATGTCCGACTCTGTGCGACCCCATAGATGGCAGCCCACCAGGCTCCCCCGTCCCTGGGATTCTCCAGGCAAGAGCACTGGAGTGGGTTGGCATTTCCTCTCCAACGCATGAAAGTGAAAAGTGAAAGTGAAGTCGTTCAGTCATGCCCGACTCTTTGTGACCCCATGGACTGCAGCCTACCAGGCTCCTCTGCCCATGGGATTTTCCAGGCAAGAGTACTGGAATGGGGTGCCATCGCCTTCTCCAGGTAGCGCTAGTGGTTAATAACCCACCTGCCAATGCAGGAGATGTAAGATGAGGGTTCAATCCCTGGGTGGGGAAGATCTCCTGGAGGAGGAAATGGCAACCCAATCCAGTATTGTTGCCTGGAGAATTCCATGGACAGAGCAGCCTGATGGGCTACAGTCCATAGGGTCGCCAAGAGTCAGACACAACACACAGCACAAATTGAAAAAATTAATTAAAACATTTAATATGAACAAAATGGGAGATGGAAAGCTAACATCTGGTGAGTATTAAAACTTTTGTTTTAATACTCTGGTCCCTTTAAAATTCTCATTTCATTGAATCCTTACAGTGGGAACTGTTTTTTTTCTTATTTTTGTAGATGAGGGAACTGAAACTTAGAGAATTTAAATAACATTCAAAATCATGAAGTCAGTAAGTGGTAGAGATGAAATGCCCTTCTCGGTATTTAGGGGGTGGTTCTTCTCCTGGCTCTGGCAGGAGCTGGACTAAAGGGGGGGGTGGTGGGTAAGCTAGCTGCCGTGACCTGGTCCTGGGAGGGACAGGGCTGTGTACCCCTAGGAGAAAGCCTGCTGTGGTTTCTGCTGAGGATCTGCTCTGAGAGGAGCTTAGAGGCACTTCAAAGGGAACCAGATGGAGAAGTTGGACAGCTCCCAGCTTCTCTGGCCTTAGACCCTCACTGTGGGTGCCTGTGTTTAGTTGGGGTGATCTGAATCCTTATGCAAACATACACTCTCGGTGGGTACTGCTGTACTGATTTCCAGCTCTCTCAGCTCAGGAACTGGAGCCTCACCTTTTGGTACCATCATAATGAGTTTGTCGGTAGTACTGCGGTGTGAATGGCTTTATGCACACAGGTGCATAATCCACCCTCAGGAGGCCTCGGTCAGCTCCAGGGGACGTGAGTTCAGGTTGGAGAGGAGAAGGTCAAGGGGATCTGAGTTTTTAGGCATTAGTTGTCAGAGGCTGTGTCTTAGTCAAGTCTTCACCCCCACCACTGCTCCCTTTTCTCCTGCATGAACCAGGAGAGAGAAAACCAACTGGATGATTTAGCATCATCCAAAAAGGGGAATTTGGGGCTTCCCTGGTGGTCCGGTGGTTAAGATTGCACTTCCACTGCAGGGGGTGGGACGCACAGGTTAGATCCTTGGTTGGGGAACTAAGATCCCACATGTTGAGTGGTGCAGCCAACAAGGAAAGAAAATATGAATTCTGCTAATTCCTAAATCAGCAGAGTTTAAACTATTACTGGTACACATCCCTCCCCAAGGCTGCCCTGGTGGCTCAGTGGTAAAGAATCTGCTGGCCAGGGCAGAAGATGTGGGTTCGATCCCTGGGTCAGAAAGGTCCTCTGGAGAAAGAAATGGCAACCCACTTCAGTATTCTTGCCTGGGAAATCTTATGGACAGAGGAACCTTGAGTTTAAACTATTCCTCAAACTTAACAACAAGAAACCAAAGCTTGCCCTAAGATTCAAACTCTGTAAATAATGGAAATAGGGGAAGAAATAAAGTAAAAAAAAATTTTTTTTTAATTAAAAAAAACAAAAACAAAACAAAAAGGGGAATTCATTGTAAAGAGTTAGGGAGTTGCAGTTGGACTCCATGGGGTCCTAGAAACTGGGCTGGAAGCTATTGGGAAGCCTCCTGTTCTCACTTCCTCCCCCTCCCCAAGACCCTGCTCTCACATCTCAGCTTCATTTTCTGTGTATATGTGTGTGTGTGTGTTCACTGTTCTCTTTCTGACTCTGTCTCTCCAGGCTTCTACTTTTCATGTGCGTGCATGCTAAGTTGCTTCAATCATTTCTGACTCTTTGTGACTCTATGGACTGTAGCCCACCAGGCTCCTCTGTCCATAAGATTTTCCAGGCAAGAATTCTGAAGTGGGTTGCCATTTCTTTCTCCAGGGGACCTTCCCGACCCAGGGATTGAACCCACATCTCCTGCTCTGGCCTGCAGATTCTTCACCACTGAGCCACCAGGGAGGCCCTGAGGAAGGATGTGTACCAGTATTTTATTGGTATACCAGTATTAGAAGGACATATTTAGTATAACAATTTGTTTTAACTACTGTTATTGCTGTATGGTGGGATTCTGGGGGATTTTTATTTTATTCTTTTTTTAAGGGTCTTAGTTCCCTGACCTGGAATCAAATCTGTGTGCCCTGCAGTGGAAGCACGGAGTCTTAACCACTGGACCACCAGGTCCAGGTCTTGTCCTTTTCTGTCTTAAAATTTTTTTCTACAATAAGCATAAACAAGTAACATAGACAGGTTAGGTTTATGTTAAGAGTAAGCAAGTTAAACCCAGTAGTCGAGTTTCACTAGGCCAGTAGGTAATGAGTGGCTTGTAGAAGATGAACAATAGGTGATCTCTGCCCTCAAGGAATTTATGGCCTGACGGGGAGGGTGATATAAGCACATATAAATCAAGCTGAAAGGAAGCTATGTTAAATGCTAACAGATTATTACAAAGCGTGTAAAAGCCATTTACACTTCTAAGAAGTTCAGGGAAGGGCCTCATGAAAAGAGTATCCCTGGATCTGAGTGTAGAATAGGGGTTCTCAGCCAGGGGCTCTTTGGCCCCCAGAGGACATTTGCCAGTCTCTAGAGGCATTTAAAAAAATTTCATGTATTTATTTAGCTGTACCAGGTCTTAGTTGCAGCATGTGGGATCTGGTTCCCTGGCCAGGGATTGAACTTGAGCCCCCTGCATTGGGAGTGCAGTCTTAGCTACTGGAACCACCTGGGAAGTCCTTCTAGAGGCATTTTTTCTCTTTTTAATTTAAATTTATTTATTTTTAATTGGAGGATAGTTACCTTACAGTATTATGTTGGTTTCTGCCATACGTCAACATGAATCAGCCATAGGGATACGTATGTCC
>NW_011495040.1:2917058-2945098 GCF_000754665.1 Bison bison bison | reverse complement strand
GCCCCCCCCCGCCCCCCGCCCTTGAACTTCTCTCCCTCCTGGAGGCATTTTTGATCTTCACAGATGGGATGGAGGGAATGCTACTGGCATCTGGTGGAGAGACCAGGGTTGCTGCTGAACATCCTTCAATGCTCAGGACAGCTCCCTCCCTGACCAGCAAATAATTT
This sequence comes from Bison bison bison, assembly GCF_000754665.1. Lineage (NCBI taxonomy): Eukaryota > Metazoa > Chordata > Mammalia > Artiodactyla > Bovidae > Bison > Bison bison. Next base: position 2,944,931 of record NW_011495040.1, on the reverse strand, counting down.
CCTGGCTCCAGATGTCAAGGCTTCTAATCCAGTCCATGGGATTTTGGCAGACAGAGCTGGGAAAGAACCTTCCAGGCAAAGAGAATGATGGCAGGGCACAGTGGCAAAAACACATGATGTGTGCCCAGGAATTAGCGGAGGGCACGTGAGGCTGGTGGGGTGGGCCCAGCTGGCTGGTGGGGCCCTCAATACCAAAGCAAGCAATTGGATGTGTTCTGTGGTCAGTCGGGAGCTGTGGAAGTTTTATGTTTTTATTTATTTGGCCATGTGGGTTCTTAATTGTGGTGTGGTGGGAGGTCTTTGTTGCAGCATGCAGGATTTTTTAGTTGTGGCGTGCAAACTCCTAGCTGTGGCACGTGGGATCTAGTTCCTGGACCAGGGATCAGACCCAGGTCCCCTGCATTGGGAGGGTGGAGTGTTAGCCACTGGGCCACCAGGGAAGTCATACCGTGGAAGATTTTGGAACAGTGGAATCGCTCCATCAAGAAGGGTATCATTTCTGCTCACCGCAGCTTTGCCTCATTGCTGGCTCATCTGCACACCCATGCTCAATCACACCCGTATGTTCCTGTTTTCCACCTCAGGCTGTCCATTCTTTGTTTTGTATGCTTCTGAAGGAAAGCTGTGTCAGCATTCTGCTTTGCTGACCCGTGATTCCCATCTACTGGTGACAAAGGGATACAGCAAAAACATGATCCCCCTTTGGACCGCTCTATTTCCTGCTGCAGTTTCCCAAGAATCTACCCTGGCGAGGGGTGACTGTCCACATCTGTGCAGATGGCCTCGGAGCAGCTTTGTTTGTTTGTTCATCACCACTGTTTGGGTGTTTGCTGACATCCTCATGCTCTCTCAGGATGCAGCGTGGGGTGGGGGGTGGTGCCCAGGGGACAGGTCACACTCAGCAGTGTCCACACGGGGCAGGCAGAGGCCAGGACTGGAGCTGGGTCAGATTGCAGTCATCAGATGAAAGAACGCTGAGGCAGGGGAAGGAGTGCCCCAGAACTCAACAGGGTTCTGCCCCCACCTGTTCACTGCTGATTTGTCAGCAGAGCAGTGCTGGACACTTGCTGGACCGGGTCAGTACAATAGGTACCAGGTCAGTAGATCAGTGATTTCTTTTTTTTCTTAATATTTATTTATTTGGCTTTGCTGGGTCTTAGTTGGGGCACTTGAGATCTTTGGTTGCTGTATGTGAACTGTTAGTTGTGGCATGTGGGATCTAGTTCCCTGAGCAGGGATTGAACCCAGGCCCCCTGCATTGGGAGCTCAGTGTCTTAGCCACTGGACCACCAGGGAAGTCCCAGTTGGTCAGTGATTTCTGAATGAAAGGATGAGGAGAGGTTCAGGGAGGGATGGTGTGATGGCTCAAGATCACACTGCCAGTTGGGATCAGAGCTGAGCCTAGATCCATGGTTCCTGACCCTCAACTGGGAGCCCTTCTCCTGTGCTGCACCCCGTTCAGTGCATAGGGACCCAGAGATGTCACCCTAGGCCCTGACTGATACAGATCTTCCCGAAGACCAGGCCCCTATACCCAGCACTCTGTGCTCCAGTCCCCTCCTGTTGAAGTCCACTGCTAACCAACTAACTAATCCACCCTAAAAAGCAACTTGCCTTCTCTACCTGCAAACGAGCCACAGAACCACACCATACTACACCACAGGCTGTGGTTCCTTTAGTTATCCCTTCCAGGATAACATACCCCCAGGGGCACCTCCAGGGCTGGTGCCTTGTTGTTTTTTAGTTGCTCAGTCGTGTCCAATTCTTTGTGACCCCGTGGACTGTAGCCCGCTAGGCTCCTCTGTCCATGGGGTTTCCCAGGCAAGAATACTGGAGTGGGTTGCCATTTCCTCCTCCAGGGAATCTAACCCACCTAGTGATTGAACCCACATCTATTGCATTGGCAGGCAGGTTCTTTACCACTGAGCCCCCTGGGAAGCTAGCCCAGGCTTAATTCTTCACAGACCAGTCAGGGCTGGGGTTTGAGGAAAGATCCTATCAATGCTGAAGTTTGGGCTAAACTATACCATTCATGGCTTCCCAAGTGGCTCAGTGGTAAAGAGTCCGTCTGCCAATGCAGGAGACGTGGGTTCAATACCTGGGCTGGGAAGATTCCCTGAAGTAGAAAGTGGTGACCGACTCCAATATTCTTGCTTGGGATATCCCATGGACAGAAGAGCCTGACAGGCTATGGTCCATGGGGTTGCAAAGAGCTGGACACAACTGAGCACATGAGCATGTGTACCATTCACAGTAAAACCTTCTTGGTCAAATGCACACAGGGAGAGGAAGTAGTGTGAACTTGTCCATCATTTTCTCTGTTTTGGGATGGAGGCAGGGTGAATACAGGTGTCTCTGACACTACCAGAACCTTCTGGGAAGAAGCATTTCCCTGATGTCACGCAGCCAGAAGGAAGCAATGAATCAGGGTGGGATGCTTTTAAGAGTCCACTGAGACAGCAGCACTCCTCCCTGTGCTCTGAAAACCATGCTCATTGGAGGTTAGTGTCCACTAACCCCAGGAAGGGGCTTGCAGGCAGTGCCACCCCTGGTCTCCCAGCCACAAAGCATCCCTAGGTCTTATAGGCACAAGGGCTGGACTCAGCCCCACCCAGGGCTGTTCAGGTATGACTCCCACGGTGGCTCCTGCTTCACCCTGCTGTTAGTGGGACACCATGGTCCTTTGCTCACAGCCTCCACCATAGGGAAATAATGTCACAGGTGTGTGCAGCATTTCTTTTCAATGTATTTTCTTGTTGTAGTTGCTCAGTTGTGTCTGACTCTTTGAGACCCCATGGACTGTAGCATGCCAGGCTTCCCTGTCCTTCTCAATCTCCCAGAGTTTGTCCACTGAGTTGATGATGCCATCTAATCATCTCATCCTCTGTCGCCCCCTTCTTCTCCTGTCATCAGCCTTTCCCAATATCAGGGTCTTTTCCAGTGAGTTGGCTCTTCACATCAGGTGGCCAAAGTATTGGAGCTTCAGCATCACTATTTTCTTGTATATCATCCCATTTGACAGGACTACTGGCTCTGGTGGGGACACTCCATTGTGCAGAGGACATAAACCCAGTGAGTCTCCTGGGTGCTTGTCCAAGGACCGTCACCCAGTGAGTGGTGCAGCACAGACCGGCTCTGTGGACAGCGAAACCTCCAGGCATCATGAAGATGAGAGGAGATGGAATGGGTGGTTTACAGTGCAGTGCTGGCGCAGAGCAGGCAGTGGGTCTGCCTGGGAGAAGGGCATGCTGCACACACTCCCTGGGGAAGGTCCCGAGGTTGGGGGGGTAGACTCCCAATCAGTGGGAGGTTCTCTCAAGCTTTTGTTTGATTTCAGCAGAACCCAAGTTGTGTTACAGTTTGAAAGAGCCTTGGGAAGTGGGCTTATGTATTAGATAGGCTCATTTTAGATAAAACCAGCCTTCACGATGACTTACCAAGATTTCCTCAGCAGAGCCTGAGGAATATCGTAATATTTTACTGATTTTGTGCTGTCAAAAAAAGTTGGGACATCCATTTAGCACCGAGGCTTTGAAATCTCACATTCTAGTTTCAGTCCTGACATGGACTCGCTGTGTGATCTGCAGTTCAGTTCAGCCCCTCAGTCATGTCTGACTCTTTGTGACCCCATTGACTGCAGCACATCAGGCTTCCCTGTCTATCACCAATTCCTGGAGCTTCTCAAACTTGTGTCCATTGAATCGATGATGCCATCCAACCATCTCATCCTCTGTGTGACCTTAGCCTGATTATTTAACTTCTCTGATGGACATCTTCAGCCTGGGAAATGTAGATTAGAATCATGCCTACTTCGTAGAGTGGTTGTACCTGCAAATGCACGTAGGGTGCTTAGGGCTGTGCTCAGTAATCAGCGCCGCTTATTATGGGATGTTAACCTCCCCCCACCCCGAAATGTAAAGTGTTTCAGCTTGCTGTTGGTTCCCAGGATAGCAGGCCATCCCTCACCAGGACTTCCCTTTCTGTCCACCCTGTCTTCATGGCCATCTGGAGCTCACAACAAATGGAAAGAAAGCATACTGTTTTCATTCTGAATTGACTAAATTTCTTATATCACCCTCCTCTAATCCAACTCTTTGTGTTCTGTGTTGGAATTGTTTTCTCCTTGGTGACCTAGTTTTATCCATTCTTTTCAGATCTGCAAAAGCAAATGGAACAGATGTTACAAAGCACTTCTCATTCTGTGTAGTTGAGAGGAATATCTTTTCTAAACGAAGCAAACTATTTGATGTATTTCAGCTTCTTAACTACTAAGCATCATTCTACCTCATCTTTTTTTTTTTTTTAATAATTTTATTTATTTATTTCTGGCTGTGCTGGGTCTTCGTTGCTGCATGGGCTTTTCCTTAGCTGCAGTGAGCAGGGCCTACTCTCCTATTGTGATGCACAGGCTTCTCACTGCGGTGGCTTCTCTTGTTGCAGAGCATGGGCTCTAGGGCCATGGGCTTCAGTAGTTGTGGCTCTTGGGCTCTAGAGCACAGGCTTCAGTGGTTGTGGTGCACGGGGCTTAGTTGCCATGGCATGTGGGATCTTCCCAGACGAGGGACAGAACCTGTGTCCCCTGCATTGGCAGGCAGATTCTTTACCACTGAGCCACCAAGGAAGCCCCTCCCCCTGCCTCCTCCCCCAACCCCCACCCCTCATTTAAAAAAAACTTTTTTCCTTTTTGGCCGAGTGGCTTACAGGATCGCAGTTCCCTGACCAGGGATCAAACTCAGACCATGGCAGTGAAAACCCGGAATCCTAACCAGTAGCCAATAGGGAACTCCCTCCTCCACACCTTTTAGAGCACTACCAAGGATTACCTTTCCAAGCGACAAAATGTTGTTACCCAAACCAGGGCCTTGCCTTTCTCTCTCAGGGTCCGTCTGCTCCTGATGGCTGCACCCCAGGAGTTGTAAGCAACCAGCACAGCTGGGAGGCTGGCATGCGCTGATCTCTCAGGGGAGCCGTGGGCTTCCTTACATCACCTGAAGCACAGGTGTTCTTGATGATGGATTGGCCAGCTCAGGAGCCCAGTTCACAATGCCCAGCCAGATCAGTTCTGTAGCAGTCATTAGCTGCGCTTTTTCCATAACTGTCCCTTGTAATTAACAACTCCCTGACGATCGAGACATATGCTGGAGAACCTCCTCTCAAAATTGAAATTTCACTCACTAAAGAAAACCTGGCTGTTTTCCACTCTGCTTTTTCTTTTCTTGGGCTTTTGTGTTCTCATCAGGGAGGCATTCTGGGCACTGGCCAGACAGCCCTGCTGCAGACAATCTCTGTTCTTCCATGAGCAGGTAAGTCAGGCCTGGATGTGATTAGCCTTTCTCTAGCTCCTCCCACTTTGGGTGAGGTGACAGTGATTTTGGTGGCTGCCCAAGCCTTCCTGCAGACAAGCCCAGGGGCCTGGAATCGTAATAGTTTCTTATGTGTCACACAATAACCAAGTCACCTCCAGATCTTTTCTGGAGGAAATCAAGATGTATATATATATATAGATGATGGATTGGCCAGCTCAGGAGCCCAGTCCACATATATGTATATACATATATATACATATATATATGACTTCCCTGGTGACCTTAGGCTAAGAATCCACTTGCCAATGCAGAGGACACAGGTTTGATCTCTGGTGCAAGAAGATCCCATGTGCCGCAGGGCAACCAAGCCCATGCACCACAACTACTGAGCCCGTGCTCTAGAATGTGTGAGGCACAACTGCTGAAGCCCATGCACCCTAAAGCCTCTGCTCCGCAACAAGAGAAGCCATTGCAATGAGAAGCCCGTGCACTGAAATAAAGAGTAGCTTCCACTCGCTACAACTAGAGAGAAAGCCTGTTCACAGCAATTAAGACCCAGCACAGCCAAATATATATGTGCAGAGTGTGTGTGTATATATTTGTGTACATGCGAAGTCAATTCAGTTGGGTCCGACTCTGTGCAACGCTGTGGACTGCAGCCTTCCAGGGTCCTCTGTCCATGTGATTCTCTAGGCAAGAATACTGGAGTGGGTTGCCATGCTCTCCTCCAGGGGATCTTCCCGAACCAGGGATTGAACCCAGGTCTCCAGAATTGCAGGCAGATTCTTTACTGTCTATCAATAGCAGGAACATATTTAGTCGTGAAACTTCTGGATAAAACATAATATACAGGCTTTGTTTTTTCCTCTACAACCAGAACCATTTGAAAAATATGATTTTTGCATTGCTTGCTAATTTTCATTCATCTTAAATGTCATTATATCCTCTCTAATGAATTGAGATGAGTTTACAATGCCATCTAAAATTGGCAAATTTTATTTGGTTAGACAATTTCAGTAAATTAAATAAATGACATTGTACTATGAAGCAGAACAGATGTAACTTGAAAAATTATAAATTCTGTTTTCCTCTAAATTTGTTACAATGAATCATTTATGAATTAAATGAGCTAATGGGCTGTACTCAATATATTCTGTTTCTATAAAATTACACACATATATATAATTGTATATATATATAATTATATGTATACATATAAAATTTTATATGTATATGTATATACATGGTGAAGGCAATGGCACCCCACTCCAGTACTCTTGCCTGGAAAATCCCATGGACGGAGGACCCTGGTAGGCTGCAGTCCATGGGGTCGCTAAGAGTCAGACACGACTGAGCGACTTCACTTTCACTTTTCACTTTCATGCGTTGGAGGAGGAAATGGCAACCCACTCCAGTGTTCTTGCCTGGAGAATCCCAGGGATGGGGGAGCCTGGTGGGCTGTCATCTCTGGGGTCACACAGAGTCGGACATGACTGAAGCTACTTAGCAGCAGCAGAAGTATATACATATATATATGTATATATAATACATATACATATACATATACATATACATATACATATACATATACATATATATATATGGGCTTCCCAGGTGGCTCAGTGGTAAAGAATCCACCTGCCAATGCAGGAGACATGGGTTTGATCCCTGGGTGGGAAAAATCCCCTGGAGAAGGAAATGGCAACCCCCTCCAGTATTCTTGCCTGGGAAAATCCCATGGACAGAGGAGCCTACCGGGCTACAGTCTCTGGGATTGACGCAACTTAGTGACTAAACAACAACAAAAATAAATATACATTTCCTTTTGTTTCTCCTTTCATCTGTCATTGGACATTTAAGTTGCTTCCATCCCTTGGCTATTGTGAATCATGCTGCTATGAACATGGGTGTGTAAATATTTCTCTGTAATAGAATTGCTTTAAAATTGGAGCTGCGTTCTACTGATAACTTGGCTGATTTTAACCATAAAGAAATCAGCAACTCCACCCACAAGACCAGCCTCACTTGTCTGTGTTTGTTCCTGTAGTATCATGAGATTGTCCCCTTGAAGGACGCATTCTCAGCACAGCTGAATGAGAGGGCTGCAGGGACCTGGGTTCATACCTGTGCAGATGTGTCTACCACAAACACACATCCCTTCTGGAAGGAAGACTGGAAGAGTGGACATCAACCATTTTCCGTTTCAGAAACATAATGTAAAATTTCCCTCTGTTGGGCAGTCGGGGGTCATTGCTGTATGGGTAGCCAGAAGAATGATACAAGCTTGTTACACTGGCGTCTAGAGTTTTCACATCCTATTAGGTCATAGCTCTACCTGCCTTGAACGACTTGATGTGTCTGAAAAGATCACACCATGACATCTGTGTCTGAGTAGTGAGCATAAGTGTAGGAATACCAGTTTCCTGATGCTCATGAGGTCACTGGGAACCATGAGAAACCCCTAAACTTGTGTCCACACTGGTTCTGCTCCCTGGGTGGTCTTCCTTACCTCCTTCTGCTCTAACCAGGTCTTGCCTTTCTTTAGGGTCCCACTTGAGTCTTAATTCCTTGGGAGCCCACCATTCTTCTTTTTTTCTGTTCTTATACTTTTATTCAGGCATGGATCTAGGTTTAATAGATCCTGAAGCATTTACAGTGGAAGAAAGATGCCTTCTCCAAAAAAGTCATAAAAAATTTGATGAGTATGCTTGCTAGGACCCCTCCCAGGACCCATGCAGTTGAGGGGTCTTGAAATTTAAGCTTCATTAGCTTCTCTGTAAATCTGCTTATATTCATTCTCTTTTTCTCTTTCTTCCCCCTTTAAAGAATTAGAGTATAATTTATATAGAATGAAATTTACCCTTTTTATAATGTAGTTCTATGAACTTTGACAAACTCATGCAATTGTGTAACCATTATCACAGTATATAGAACCATTCCATCACATTCAGAAATTTCCACATGCCCCTTTGAAGTCAACTTCTCTCACATCCCCAGCCTCTGGCAGTGTATCTGTTTCTGTCTCTAATAGTTCTGTCTTTTTCAGAATGTCATATAAGTGGAGTCAAGCAGCATGTAGCCTTTTGAATCTGGCTTCCCTGGTGGCTCAGAAGGTAAAGAATCTTCCTTCAATGCGGGAAACCCAGGTTTGATCCCTGAGTTGGGAAGATTCCCTGGAGAAGGAAATGGCTACCCATTCCAGTATTCTTGCCTGGAAAATTCCATGGACAGAGGAGCCTGGCAGGCTGCAGTCCATGGGGTCTCAAAGAGTTGGATACGACTAACGCCTTCACCTTCTTTCACTTAGCATAATACATTTGAATTTCACCATGTTACTGCGTGTCTCACCCATTCTGTGCCCGGCACTGGAGATGAAAGGAGGGGAATGTCCCAGTTCCTGCTGTCAGAGAGCTCACAGTCTAATGGAGGAGGCTCTTGGGCCCACCTCCGTAGGCTTTTCCTTCAATATTTAGCACACACAGCTTTGCTCTGCTAACTATCTCATCCCAATACACCTGGCACTCCAGGTACTTCTGATCCCCCTGAGTATAAAATCTCTTACCTTCTTGAGGTATCATGTTGGACTGGAAAGAGCAAAGGGTTTGAAGCCAGGAAGTGACGGCACTTTGAATCCAGCTTACCCACCTGGTATCTCTGTGACTTTGTGTTAGACTCAGAAGTGCTGAATGAATATCTAATGAACGGATGTAAGAATGGAACCTCCTTAAGTCCCGGGTCCTACGTGTTTAAAAAGGGGATAATAGTCACGACTTCACCTGACTGCTGTGGGCGTCAGTGAGCACCCGGCGGGCATCAGTAAAGACCTGTCCTGTTCCCCTCTCTTCCCTGGAGCCCTGTGATACCCTCCTTGGACAGGTGTGTGCACATCGTGTAGACCTCCAAGCTGGGCACAGCAACACCAGCACCTGCTCTGTGGGAATGGGGGTGGGGGGACAGAGCTGGCACAGGTTCCCAGAGAATCCCACAGGTACCCCACAGCTACCACCTCCAATCTAGCTCAGAACACCCTCAGGCTTATTCCCCTTCCCCCCTCTCATGGTGCAGGCAGGAAGGCCCATCACTACTTTCCTCTCACCAAGTGTATCCCTTGTGCGTGCATGCTCAGTCACTTCAGTTGTGTCTAAATCTCTTCGACCCCATGGACTGTAGCCCGCCAGGCTCCTCTCTCCATGAGATCCTCCAGACAAGAATACTAGAGTGGGTTGCCATGCCCTCCTCCAAGGGATCATCCCAACCCAGGGATTGAATCCAGGTCTCCCGCGTTGCAGGTGGATTCTTTATCCACTGAGCCACCTGGGAAGCCCCATATCCCTTGTAGGGTGCTTTAGAGATAAGTTCACCAGGAGGAGAACCATAACCCTTTACAAGGGGGCGATCTGGCCAAGAATAATGTCTCTGGCTCTCAGATCCTGGGAGGGGTTGTGAGCTGGGAAGTGGGCGACCACAGGACAGTCATTGTAAAGGAAATCCATGCTCTCCTTCAAAACATACTCAGTGAGACTCAACGCAGCAGTTATTAGTCAACTGTTTGTATAATTATCTGTTTGCTGGCTGCCTTTCCTACCAGAGGACCCAGGGTACATAGTAGATGCTCAACAAATAATGATTGGGTGAAAACTATTTTGTGCCTAAAGGAATTGGCATTTGAAGCCACTATTTCTGTAAATAGAAGTGATCCCTTTATTTCTGTAGACCGGAAACTAGTATTTGTCATCCTTCTACACTGCCTCTGCAATGTTAAATTCTCAGCTATAGTCTCCTTGTTTAATCTGTGCAGTGGCTGTTGACCATAGGTGTTTTTCTTCTCCAGCCTCAAGGAAACTGGTCCAGAGGAGTTAAGAAACACACTCCCAGTCCCATAGCTAGTCAGTGATGGAGCTAGATTCAGACTCAGGTCTGATGCCAGAGCTTAAAATACTCAGACCGATACTTGAACAGGACTTGAGTGGGCTGGATTGCAGAGTTTAATGCTTAACAGCATGAACTGAAATCTGTAGCGTGTCTGTTCTGTGTTTTTCCAAATTGGACTTTGGAGTATTTCTGTAATCCAATTTAAATTTGTATTTTTGCCACACACATTTTACACAACTCTAAATAAGTAATAACCTCTTCTCTGTGCCACGGCGATAGGGGCTTCAGAATGGTCCTGGACTTCAGGGCAGGAGACCTGGGTTTGAATCTTGTCAGATAAGGAAGGGGCCTTTGGTGGATCTCTGAACCACTCTGAGCCTCAGTTTTTTATTAACTGTGAAAAGAATCCCAGTTGTCTGAGGGTTGTGGTGTAGACCAAAGGACCAAATAAAAGAATAAGGTGTTTGTTGGGGTGTTCCCCCAGGAACAGTTTTGTGTGTGTTAGTCTCAAGTCTGCAGAGAGAAGTTGGACTTGAAGCACACTGAAAAGAAAGAATCTACAGGACTTCCTGATGGTCTAGTGATTAAGATTCCGTGCTTCCAATGCGGGGGCATAGATTTCGATCCCTGTTTGGAGAAGTTCTGCGTGCCACACAGTGAGACCAAGAGAAAAAGAGAAGCGTCTATAGGCAGGGGCTAGCAGAATCACATGCCACGTTGAGAAAGAAGGACATGGTTTGTTTATTTTTGGCTGAGATCAGCTTTGTTGTTGTTCAGTCACTAAGTCATGTCTGACTGTTTGTGACCCCATGGACTGCAGCATGCCAGGCTTCCCTGTCCTTCACTGTCCCCCAGAATTTGCTCAAACTCATGTCCATTGAGTCGGGGACGCCATCAACCATCTCATCCTCTGTTGCCCCCTTCTTCTCTTGCCTTCATTCTTTCTCAGCATCAGGGTCTTTTCCAAAGATTCTTTGCATCAGGCCAAAGGATTGGAGCTTCAGCTTCAGCATCAGTCCTTCCAATGAATATTCAGAGTTGATTTCCTTTAGGATTGACTGATTTGATCTCCTTGTAGTCCAAGGGACTCTCAAGAGTCATTTCCAGTGCCACAGTTCAAAAGCATCAGTCCTTCAGTGCTCAGCCTTCTTTATGAGATTCCTTGTCTGTATTATAAAAAAACAACTTATCTCTCATAGGCCATATGAAGATGAATAGTGATATTGCTTATAAAGAAGTTTGCACAGTCCCTGGTAACTAATGGATACTCAATAAATAAAGAAGAACTTATAAATCATAGTCATATAGTCTCCAAGGAGCCCAAATGCCCAGTGGGCCAGTTCTGCTGTTCTCCTTTTTTCTCCCTCTAGCCTTTTAGAAGGTCACAGTGGGTAAACAGAAGTGGGAGCCCAAGGGATGGCACCCATGGCAACCAGAGCCCAGCTGGCTTGCCATGCCATGGGAACCTTGAGCTCTGTGCCCAGCCTGAGAAGCTGCCCAGCTTAGGCTTGTGGATAACCACTGTGAGTAAGGACGTTCCCTACACAGCATGGTAAAGGTTAGGCTTGCTCAGTTGCCTATAGCACCCAGGCCCATAGTATGTCCAAGACAGTCCTTTCAGAGCTATAGTATTAGCAGCCCCTAGAGGTGTGTTATGTTTCTTGCAAATTGTTGTTTTGTCATACATGGACCCTCCAATACCCGGAAGTTGTATCAAGCTTGGAGGCTAATGCCTGGCCAGCTTTATGCATTTTTGGACACCAATACACACACACACACACACACACACAGTTACACTTATGAGTGTGAATTCTTCAAAATGCTTTTTCTTTTTAAGGTCAGGTTTTTTAAATCAATTTGATAAGTTTTATTTTATTTATTTACTTTAAAATTTTTGCCTGCATTGTGTGGCATGTGGCCACACATGGGTTAGTTCTTTGACCAGGAATTGAACCTGTACCCCTTGCCTTTGGAAACATAGGTTCTTAACCACTTGACTGCCCCAGGGAAATCCCAGTACGAGTGTTTTAAGTGTGAATTTGAATTCTGAATTTTGATAAATGGACAGTCATGTAGCCACCACTGCAATCAAGATGCAAGAAGTTTCCATCATTTTCCATAATTCTTTCACTCTACTTTGTAGTCACCTCTCCCACCATCTCTAGTCCTTGCACAACCACTGATTTTTTTTAATCCCTATAAACTTTCCTTTTTCAGAATAGCATATAAATGGAATCATACAGTGTATTGGTTTGGGGTTTGACTTTTTTCATGGAGTTGTAATGCATTTGGGACTCCAAATGCTTTTGATTGCAGCAAGTTGAGTGGTTCTGAGATCCACATGGAAAACCAATGGCATTCCTGTATAACATTAAAAACCAAGAGAAAATCTAATTTTAAAAACCCATAATACCATAAAAAAAAAACTCTTGAAATATATACTTAAGAATAAAGAAAACAAAACAAGTCCAAGGTCTTTACAGAAAAATCTGTAGCATATCTTGAAAAGATGTTAAGGAAGACTCAGTAGAGGGGACCATGTTCATGAAAAGGAAACCCGATAAAGATGGTGACTCTTCCCAAGTAAATCTGTAATTTCAGTGTACTCTCAATCAGAACAGATAAAGTTTCTCATGGAACTTGACAAGCTGTCATGAAATTCATGTAGAAAATCTAAGGGCTAAGAATAGGCAAGACAGCATTAAGAATATCAGGATTTAGGAGACTTCCCCGGTGGTCCAGTGGCTAAGACACTGTGCTCCCAATGTAGGTTCGATCCTTGGTCAGGGAGCTAGATCCCACATGCCACAACTGAGAGTTTGCAAACTGCAGCTAAAGGTCCCATATGCTGCAACTAAGACCCAGCGCAGCCAAATAAATAAATATTTTTTAAAAAGAATATCAGGATTTATTATAAAGCTATGGAAATTAATACCCTGTGGTATAGGTGCATAGTTGGTTGGTAGACCAGCGTAAGGGAATGGAGAACTGAAATAATATCTATACATGTTAGAAAACATTACACGTAATGGTAGAATTGAAAATCAGTGGGGGGAAAAAAAAAAAAGAAAATCAGTGGGAAGGAATTTGGTAATTGTTATTAGAACAGTTGGGATCCTTACAAAAAAAGCATAACATTGAATCCCTAACTCATAACATACATAAAGATAAGTTACAGATGAATTAAAACCTAATAGTGAAAAAGTGAATCTTAAAAACTTTTATGAGAAGATATATGTGGCCAGGATTTTCTCAACAAGATATAAAAAAGCAAGCTATAAAAGACTGATATATTTATCACTTAAAATTTAAAACTTCTGTACAACAGAAGGGACCACAGCAAAGAAAGTTAAAAGGGCTTTTTATTGGGAAAAGATGTGTGCAATCCATATGTCCAAGGCATAATTTATACCCAGAATTCACAAATAAGTCCTAAAAATCAGTAAGAAAAAGATAAAGAACTGAATGGGAAATAGTTCAGTTAAGGGGGCCAAATGGCCAAGAGGCATAAGATGTTAATCAACTTCACTTGCAATTGAGGAAATATGGATTAAAATAAACTTGAGATACTGTTTCACATTCTTCAGATTGGCAAAAAAATTTTAAATCTGACTGTATTAGTTTGGCAAGAATGGAGAATCCTATGCCTTCTGATACAGAGGAACAGGTCTAATCCCTGGTTCAGGAAGATTCCACATGGCACGGAGCAGCTAGGCCCGTGTAAACTGCTGAGCCTGCATGCTTCTACTGAAGGCTGTGTGCGTGAAGCCAGTGCTTTGTAACGAGAGAAGCCACTGAAATGAGAAGCCCACTCACTGCAATGAAGAGTAGCCCCCTCCTCATTGTAACTAGAGAAAGCCCAAGTGAAGCAATGGGGACCCCCCCCCCAAAAAAAAAAGAATGGAGAACATCAGAACTCGTTTACACTGCAGGAAGGAGTAGAGACTGGTATGACCTCTCTGGGGAGTGGTTTGGCATTGTTTGGAGGAAGGTGCTGTGCCCTGCAACTCAGCAGTTCCACACTGTGTGTAAACCCTAGAGTAAGTCCCACCTGTGCCCAGGGAGATTTGTATAAGAATGTTCATTCTGGCTCTGTTTGTAATAGTGACAACTTGGAAAGAACCTTAATATGCATCAATAGAATGGGTAAATAAGCTGTGATAAATTCACATAATGAAATGGTATACAGAGGTTTACAGTGAGCTGGAGTGACTTCCCTGGTGATCCAGTGGTTAAGAATCTGCCTTCCAGAAATAGATCGCCAGTCCAGGTTCAACCCATGAGACAGGACGCTCAGGGCCGGTGTACTGGGATGACCCTGAGGGATGGGATGGAGAAGGAGGTGGGAGGGAGGTTCAGAATGGGGAACACATGTACACCCATGGCTGATTCGTGTCAATGTATGGTAAAAACCACTACTATATTGTAAAGTGATTAGCCTCCAATTAAAATAAATAAATTAAAAAAAAAAAAAAAAAGAACCTGCCTTCCAATGCAAGGGATGTGGGTTTGATCTCCTGTCAGGGAACTAAGATCCCACACACCAACTAGAGAGCCTGCATACAGCAACAAAGACCCAGCACAACAAGAACAAAAAAGGTCTAGAAAGACAAGTCTCAATACGGATCAAAAATTTCAAAACCATAAATTTGAATGAAGAAATATTTTGGTGGAATACACATAGTGTGATTTCATTTACATAATGTTTAAATAGAAATACATTTTTGTCTGTTTCAGCATGGCTTACAGAGTTAGTAAAAATATTACTGAGAAATAGTGAGAATGAGAAACACCGAATTCAGGAGGTTGCTTATTTGGGGGAAGGAAGGAAAGAAAAATATGAGAAAAGAGTACCTATAGGAGACTTCAGATCTCTCTCTCCTGTTTTAAGTTTTTTCCATCTTAAAAATTGTAGCATATTTATTGAAATGCCAGTAGGCACTCTAGCACCAAGGAGGACCCTTATGTGACAGTAGAAAGTAAAAATGGTCTTGGAAATTAATTCTCTTAGAAAGTAATCAGAACTGATTCATAGGGACTTCCCTGGTGGTCCAGTGGCTAAGACTCTGTGCTCCCAATCCAGGGGACCCAGGTTCAATCCCTGGTCAGGGAACTAGATCCCACGTGCTGCAACCAAGAGTTCTTATGCTGCAGCTAAAGATCCTGCATGCCACAATGAAGATCTAAGATCCTGTGTGTCGCAACTGAGACCCAACACAGCCAAATAGATAGATAAAAATAAGTAAATATTTTAAAAAATAGATTCATAAACTTTCATGGAAAAACCTACATAGGACAATAATCAGAAATTTTATATTTTGCATTGGTGCCAAGGGTGCATATTGCTGCCAGGGCTGGGGTCCCAGCAGGGCTGGGAAATGGTGGAGTGGCTGGAAGCAGGGGTGACTGAGTGTTGAGGGGGGAACCTGTGGACTTGGCCAAGATGAGATCAGGCATGCACTCACCCTCTGGGACCCTCCGCTGTTGTTTGGCTTGGTGAGCCCAGTGAGGGGCTCAGTGGGGCTCAGTCAGGCTTTCAACAGACCTCTTACCTCTCTTCTTGTGCTTCAGTCGTGTCCAACTTTTGTGATCCCATGGACTGGCCATGGCTACTAGAGTAGCCTGCCAGGCTCCTCTGTCCATGGGATTCTCCAGGCAACAACACTGGAGTGAGTTTCCATGCTCTCCCCAGGGGATCTTTCTAATCCAGGGATCGAACCTGAGTCTCTTATGTGTCCTACATTGGCAGGCAGGTTCTTTACCACTAGTGCCACCTGGGAAGCCCTTTCTTCTTAGGAAATTTTAACTCCTTGGAAATTAACTGGAGAAAGAAGAGAGGCCTCTGGATCCTACTCAAAGCAGTTATCTTATGTCATTTAAGCTGAAGGAAAGGAGAAGGGCCCAAGGATTGAAAAACAGCACCTAGACAAGGGTTTCTTCACCTTGGCACTTCTGATGTTATGGACCCAATTAGACTTTGGGGGGCTGTCCTGTGTGTTGTGGGATGTTGAACAGCATCCTAGGCCTCCCCCAACAAGATACTAGTAGCGTTCTCTGAGTTGTGATGACCTGCATGTTTCCAGATGTTGCCCAGATGTGCTACTCCCAGTTGGGAACTGCTGTCTCCGAGGTTAGCATTCACAGGAGGCCCATTGACCACCCACATCCCACCCCCGACCCTGCTGCAGCTGGGGGGAAGTGAAGGCGGCAACCCGGATGAAGGCCCCTAGTTTGGAGCAAGAGGAGGAATCAAGGGCAAAGATAGCAGGGATGCAGCAAGCAGATACATGGAGGCAGTAGGTTGGGTTGGGGGCTTCCGGGGAACAGTAAATGGCTGTGGGCAGAGGGTGGGTGGGTGCAGAGCTCTGTGGCTCTGGAGTGCCAGGTGGGACTCTGTTCACAGACAACCAGGTGGAGTGTGTGAGCACAGAGCCTGGTTTCCCCTCTACAGAAGACACTCAAGCCTTCTTCCTTCCTGCTCTTGAGCCAACCTTAAGCACTTAAGTGGCCTTATTCCTCCTAAGAATTGTACAGCTTCTCTCTTGACATTGTAGAGAGAGTTATGTGAATCTGAAGTGGGCTGAAGTTCCTTGGAGGTTGCAGTTGTTTGATATTTATTCATCCATCAGACATTCGTCCAGCAGCCACTTGGGCAGGCACTGTGTCAGGTGCTGGGGACCCCACTAATCAATCTCGCTGGCCTGGATGGTCTGACCCAGTCAGCACAGGCTGCCCTGGGAGAAGACAGTCAGGCTGTTGTCTGGCTGCCCGGGTCACATCCCAGCTCAGCTCCTGGCTGTTTGTCCCTGTAAGCCTCAGTGTCCTAATCTGTAAAATGGAGTAGTAAAAATTCTTCCCTGTAGAGGGAAATGGCAACCCACTCTGGTGTTCTCACCTGGAGAATTCCATGGACAGAGAGGAACCTGGTGGGCTACAGTCCATGGGGTCGCAAAAAGTCAGACATGACTGAGCACCTAAGCACAAGAATTCTTAGGGCTTCCCTGGTGGCTCAGATGAAAAAGAATCTGCCTGCAATGCAGGAGACCTGGGTTTGATCCCTGAGTCGGGAAGATCCCTTGGAGAAGGGATTGGCAACCCACTCCAGTATTCTTGCCTGGAGAATTCCACAGACAGAGGAGCCTGGTGGGTTACAGTCTATGGAGTTGCAAAGAGTCAGACATGACTGAAGAATGCAAAAATTCTTAGCCTGTATTGATGTTGAGAGGACCAAATAAACAGCTTGTAGAGCAGTGCCTGGCGTGAGTGAGCACTCAGTGATATTAATATCATTATTTTTAATGTCTTATTATTAAAACTACGACATAAGAGCTGTAAGAGACTTAACAAGTGTCAAGAAAATCCTGAGAGACAACTGATCAAAGACGCACAGAAGTGGCTCGGTCTTAAAGAATTAGTGAGACTTTGTGGAGGCGGGGTGGGGGGGGGGGAGGGGAAGGTGTGGAGTTGTGGGAAGGTCATGCACTAAGATGCAGGCAGAAGAGCAAGCTGGGGGACTTCCCTGGTGGTCCAGTGCCTAAGACTCCAAGCTCTCAGTGCAAGGGGCCCAGGTTCTATCCTTGGTCAGGGAACTAGCCAGAGCTGAGTTCAAATGCTGCAAGTAAGACCTGACGCAGCCAAATAAATAAATTTTTTTTAGAAATTGAAGAAGAGATAGCCAATAGGAAGTCACACGTTTAAAAAAAGTTTATTTTTATTCCTTTGGTTGTACTGGGTCTTAGTTGTGACATACAAGATCTTCCATTTTTAGTTGCAGCATCCAAACTCTTTAGTTATGGCATGTGGGATCTAGTTCCCTGATTGTGGATAGAACCTGGGCCCCCTGGTATGAGAGCATGAAATCTTAGCCACTGGCCTACTGAAAGGTTATTGCTGAGTCACGAAAGACGCTGGGATTCTTGGCCTCCGGAGGAGAAGAATTCAGCCTGGGGCCAGTGACGAAGACGAGGCTTGATCACTCAGAGCTTTTGTGTAATAAAGTTTTATTAAAGTATAAAAGAGATAGAGAAAGCTTCTGACACAGACATCAGAAAGGGGCAGAAAGAGTGCCCCCCTGCTAGTCTTTAGCCAGATGTTATATAGCTACTAGCAAGCTGTTAATTATAGAAAGGAGATGTCTCAAAACTCAGAGTGGCACCAGGCCCCTCACCCACAACATTCATTTTGAGACAACATTGGCACTAGGTGAGTTATCCCGGGCCATAAAATGATTGACTTGAATCTTGAAGAAAGGCAGGTTTTCAAGTAAGTATATAGTTTCATTAACATAGATTAGGAGAACAATATATGAGTAAAATATACAGATTTGTCAAGTCGGTTCTGAGGGGGAACCGACTTGAAGAAAGACAGTCTAGGATAAATACATAGTTCATTAACATAGCTTAAGACAAACATTTCCATAAGAAAAACGCATTGGTTAACTCAAGGTTTGAGAAAAGTTAAGTTCAGGTAGAACCAGGTGTCATTATGGCAACACAGAATTTTAAGAGAAACCTTTTTAAAATTTGTATAGAGAAGGGGAAAAAAATCTAACACTTGTTTGTTTCCTCCTGCCTCTTAAGAGAAAGATAAAAAATGTCTGACACTTGCTGCCTATTGCCTCCGTTTGGAGGCCCTGGCCTTCCTGCCTGTTACCCACTCACTACCAGGGAAGTCCCAGGAAGTGACACTTGAGCGTGCAAGCATGGCTCAGTGGGAAACAGCTGCTGGCCAGGAGGTTAGGGTTAGGTTCGGAGCTGAGGGAGGTGGGGAAAGAGAAGGGCCTGCCAGGAGGACTTGCTATGAATGGACATCAATCTCAAACCCCTTTGGCATGGAGCTGCTTCATTTATTTTTTCTCCAAAATAGATTTAGGAGACCTTGCCCTTTTCATTCCATTCTCCCTCCTCTGGGCAGTGAAATACTGGGTCTAGTCCCTTACATGCCGGTGTTTCTGAGCTTTTGGAGACTGGAAAGCACAGACACATTTGTCTTGCTGTCCCTATGCTGTCAAAAGGGAGCCAGGTGGGGGGATGCTGGCACCCATTCACATCTGAGTCCCCCAGGCAGACGGAACACAGGCCTCCTTTGTCTTGGCCCTCGTGAAGCTTTCCACCTCTATGTCCACTTGGGGGGTGTCGCTGGCTTTGGGGTTCACAGAAGAGCTGATCCATGGGCTGTCAGGTGAAGATGCACTTTCCACCGGTCTCTCCTGCTGCTCACGCATTGCCTCAAGGCAGGGGCTGGACACCCTCCTGGTCGTTGCTGTTGTTCAGCTGCTCAGTCACATCCGACTCTTTGCAATCCCATGGACTGCAGCATGCCAGGCTCCTCTGTCCTGGCAGACATGACTATTGACCAGGGCCTCTGTGCCAAAGGAGGGCGTGTTTGTTTCTCCGGGGCCTGTGATGTTGTGCTGGAGGCTTTGTTGAAGCAGCCTGGTGCTGTCCAGCATCTCCTCACTATTGAGACCTCAGCCCCAAAGTCATGAGCGTCCCTTGGGTGGCTCTGACCCTTGCTTCAGCACTTTATGAAATTTCCCAGAGGGAACATATATTTACCAAGCACTTCCTCTGCCCAAGGGGTGTGGGTTAGACTTGTAAGTAGACAGCATCAAGCCAACTTTGTAGAACTTGTCTTGCGGGAGAGACAGACATGGAAAAAACTGATGCAAGTGATATGGATCAGAGCTAAGAAAGGGGACCATCCAGGGTGTGGCAGTGAAGAACAGAAGAGGAACCTAATCTTCAGGGGATGCTGAGGTCAGGAAAGGTCTGCTGAGGTCAGGAAAGGTCTCATGGACGAAGAAAGATTCTCCAGAGTATCTGAGAATACTGCTTAGGGTGAAGCGGGGCTGGGTGGGGGGGTTGGGGAAACCTCCTCCTCTGAGCTGACTTGTGACAGATCCCAGTGGATTTCCTTGGGCTGCCTGTGTCTTTGGCACTGTGGCCATCTTTTTTTTTTTTTTTCTTTAATTAATTTTTTGACATTTTATTTGGCTGCACCAGGTCTTAGTTGCAACACACAGGATCTTGGATCTCTACTGTGGCATGCGGGATTTTTTTTAGTTGAGGCATTTGAACTCTTAGTTGCGGCATGAGGGATCCCTGACCAGGAATTGAACCTGGGCCCCCTGCATTGGACTCAATGGACATGAGTTTGAGCAAACTTCGGGAGATGGTGAAGGACAGGGAAGCTTGGCGTGCTGCAGTCCATAGGGTTGCAAACAGTCAGACATGACTGAATGACCAAACAACCCCTGTATTAGAAGCGCAGAGTCTTAGGCACCGGACAGTCAGAGGAAGTCACCGTCTCCTTTTGAATTTTCTTGTTTTCTTTCAGACTATGTTTTTGTCCCTTTGGCTGTCTTCTCTAGCTCCCTAGATACAATTTCAGCCTTCCAGGGCGTGGCCTTGCTCTCCAAGGCAGTGGACAGTGTTGGTAAGGAGTCGGCACAGAGGAGGTCAGTCTGGCTGGGTCCCTTCCCCTCCTTTATCCTTACTGGTCATGGAACTAGGCAAGCTCGGGCTAGCCGCTCCAGCCTCGGTGCCCTGTCTATGGACGAGGTTCTTGTTACCAAGGTTGTCTGAGCTCATGTCTGCAGAGCACTTAGTGCAGGGCCTGTGTAAGTCTAGGTTACAAAACCCTTTCCCCTTCCCATTCAGCACCAGAAACAGACTTGGTTCAGTTAGCTTTCTGTTTTTCCATGGAAACCTGATGAATGTGGACTGTCAAGGTGTTACCTGCAACAGCTTATTGTAAAACTAAACCCTCCTTGATAAATAGCATCTGATGGGAGTTCTCTGTATGACCCCCACTGATGAACCAGCCATGGCTTTGGGCTTCCTGAGTGTGGTGTCTCCTTTCATAGCTCTGTCCATAGGGTTGTCACATGAGATGCTGGCCCTTATGGGGACAGAGCCAGGATGGTATAACAGCTGGCACCTGAATTGACACGTAGAGGTGACTTCACCTGTCGGGTGAGAGGATGAAATCCTTTCAGCTCCAGCATCCTGTCAGTTCATTCATTGAAAAATATCTACTGAGGGGACTTCCCTGGTGGTCCAGTGGTTAAGAATCCACCTGCCAATGCAGGGGACATGAGTTCGATCCCTGGTCTGGGAAGATCCCACATGCCACAGGGCAACTAAGCATGACAGCTACCGAACCTGTGCTCTAGAGCCTGCAGGCTGCAACTACTGAAGCCTGCATGCCCTAGAGCTTGTGCTCCAGTACATGAGAAGCCACTACAGTGAGAAGTCTGAGCACCACAACTAGAGAGTGGCCCCCACTCGCCACAACTAGAAAAAGCCTATGCACAGCAGTGAAGACCCAGCACAGCCAAAAACAAATAAATGAATAAAATTAAAATAATAATTATTAAAGTATCTATTGAGTCTCCTATGTGGAAGGTGCTGGAAACACACTGTTGAACAAAACAGATCCATTCTGTGCCCTGAGGCACTTAGAGTCCAATTAGGGGATGCTGTCAATCAAAACATCACATGTCCTGATCAAATTGTATATCATGCTTTGAGAGTGTAGTGGGAAGATTTAACTTAGGGGGAGAGGTCAGGGAAGGCTTCCAGGAGGAGGTCATATGGAGCTGGCATTTGATGAGTGAATAGGTACCAACCTGACAAAGAAGGAGGTGGGGGTGGGGGTGCAGATTCCAGAAAGAAAGGACAGGCAAAGACTCGATGGTTGGGGGTGGGGAAGGGACAAAGTAGAGAGAATGAGGGCAAGTGGAGCTATGCTATGCAGAGTCTGATTATTTAATGACCTGGTGCATGGCCCCAGGAGTGATGACTCAGTGAGAGCTGAAGCCCAGACATCACACTGGTGTCATTATTTTTGCTTCTACATCTTCAGAGCAGTGGGAAGCAGGTTATTGCAAGGTGGGGATTGTCTGGTGGGAGAAAGGGTTGGCTTGATTGGATTTACAAACTGAACAGCTGATTCTGACTGCAGGATGCTGAAATCCAGTCTGAAGGGAGTAAAATTTGAAGAAACTTGGAGTGATGCGGTTTTGGTAGCAAAGGAAGCCCAAGGTGTAGGTGGGCTTAAGAGAGCATCTGATGGGGATTAGCAGCAGGGAAGAACATTGGGCCTTTTAGAAACATATGTATAATTATTAATTTTTAGTTTTGGCTGTGGTCTATCTTCGTGGCTGCAAGGACTCTCCTAGTTGCAGAGAGTGGGGACTGCTCCTCCTTGTGGTATGTGGGTTTCTCATTGAGGTGGCTTCTGTTTCTCTGGAGCACAGGCTCTAGGTGCACAGGCTTCAGAAGTTTCAGTGAAAGGCTTGGTTGCTCCATGGCATGTGAGACCTTCTCGGACCAGGGATGGAATCTGTGTCCCCTGCATTGGCAGGTGGATTCTTATTCACTGGACCACCAGGGAAATCCACTGGGCCTTTAATTTCAGGGGTCTTGGCTGCTCAGCTTGGTTTCCCACCTCCAGAGCCCCCGATCCTCTCATTTTTGGCTTCTGTGACCCCAAACCACCCTCCTGTGTTGCCAAATGACAGATTGAAGGAAGGTGGGTGTGGAGTTGTAACAGGTCATAGAGGTTCCTAAGCACGTCCTAGCCATGAGCAGAAACACTTCAGGGCCTTCAGAAAAATAACCAAGCCCCACAAAAGCATGTTCTGTAGTTCAGAGGATGCTCTGGCACTGAAGACAACATTTTCCATCAGACAGAATGAATGAAAATCACATTTCTCATTTTTTCTCTCTCTCTCTTCCCTCCAGGCTAATATTTGGCACTCTTTACCCTGCATATTATTCCTACAAGGCTGTGAAGTCAAAGGACATTAAAGAATATGTAAGTAGCACAGTTTTTGAGTGGATAGGGTGAGTGATGGTGGGGTTAAGTGGGGGAGGCTGAGTGTGAAGTGGGGGCAGGGCAGATGCCCTCTTTGGTGGGTACTGGGAGCAGGACGGTACAGTGACCTGCCAGATGTCACTCAGGAGTCCTCTCCTTTAACCCTGCTACCCTTTAGCCAGGTTAAAGGAGATTTCATGCCCTTTTAAGAAGAGTCATGAGAATGCACGGAGTGAGGTGGAGGCCATAGGAAAAGAGATGATTGCATAGTCACACAATTTTTTCATTGACTGGTAGTCATGACTGTGACATAATGAAGCATTATTTTAAACAAATGAATATGCTGAGTAACAGAGGTGTTACAAGTACAGAGTGGAAGTGATGAGAGCCGGGAGGCCTGGCAAGAGGAAATGGTAGCTAGAGTTGGAGGCTGCCAGAGGCCACAGGCCGTGGGCTTGGAAGCATGACTTCATCTCTCTGAGTGTCAGTTTCCTTGTCTGGAGCGGAAGGCAATGTTACTGGGAAACAGTCTTGCACTGGGGGCAGGATCCTAATGTCCAACAGACCTGGTTCAGCAGCTCTGAACCCCACTCCACTTCTGTGGTTTGAACATCCACGATCTAAGCACTGTTGCTTTATAAACTTTTAGAGAACAGGAGCTATCATCCTCCTGTGGCTGAACCATCCTCCACATATACCTCCTATACCATCTTCCACAGCACCTGGCCGAGGGCTGGACACAGGTAGGGGATCAGGAGAACTTACTGGGGGGAGGGTTGTGTCACTGTTGGGTGATCTGGGTGCCCCACTCACAGCCCTAAATGTTCTGGGCACCTCCAGGCAGGAGAATCGTCAGACTACCACTCATCGACAAAAGCCTGCGGGGAGTGGAGGGTTGGGGGTGTCCCTCCCCAGAGGGGACAGAATCCTCCATCAAAGTACAAAGGATAGAGATTTTTGTCATCAAAAGACTGAAGTTAAGTCCTGGCTCCAATGTTCGATTGACTCAATACTAGATAAGAACTTTAACTTCCAAGAGCCTCGATTTCCTCATCCGAGCAATGGGTTGATATCAATAGTCCCAGCCCTTAGCGTTGGGAAGGACAAAGGATCTTTGCTCTCCTTTTACTCAGAAGAGGTCAGTTGGCAAGTTAGGCACAGCTAAAGAAATCATTCAGAGCGGAAACCTGCTCTGAAGTTATTTTCTTGGCTTTCCCGGGATGTCTTTAGGATGGAACCAGCTGCCTCTAGATCAACTCAACCAGACCTGCCTCCACCCCTCGGAGTTTCCCAGAATGGCTTGCTTGGCTTGCATTTGCTACCATGCAGGGGATCCAAATGGGGCATGTCCCCTCTGGAGACTGGGTCCCCAATAAGTGTATGTGAAGGAATCTCAGAGTGTGAACTATAAATAGCAGTGAAGTTGCATGCACAGAACCTCATGATTCCTAATTGACTTGGCCCAGGGGACAGCACTGGGCAGCCTCCTCCATGTCTCCCTCCCTTTCTCCGACCCCTTTCAGCTGGGGATGCGGGGACACTGCGCCAAGGAAGAAGGCGAAACTGGAATCACTGCGGTTCAAGGTCTGATCCTCTGCTTTGCAGGGGTACAAAACTCAATTCTGTCTGCTCATCCGGGAGACAGTGAACCCCGGGGAATTGTTTTGTTCTGACTAAACTCAAGGGAGCCTGGTGTAGGACTGGAATGGCAATTCATTAATTTAAACTGAAAAATATAACTGACAGGCAGAGCAGCTGTTTATGTTGGCAGTGCTGTTCTCAGGAGGGAAAGCTTGAGAGTTAAGATTAGCCAGTTTCTCGGTAAAAATGGAACTGCAAGGAAAGAGCCCAGTGGTATTAAGGGAGACTCCTTCCCTTTTTCTGGGATCTCTCACATGCCTTCAACTCACACACTTGCGTGCACATTTACACATTTTCTCACACTCAGACTCACACTCACTTCTTTCCTTCCTTTTGACCAACAGACCCCTTTGTCCGAGAGAGAAACGTGAAAGCTTCCTTTGACTCCTGCCTCTCCTCACCAACCATCCCCACCCACACACCCAGCGGGTAACTACGAACCTCCATCTCTATCGTCCCAATAATCTTTCAAACCAGGTCTCCCTTCTGTGCTGCCCTCTCTCTTCAATGAGATCTTCCCTGGTGGTTCAGACGGTAAAGAAACCACCTGCAGTGCAGGAGACCCGGGTTCGATACCTGGGTCAGGAAGATCTGTTGGAGAAGGGAATGGCCTCCCACTCCAGTACTCTTGACTGAAGAATTCCAAGGACAGAGGAGTGTAGCGGGCCACAGTCCTTGGGGGTCACAAAGACTCGTCAGACATGACTGAGAGACTAATACTTTCTCTTCAATGAGGCTCTCATCATTGTTCCCCTGAATATCCCAGTGGCCTCCCATATCCTTTTTTTTATTGCCCCTGTAACAAATTACCATGAGCTTCGTGGCTTAAAAGAACACAAATGCAGGCATCCCCAGGTAGTCCAGTGGTTAGGACTCCGTGCTTCCATTGCAAGGGCACAAGTTTGATCCCTGGTCGGGGAACAAAGGTACCCCAAGCCCTATGTACAGCTGCCACCCCCCATCCCTGCCAAAAAAAAAAAGACCAAAACCAACTAAACCAAAAAAGCAAAAATGTACTATCTTACAGTTCTGGAGGTCAAGTCAGATGGGTGTCCCTGGTTGAAAGCAAGCCTCCATTTGGAGGCTGTAGGGGAGAGCCCACTTCCTCGCCTTTTTGAGTTCCTGGAGGCCACCTGCATGCCTTGGCTTGAGCCTCTTCCTGCATCTTCAGGGTCACCAGTGTTGTGCTCTGGCCACAGCTGAGAAAGGTTCTCCACTTGTAAGGATTCCTGTGATTACATTGGGCCTGCCTGGTTAATCCAGGATAATCTTTCCATCTGAAAGCCCTTAACTTAATAACTGCCAAGTACCTTTCATCATATAATGTAACAAATGCACCGGTTCTGGGGATGAGGAAGAGGACATTGGGGGTGGAGGCTGTTGTTCTGCCCACCGGATCCCTCACTGCTTCCTCTGCCTCCTGTCTCTCGTGCTCTGTTGTCTACATCATGTCTACAAGCCCTTGATAAATGGAAATCTATTCATTTCACTCCCCCTGGGTCCTTTAATGGCTACTTATCCCCTGCAGGATCAAGTCCAAATTCCATTAGATAATGTTGAACCTTGTTGACCTTGCTCCTTCCTACTTTCTAGCCACATCTCTACAAGCATTCAGCGCTCCTGAGCTCAGCACCCAAGGAGTGGTCTGTGGACTGGCATTATCCCACATCAGCTGGGAGCTTGTTGGAACTTGGAATCTCAAGCCCTACCCAAACCTCTGAAATAAAAATTGGCATTTAAAAAAATTATCATTTAAATTTATTTTTATTGTATTTATTTACTTTAAATTTTTTAATATTTATTGGAGTATAGTTGATTTACAATGTTGTGTTAGTTTCAGGTGTACAGGTAACTCTACTCAAAAATCTGCATTTTTAACAAGATCCTTAATTTGAGAGACACTGCTCTCGACATTCATAGCTTTTTATGTCTTTCCAGACTTACTACACTAGTCAAGGTTTGATGGGCAGATGCTTAAACAGAAAGGAACTTATAGGGCTTCCCTGGTGGCTCAGATGGTAAAGAAGCTGCATGCAATTCAGGAGACCTGGGTTTGATCCCCGGGTTAGGAGGATCCCTGGAAGAGGAAATGGCAACCCACTCCAGTATTCTTGCCTAAAGAATTACATGGATAGAGAGGCCTGGTGAGCTATAGTCCACTGGGTCAAAAAGAGTCAGACACGACTGAATGACTAACACTTTCACTTTCATAGAATTAACTAGAAGGCTGGGGAAAGACCCTCAGAAATTGAGGAAGATCCGAGAAGGCTGGGTGACGACCAAGCTTGTGCTGCAGGAAGGGTCTGTTTAGGAATCTGCTGCCCAGGTCGCCACTACCAAACTGGCTGCCAGCTGCCCATGCCTTTGGGACATTCTTGCCTTTGGAACATCCCATGATGATTCAAAACCCTGGATAGGGACATTTGATTTTTCCAAGTCTGGGTAATAGACTTTGGCTTCCATAAAGACCCACATGCTGGGAGATGCCCTCCAGATTAGAAGGCTTTGGATGCTAGTAGTTCATAATTTTGGGGGGCACACCATGAAGCGTGCAGGATCTTAGTCCGCTGACTAGGGATTGAACATGTGTCCCTGCAGTGCAACCCAGGAGACTGCCAGGGAAGTCCCTGGATGCTAGTAGTTTTAAAAATACACACACACACACACACACACCCTATACCTCAGAGATACTGCATGTTTGATTTCAGACTACAACAATAAAATGAGTATCACCAAAAAGTGACTCACATGCACTTTTTAGTTTCCTAAAGCATACAGAACTTGTGTTTACACTATGCTATAGTCTATTAGGTGTGCAATAACATTATGTCTAAGAAACTATCAGATCAGATCAGTCGCTCAGTCGTGTCCGACTCTTTGCGACCCCATGAATCACAGCATGCCAGGCCTCCCTGTCCATCACCAACTCCCGGAGTTCACTGAGACTCACATCCATCGAGTCCGTGATACCATCCAGCCATCTCATCCTCTGTCATCCCCTTCTCCTCTTGTCCCCAATCCCTCCCAGCATCAGAGTCTTTTCCAATGAGTCAACTCTTCGCATGAGGTGGCCAAAGTACTGGAGTTTCTGCTTTAGCATCATTCCTTCCAAAGAAATCCCAGGGCTGATCTCCTTCAGAATGGACTGGTTGGATCTCCTTGCAGTCCAAGGGACTCTCAAGAGTCTTCTCCAACACCACAGTTCAAAAGCATCAATTCTTTGGCACTCAGC